>NC_052146.1:184243969-184543969 GCF_902713615.1 Scyliorhinus canicula
TGGGCGCATGGGACCCCGAGGGTGAAGAGGGTCTTCTTGGAGCGGGGTAGAGATGGGGGGGGGGCTGGCGTTACCCAATCTCTCGGGGTATTATTGGGCGGCCAATGTGTCGATGGTGCGCAAGTGGATAATGGAGGGGGAGGGGGCAGCATGGAAACGGATGGAGAGGGCGTCCTGTGGAGATACAAGCCTGGGGGCCCTGGTAACGGCGCCGTGGCCGCTCCCTCCTACGAGGTATACCACGAGTCCGGTGGTGGCGGCTACCCTCAAGATTTGGGGGCAGTGGAGGCGACATAGGGGAGAAGTGGGGGGCTCGATGGAGGCTCCGTGAAGGGGGAACCATAGGTTCATCCCGGGGAACATTGATGGTGGATTTCAGGGTTGACACAGAGCGGGCATCAGACAGCTGAGGGACCTGTTTATTGATGGGAGGTTTGCGAGTCTGGGGGAGTTGGAGGAGAAATTTGGGCTCCCCCGGGGAACATGTTCAGGTATCTGCAGGTAAAGGCATTTGCTAGGCGGCAGGTGGAGGGATTCCCTTCGCTTCCCGCGAGGGGGATGAGCGACAGGGTGCTTTCGGGGGTTTGGGTCGGAGAGGGGAAGATATCTGATATCTACAAGGTTATGCAGGAGGCGGAGGAGGCGTCAGTAGAGGAGCTGAAAGCTAAGTGGGAGGGGGAACTGGGGGAACAGATCGAAGACGGGACATGGGCTGATGCCCTGGAGAGGGTAAATTCTTCCTCCTCGTGTGCGCGGCTTAGCCTCTTCCAATTCAAGGTGCTGCACCGGGCCCACATGACTGGGACGAGGATGAGTAGGTTCTTTGGGGGTGAAGACAGGTGTGTCAGGTGCTTGGGGAGTCCAGCGAACCATGCCCATATGTTCTGGGCATGCCTGGCATTGGAGGAGTTCTGGAAGGGGGTGGCGAGGATGGTGTCGAGGGTGGTGGGATCCAGGGTCAAGCCAGGATGGGGACTCGCGATTTTTGGGGTTGGGGTGGAGCCGGGAGTGCAGGAGGCGAAAGAGGCCGGCGTGCTGGCCTTTGCGTCCCTAGTAGCCCGGCGAAGGATCTTGCTACAATGGAAGGATGCGAGGCCCCCAAGCGTGGAGACCTGGATCAATGACATGGCGGGTTTCATTAAGCCAGAGAAGGTCAAATTCACCCTGAGAGGGTCGGTACAAGGGTTCTTTAGGCGGTGGCAACCTTTTCTCGACTTTCTGGCTCAACGATAGGGCACAGGGACAGTAGCAGCAGCAACCCGGGGGGGGAGGGGGGGGAAGGGGGAGGGACAAGGGGGGGGGGCGGACAATGACTATGTTTGTTTATTTAATTTTAATTTATTTTTAAGTTCTTTTGTTGTTCATTGGGGTTGGGGGGGGTGGGGGATGTGATACATACGGTCTGGGGGTGTTACAGTTATTATGGGTTATTTTGTTGCATTTCATTGTTTGTCGTTATGTTTTATATTTTCTGTAAAAAATTCCAATAAAAATTATATTTTAAAAAAACAGATAATACCTTTAAGCACATACTGAATAATAATGCTAAAATGATCGATGGATGAATTATCTTGTGTTGAATCAACCTGAATAGAATAATATTTTGCTTGAGAAACTTCATGACTAATTCTTTCTTGTATCATATTCTTCATAATTTTGATTAACATGTTTACAGTTGTTTTACTCAGGTATGTAACAAGTCCACCACGGCCTTTACTTTGAGCCTTTCCTTGTTGCTCTAATTGTTTGATTCTTTGTTTAGACTTGTTTTGCACTGCAGAAACGTAAGCTTCCATAATGGAGTCATATTTTGCCATCAACTGCACTGTAGCTAAAAAATTGCCATGATTCAGAACCTCATTATCTAGAGTATAGGCCGATTCAATTCTGTGACCTCGAAAAGTAAGTGCTTGCTTGCTTAACAGCTTTATGATGTCTATAATCCTCATGACAATACTTCTCTGCTTCAATACTTCTTCTTTCCTTTTAATTAGTGATGCTGCAAAAAATTTATCTAAGGTGCCATCATTAACCACACTGATATATTGCTGAGCATTTCTGTCATGTGTTGTTGTCAATTCATGTAAAGTCAAGCTCTGGCTAATACGCCTGTAGTCACTCGAGCCACGTACAAAGGGTGATGGATTACAAGTGTTGGGAAACTCAAAGGCTAAGCAGTATGAACAATATAAGCATCAATTTTCTTTGTTATATGTTAGCCATTTTCTTGGGACTGAGTCATTCATAATTTTCCTCTCATACAAACGCGCATCAAATGGCAGATCATCAAGTGGCTCAAGTGGATGTTCAGCAAAAAACTGTTTTAGCTTTGCTCGTGATGGATATTGGAAGATTCCAGTAATTGATCTTTCATTTTCTTGCATAGGTTCATTTACAGGATGTGCTTCAGAAACCAAGTCATTTATGCTTGAAGGAATATCTGATTCCCTGTCACTAGTTGAAGCTATGTGTTCAGATGTTGCAACTACAGGCAGTACAGATACCGGAACAAGGAAGCCAGAATAAATATTGGGCCTGGGTTGATTAGTAATGGATGCACTTGTACTTGTCTCTACATTCAAAGTAGCTCTTCTCTGTTCTTGTAACTCGCATGTCATTGCATCATCACCATGAGCATTGTTTCTTGCTTCTTGATTATTTGTTGCAGAACTGGATATTGATGTGGATTGTGCTTGTGGTATTATAAACTCTGTAATAGGCCTGCATCGCTTGGCTGATTCCTTCCTTTCTGCTTCTTTTTGTTCTTTGCATTTTAGTGACCCAGATTTATGCTTTTTCTTTTCCATGCTGGTAGGGGTAATATTCCTGAAATAAAAACTTAATTAAAAATAGCCCACATTGGGAAAAATGAATATTGATGATTGCAAGAATAACTTGAAGGAACGCCAGATAAACCCCTACTTGATAAAAAATATAAAATAACTTACTTACACTTCAACAGGCTATGTTCATTAGTCAATACTACTGTGGCCTATGCAGCTTCAGAAGAGGACACAATCCACTGTCCAGTGTTCACACCAGCAAGCAACTGAGACAACTGTTGAAACTTAGAAGTTTGGTCCGACTATAGTAAGACATTAAGAATGGTCCCACGACCAAAGTTAACATGTCCAGTTTGATACCAGTGTAGTGTTACAAGTCACAACCCTTTGAGTTTACCGATCATGGCTTATCACTTCAATATCTTTGACCTCATGATTCACGGTCAAAGGTACCGCTTCTCCTTTTCGGTGACCTCACGACCCTATGTACTGCTTGATATCCTTTCAAGTTGCCGACCATCTCAAATCACGAACTGTAACTTTATCTTTAAATTCACACACTCTTGCTGAAAACGTGGATTTCCAACTATGTCCGACCCGGGTGAACCACCCCCCCCCCTCCACTCCTTTTCACATCCGTTTAACACTGCTTCGTTCCTTCATACACTGAGTGATTATTTGTTTGTTTCTTTATTGCATTTTATTTGGTATTGCTCTTTTTAAAAACAATTATATTTTATTAAGGTAGAATACAAATCTCAGGAAAGAAGTTGGAGATTTATTTATCTAATTAATTATAATTTTTAAGGGCCCTTCAGAGATTCACGGGCCCCTTCTTGGCTCTCCGGGCCCCGGACCGATGTACCGGCTGAACCAAGACTACTGCTTGATATCCTTTGAAGTTGCCGACCATCTCAAATCACAAATTGTAACTTTATCTTTAAATTCACACACTCTTGCTGAAAACATGGAATTTCCTTAATTATGCCCAACCCGGGCCCCCCTATTCCACATCCTTCCACTACCTCCCCTGCTTCGTTCCTTTTCATGCACTGCTTATTTGTGTCCTGTTCTCTCTTTTTTCTTATTTCTTTTTATTACTAAAACAGTTGTCTGTGTTTGTTTCTTTATTGCATTTTTATTTGATATAGGGGGCCAATTCATCAGGGGCCCACTTGCCATCGGGCAAGCTGACACCCTGGCCAGTCCGCCACTGGTGGAGGCAAGTGGGGCTGGTCAAGGTGCAGGATCTGTATTTGGAGGAAGGGTTCACCATTCTGGAGGAGCTAAGGGAGAGGGTAGAGCTGCTGAGGGGGAGTGAGTTCAGGTATCTACAGGTCAGGGACTTTGCGCAAAAGGTCTGGAGGGGGTTCCCTAGGTTGCCGGGATACACCCTGCTGGAGCAACTGCTGCTTCCGGATGTGGAAGGTGAGGGAAGAATTGAGGATATATACAAATGGCTGAGGGAACAAGGAGGTGAGCAGGTAGTGAAGATCAAGGAGAAATGAAATGAAATGGAAATGAAAATCGCTTATTGTCACGAGTAGGCTTCAATAAAGTTACTGTGGAACTTCCGGTGGTGGCAATGCGGAGCTAAGCCACATATTCGGCAACTCCCGCTGAAAACGGATTTTGGGGCTCTTTTCAGGGCCCCCAACGGAACTTTATCGGCAAATCCCGACGTGGGAAGAGGACAGGAGTCGACCCCTACGTTCCTATGGTCCGGACCAGGTGTGGGGTAAGGAGAAAAACGGTGAAAGCACCCCTGGAAAAGCGGGGCAAGAAAGACAAAATGGCGGCCGGCGAAGGCCCGGAGGACAGGAGGCAGTGGGCGCAGGAGCAACAGGCGACTCTGCTGCGCTGCTTCCAGGAGCTTAAGGTGGAGCTGCTGGAGTCGCTGAAGGCTACCACCAGAAAGCTGATGGAGACCCAGACAGCCCAGGGGGCCGCGATCCGGGAGCTGCAGCAGCAGGCCTCCGAAAGGGAGGATGAGGCCGTGGCCATCGCGGGGAAGGTGGAGATGCACGAGGCGCTCCATAAAAGATGGCAGGAGCGGTTTGAGAAGCTGGACAACTGGTCGAGGCAGAAGAATTTGCTGATCCTGGGCCTCATGGAGGGGCTGGGGGGGTCGGACCTGGCGGCCTATGTGGTTGTTATGTTAAACTCGCTGATGGGGGCTGGGTCCTTCCAGGGGCTCCTGAAGTTAGAGGAGGCCCACAGAATTCTGGCTAGGAGGCCCAGGCCGAACGAGCCGCCGCGGGCGGTGTTGGTGAGGTTCCACCGGTTCGCGGATCGTGAGTGTGTGCTCCGGTGGGCCAAGAAGGAGCGGAGCAGCAAGTGGGAGAACATGGAGGTGCGGATCTTCCAGGACTGGAGTGCGGAGGTGGCGAAGCGGAGGGCCGGGTTTAACCGGACGAAGGCAGTGCTCCACAGACGGGGCGTGAAGTTTGGCATGTTGCAGCCGGTGCGTCTGTGGGTCACCTATAAGGATCGGCACCATTATTTTGAGTCCCCGGAGGAGGCGTGGGCCTTTGTGCAGGCCGAGAAATTGGACTCAAACTGAGGGTCTAAGATGGGGGGATGCTGTATAATACTGTACTTGTATTTGCTTGGTTTAATGTAAGATGTGGGTTGGCCTTAGGGTGGGTGGGGTGATGTCGTTATGTCTTTTCTGTATGGGTTTTTCTGTATGGGTTTGGTGGACGGGTTCGGGCAGAGGGGTAAACGGGGAGCTGGTGGTGGGGACTGGCAATGGGAGTTGCCCTAGAGGAGGCGGGGTTGGGCAGGGCGAAAGCGCGGGCTTTTTTCGGGTTTCCCGCGCTGGGAGATGGTGGGGGCGGAGTCGGGGCTGAGAAGCGCGGGTCGTTGCTGGCTGTTTTCTTTTCCCGCGCAAGAGCGGGGGGGGGGGAGGACCCATTGACGGGCACGATGGAGGAGGGGTAGTCCCACGTGGGAGGAGTCGGAGGTAGGGCGGGAGTCGCCGGGGTCAGCAGAAGTTAGCTGGCTCACGGGAGTGCTGTAGAGGGGGGGAGGGCGCGGTTAGGAGGGGTCCTAGCCTGGGTGCGGGGGGGGGGGGGGGGGGGAGGGGGGGCGGGTTGCTGCTGAAACGGTCAGGAAGGAGCTGGAGGACGCAGGGGGTGCTGGAGGGGGGGAGTTGCCGCCGTGGGAAACTGGCAGAGCGGGGGACGCTGGCCGGTGGTGGGCAAGGGATGGGTTATGGCTAATCAGCAGGGGAGGGGGAGGGGGGCAGGGAGCCCTCTGATCCGGCTGATAACCTGGAATGTGAGGGGGCTGAATGGGCCGGTCAAACGGGCCCAGGTGTTTGCGCACCTGAAGGGGCTGAAGGCGGATGTGGCCATGCTCCAAGAGACGCACCTGAAGGTGGCAGACCAGGTTCGACTGAGGAAGGGGTGGATGGGCCAAGTATTTCATTCAGGGCTGGATGAGAAGAGTAGGGGGGTGGCGATCCTGGTGGGGAAGAAGGTGTCGTTTGAAGCGTTAAATGTGGTGGCTGACAGTGGCGGGAGGTACGTGATGGTGAGTGGTAAGCTGCAGGGAGAGCGGGTGGTGTTGGTGAATGTTTACGCCCCAAATTGGGACGATGCGGGGTTTATGCGGGGTATGTTGGGCCGCTTTCCGGACCTGGAGTTGGGGGGCCTGATCATGGGGGGGGGACTTCAACACGGTGCTGGATCCCCCATTGAATCGATCCAAGTCCCGGACGGGTAGGAGGCCGGCGGCGGCTAAGGTGTTGAGGGGATTTATGGACCAGATTGGGGGGGGGGGGGGGGGGGGGGGGGGCGGGGGTGGATCCCTGGAGGTTTGCGAGGCCAAGGGCCAGGGAGTACTCGTTTTTCTCCCACGTACATAAGGCCTATTCGAGGATTGATTTTTTTGTCCTGAGCAGGGGGCTGGTTTCGAGGGTGGAGGATGTGGAATACTCCGCCATTGCCATTTCAGATCATGCCCCGCACTGGGTGGACCTCGGGTGGGGGGAGGAGAGGGACCAACGTCCGCTCTGGCGCTTGGAGGTGGGGCTGCTGGCAGACGAGGAGGTGGCCGAGAGGGTTCGGGGGTGTATCGAGAGGTACCTTGAGGCCAACGACAGCGGGGAGGTCCGAGTGGGGACGGTCTGGGAGGCATTGAAGGCAGTGACTAGAGGGGAATTGATCTCCATCCGAACCCATAGGGAGAGGGGGGAACAGAGTGAGAGGGAGAGACTGATAGGGGAGATAGTGAGGGTGGATAGGAAATAAAGTGGAGGCTCCAGAGGAGGGATTGCTGAGGGAGTCGCGTAGCCTTCAGGCCAGGTTCGACCTATTGACTACCAGAAAGGCGGAAGCTCAGTGGAGGAAAGCACAGGGGGCGGTGTATGAACACGGGGAGAAGGCGAGCAGGATGCTGGCACACCAGCTCTGAAAGCGGGACGCGGCCAGGGAGATTGGGAGAATGACGGATAAAGCTGGGAAGGTGGTGCGGAGGGGGGTAGATGTTAATGGGGTCTTCAGGGACTTCTATGGGGAACTGTACCGGTCGGAACCCCCGGTGGAGGGGGGTGGAATGGGGCGCTTCTTGGACAAGCTGCGATTCCCGAGGGTGGAGGAGGAGCAGGTGGAAGGACTGGGGGCGCCGATCGAGTAGGAGGAGCTGGAGGTTAAAGGGATAGGGAGCATGGAGTCAGGGAAGGCGCCGGGGCCGGATGGGTTTCCGGCGGAATTTTATAAAAGGTATGTGGACCTGTTGGGCCCCCTGTTGGTCCGGACCTTTAACGAGGCAAGGGAGGGGGGGGGGCTTTCCCCATCTATGTCACGGGCGCTGATTTCCTTGATCCTGAAGGACCCTCTACAGTGCGGGTCATATAGGCCGATTTCGCAGCTAAATGTCGACGCTAAGCTGCTGGCAAAGATCCTAGCCACAAGAATAGAGGATTGTGTGCCCGGGGTCATTCATGAGGACCAGACGGGGTTTGTGAAGGTGTGGTGATATGATCTGCATACCTGTCTGCCATTGGGGCAGAACACCGGCTTATCATTGGCCCTGGTCGGTCATGTGCCTCTCGACCGATTGGCCGAGAGGCTGAGTTAACTACGCCTCCATTAACGAGGTATATATGGACAAATGCCCGGCGATCGTCCATTCCATTGTAGACGATCGCAGAGCTGTGTTCTAGTCTATTACAGCCTGACTTTTGTAAAGCACTCGTCTCGCGTACAATTGATGGCACATCAGCAGGGAAGGCAGTTGAATACGAATGTGCGAAGGTTCCTCAAAGTTATTATGATGCCGGCTGTGGAAGGGGAGGCGGAGATAGTGGTGGCATTGGATGCGGAGAAGGCCTTTGATAGGGTTGAGTGGGAGTATCTGTGGGAGGTGTTGGAGAGGTTTGGGTTTGGGGAGGGGTTTATCCGTTGGGTGAGGCTGCTCTACGAGGCCCCGATGGCGAGTGTAGCCACAAATAGGAGGAGGTTGGAGTACTTTCGGCTGTACCGGGGGACGAGACAGGGGTGCCCCCTGTCCCCCTTGCTCTTCGTGTTGGCGATTAAGCCCCTGGCCATGGCGTTGAGGGAGTCAGGGAACTGGAGGGGCCTGGTGCGGGGTGGGGAGGTAGCAGGGTAGCATGGTGGTTAGCATAAATGCTTCACAGCTCCAGGGTCCCAGGTTCGATTCCTGGCTGGGTCACTGTCTGTGTGGAGTCTGCACGTCCTCCCCCTGTGTGCGTGGGTTTCCTCCGGGTGCTCCGGTTTCCTCCCACAGTCCAAAGATGTGCGGGTTAGGTGGATTGGCCATGCTAAATTGCCCGTAGTGTCCTAATAAAAAAAAAGTAATGTTAAGGGGGGGTTGTTGGGTTACGGGTATAGGGTGGATACGTGGGTTTGAGTAGGGTGATCATGGGTCGGCACAACATTGAGGGCCGAAGGGCCTGTTCTGTGCTGTACTGTTCTATGTACTGTTCTATGTTCTATGTTCAGACGACCTGTTGCTGTATGTGGCGGACCCGGTGGGGGGGATGCCGGAGGTGATGAAGATTCTTAGTGAATTCGGGGGTTTCTCTGGGTATAAATTGAACCTGGGCAAGAGCGAGTTGTTTGTGGTGCATCCGGGGGATCAGGAGGAGGGGATTGGGAGGCTCCCACTGAAGCAGGCAGGGAAGAGCTTTAGGTACCTAGGTGTCCAGGTGGCTGGGAGTTGGAGGGCCCTGCATAAGCTCAACCTCACAAGGTTGGTGGAGCAGATGGAGGAGGAATTTAAGAGGTAGGATATGTCACCGCTGTCACTGGCGGGGAGGGTGCAGCCCGTTAAGATGATGGTGCTCCCGAGGTTTTTGTTCCTGTTCCAGTGCCTCCCCATCCTTATCCCGAAGGCCTTTTTTAGGAGGGTCAACAGGAGTATCACGGGATTTCTGTGGGCGCATGGGACTCCGAGGGTGAGAAGTGTTCCTGGAACGGGGCAGGGATAGGGGGGAGCTGGCGTTGCCCAACCTCTGTTGGTACTATTGGGCTGCCAACGCAGTGATGGTGCGTAAGTGGGTAATGGACGAGGAAGGGGCAGCATGGAAGAGGATGGAGGTGGCGTCGTGTGGGCACGAGCCTGGAGGCGCTGGTAACGGCGCCGTTGCCGCTCCCTCCAATGAGGTATACCATGAGCCCGGTGGTGGCGGCTACCCTCAAAATTTGGGGGCAATGGAGATGGCATAGTGGAGAAGTGGGGGCCTCGATGGAGGACCCGTTACGGGGGAACCATCGGTTTGTCCAAGGGAGCATTGATGGCGGATTTCTGGGCTGGCATAGGGTAGGGGTTAGGAGGTTGAGGGACCTGTTTGTGGAGGGGAGGTTCACAGGCTTGGGGGAGTTAGAGGGGAAGTTTGGGCTCCCCCCGGGGAACATGTTTAGGTACATGCAGGTGAGGGCGTTTGCCAGGCGGCAGGTGGAGGGGTTCCCCTTGCTGCCCCCACGTGGGGTGCGGGAGAGGGTGCTCTCGGGGGTGTCGGTTGGAGGAGGGAGGATTTCGGACATATACCGGGTGATGCAGGAGGTAGACGAGGCCTCGGTGGATTAACTGAAGGGTAAATGGGAAGAGGAGCTTGGTGAGGAGATTGAGGAGGGGACGTGGGCGGATGCCCTGGAGAGAGTGAATTCCTCCTCTTCCTGTGCGATGCTTAGCCTCATACAGTTCAAGGTGCTGCATCGGGCCCACATGACTGGGACGAGGATGAGTAGGTGTTTCGGGGGCGAAGACAGGTGTGCTAGGTGCTCGGGGAGCCCAGCGAACCATGCCCATATGTTTTGGGCGTGCCCAGCGCTGGGGGAGTTTTGGAACGGGGTAGCAAGCACGGTGTCGAGGGTGGTGGGATCCAGGGTCAAGCCAGGCTAGGGACTCGCAATATTTGAGGTTCCAGTGGAGCCGGGAGTGCAGGAGGCGAAAGAGGCCGGTGTTCTGGCCTTTGCGTCCCTAGTAGCCCGGCGGAGGATCTTGCTCCAATGGAAGGATGCGAGGCCCCCAAGCGTGGAGGCCTGGGTCAATGATATGGCGGAGTTCATTAAATTGGAGAGGGTGAAATTTGCCCTGAGGGGATCAGTACAAGGGTTCTTTAGGCGGTGGCAGCCTTTCCTGGACTTCCTGGCGGAACGGTAGGGAAATAGGCCAGCAGCAGCAGCAACCCGGGGGTGGGGGGTGGGGGGGGGGGGGGGGGTCTTGTTCGGTGGGAGGGAGAACTGTGTACATGGGTTTGTGGGATGTTGCGGGTGTTATTTCTTTCCCTTTTGTTGTTTGGGTGTTCTTTTGTTTTTTCTTTTGTTTGTAGTTGCGTTTGAAGATGGGTGGGTGTTGTTCTTGGGTTGTTACCGCGGTTGTTTTGTTAATATAGTTGTGATGTTTATATTTTGTAAAAATTTCAACAAAAATTATTTTTTTTAAAAATGAAGTTACTGTGAAAAGCCCCTAGTCGCCACATTCCGGCGCCTGTCCGGGGAGGCTGGTACGAGAATCGAACTGTGCTGCTGGCCTGCTTGGTCTGCTTTAAAAGCCAGCGAATTAGCCGACTGAGCTAAACCAGCCCCTATGGGAAACGGAGTTGAGGGGAGATCAATTGGGGAGTATTGAGTGAGACACTGCATAGGGTAAACAGGACCACCTCTTGTGCAACGATAAGACTGATACAGTTTAAGGTGGTGCATTGGGTACTTATGACTCGGGCGAGAATGAGTGTGTTCTTTCATTGGGGAGCAGATGAGTTTGAGAAGTGTGGGCGAAGGCCAGCGAATCAAGTGCACATATTTTGGGGTTGCGAAAAATTGGGAAGATTCTGGGTGGGAGTATTCGTGGTCTTTGCTAGGATTGTGGAGGAGGAGGTGGACCCGAACCCTTTGATGGCGATATTTGGGGTTTCAGAGAAGCCGGAGCTCATGGAGAGGAGGATGGCCGATACCGTGGCCTTCACCTCCCTGATTGCATGGCGGCAAATTTTACTGGAGTGGCGGTCGACATAGCAACTGGAGGTGGCAGCTTGGTTAGGTAACCTGTACAACTTCCTGCGGTTGGAAAAGATAAAGTATGAATTAAGGGGCTCTGCAGGAGGGTTTGAGAAAAGGTAGGGGATGTTTGTGACCGTGTTTGAGGAGCTGCTCATCACGGGAGGGAGGTGAAAAAGGGAAAATATTTGTCCAGAATGTATAGTTGATTATTAGAAAGTATGTTTCCCGGGATTTTTATTTGCTGTAACCTGTCTTTATGCATGTTTGTAATAAAATACATTTTTTTTAAAGAATACAATGTAAAGGAAATCAACAAATTTATACTATATGAGAAGAGAGTCCTAATTGATTGGCAAGTAAACTCTGATTGGTAGAAACGTGCCATGGAGAATTCACCAGTTCATGGTGAGTGACAGTTAACTGCCAAGCATTGTTTGAAATTTAAACCAGACAGCTCGACTCCAATTGGTTAAGGCATTGCCCTAAGGAATAAACCAGCAAATGGCTGTCACTTATTTTGCTTGGCTGAAACAGGTGCAATGTATCTTTCTGTTTGCAGAAAATAGGCCCCTATGTATTAATAAATGCAGCATCCAGTATATGCAAAACTACCATACTATGAGCCTGACTGACAATGTTAAATTGGTTGTCAGCATAATTCTTAACACCTTGAGCATTATTTAACAACTGTTGTCCAATACCAGAATCACATCTAATGTTGGACATTGTTTTTGGTTTTGCAAGTACGGGCTGGTTTTGTACAGTCTGCACCTTGCTCATCATGAACAGCGGAAGGACATGCTGTTTGATATGATCCACCAGTCTTTGGAAAATACAGCCTACCTAACATCACACTAGCACGGAAACGCATTTGGGCTGGATTCTCCGCCCAACCGCGCCACATTTCTGTCTCATCCCGCAGGCGGGATGCTCCGTTCCACCAGCTGGTCAATGGGGTTTCCCACGCCTTCGGGAAACCCCCGGGCTGCCAGCAAAATGGAGCATTCTACCAGCGGAGAATCCAACCCTATATCTTTGAAATGGAGCAGTCAAATTAACTCCCTTTCCTTGACATACGGGTGAGAAATCTGCCAGTGGGTTCTCTACCGTGGTCTCCTACAATTCTACCTTCACTGGTCAATATACGTGTTAGGATTCTTACAGTTTCACATGTTATAAGATTAATCTCATTGGCAAACTTGTAAATAGGGTCTAAGCCATTTTCTCACTATGCAAGCCTGATGCTGAAATAGGGTGCATCAAAGGCATCCTGCAGGATAATGCCTACCCTGATCAGATCAATTTGTGCTGCATATCAAGCCAACTCATGAACAGATCTAAGACTGTCACATTCGGCCCTGAAAAATTCCCAGGCTCCCTTAGATTACCCTGGAAGGGCAAGGTATCTCAAAAATTTGAGCAACAGGTTAAAATAGCCATTTTACGGTGCTCCTATGCAGTCGCCACAAGTGGTATTCGCCATTCACAGGATGCTGCCGTCAAGTCAAAAAGATGTTCTGCCTATCACATAAACGAGTAATGTGGTATGTGAATTTCAGTGCTGGTGTGATGCTCGGTGTGTAGGCCGTATGTCCCAAACACTGGTAGATCGTGTCAAACAGCATGTTCCTTCCACAGGGATAAGTAGATTTTGAATAGCATAGATGCATTCAAGGAGACACTAGATAAGCATGTAAAAGGAATAGAAGAATATGTTGGTGAAGTCAGTTGAAGAGGATAGGAGGTGGCATCCATGGAGTATAAATGCCAACATGGCTTGTTGGACAATATGGTCTATTTCTGTGCTATAAATACTTTGTTTTATATACATACACACAAATATCTACATAAAAATGTGTTTATATATGAACAAAGTTTTTCCTTTCTTTATAAAACAAAAGAACAACTACCTTGGTTGATTTTCAAGATGGCCCACGAATAATCAGATTTATTTAATTAAATTATGGCAACATGTCATCATTGAAACTCACAATCCCCCCAGGTTGGTCATTCGGTAGCATGCCCATTAGGTTACTTTATCCACTAACTGGCTATCATATGCCCTCATTGCACACTTTTTGACAAGGAAACTTTTTGGCCCAGAACTTTGATCTCTAGATGGTTGTATCCTGGAGGTATACCCCAAGATGTGCTGAGGGATCCCTCAGAAGTCCCCACACACTGACAAAGCAGGAACTGCTCAGGGAGTTTGGGCTTCTGATGAGCAATTACCCTGCGTCTGGAAGCTTCTGAAATTCTGAGGTAAAGTTGGTGACTTTGGATGGTTCTGACACACTTAGCAGAATAGTTACCAGGAAAAGTCAGAAGGATTAAAACCAGTTGTAACTCCTGGGTAACTATAGTACTCACCACACCCCCATCTCTCCACAGGATCTGCCAACTCCCCAACTAACTCCCAAACCTTCAACTATTTCCCCAATCACCTGGCTACACCCCCTAACTACCACCCACCCAATGATCCCCTGACACCCAACTACCCACAACCCCCCTGATCACACATACAACTAACCCCAGGCAACTCAACTACCCCTATTATGCTCCCAACTACACCCCCCCCAAACACTCGGTTGATCCACAATCATCTGACTAGCCCTCACCCAACTACCCCACCTGCCTACACTCCCAACCACCCAATTGCACCCCTCTAGTCACCCAACTACCCATGACTACCTTTTAAAACTCCAACTAACCTCCAAGCCCCCCCAACTCCCCGATCCAACAATCCCAACCACCTAACTATCCCCCCACCCAACTAGCCCCCCCCCCATGATCACCCGGCTAGCTCTGACTCAACTATACCCCAACGCCCAGCCTATCCCCCACACAACTACTCCAGCCCCCTTACTACTCCGGGTGCTTCAGTTTCCTCCCAGTCCAAAGATGTGCAGGTTAGGTGGATTGGCCATGCTAAATTACCTCTTAGTGTTCAAAGGTTAGGTGGGGTTATGAGGTTAGAGCAGGGGAGTAGGCCTCGGTAGGGTGCTCTTTGAGAGTCGGTGCAGACTTGATGGGCTGAATTGCCTCCTTGTGCACTGTAGTATTCTATGATCCCAAGGTAAGTAAATAGGAGTAGAGTGATAATCCAACAGTTGTCATTCCATGAAAGATTCAACACATTGTTTTCCCTTTACCGAGGTACTACACTCCTTCACAGTGCTGAACTCTCCTTTAATGGTAAGCAATGTAATTCAACAAGCTCAGCTCCCACTGTGTGGGTGTATCTCCTGAGGCTACAAACACAACCAATTCTTACAATTTTGGTGTAAATTTATTTAACTGCAATTAAAAATCAAATGTTAAAGCTTGACTCTTCAGGATATATTTTTCCAAATCATAAAATAATACAGCAAAGGTGTTTTGGTCCATGATGCATAATGCCAGTTCTTTGAGGGACATTCAGTGGCTGTAATGTTCTTGTCGGATGGCCTGATCTATATTGCAAGAACACTTTTAGCTATAGCTATAACAAATTTATTAGCATTAACTGTGGGTCAAATATATACAAAGCAACAAATGAATAACAGTACGAACATGCACAAGCAACCTTTCTCCCAGCTTTCCAGTCAGTCTGAGGTCATCTGATTCGAACATTCACTTATATACTAGAGAGACACCTCGTGGTCAGTGATATAACCATGATATTAATACATTCCCTTTCCTTTGAAGGAACAAATTAATACATTTTTAAAAAAAATAATTTTTATTGGAATTTTTTACAGAAACTATAAAAATATAACAACAAGTAATAATATGCAACAAACTGCCCCATAACACCCGCAACTCCCCCCAAACCGTAACAACACATGTATCCCACCCCCCCCCCCCCCCACCCCCCCCCCCCACCCCAACAAGAGAACTTAACCATAAATTAAAATTAAATAAATCAAATTTAAACAAAATAAAGAAACATAGTCATCGTCCCCCCCCCCCCCCCCCGGGTTGCTGCTGCTACTGTCCCAGTACCCTATCGTTGAGCCAGAAAGTCGAGGAAAGGTTGCCACCGCTTAAAGAACCCTTGCACCGATCCTCTCAGGGCGAACTTGACCTTCTTTAGCTTAATGAAGCCCGCCATGTCATTGATCCAGGTCTCCACGCTTGGGGGCCTCGCGTCCTTCCATTGTAGCAAAATCCTTCCCCGGGCTACTAGGGACGCAAAGGCCAGCACGCCGGCCTCTTTCGCCTCCTGCACTCCCGGCTCTACCCCAACCCCAAAGATCGCGTGTCCACATCCTGGCTTGACCCTGGATCCCACCACCCTTGACACCATCCTCGCCACCCCCTTCCAGAACTCCTCCAATGCCGGGCATGCCCAGAACATATGGGCATGGTTCGCTGGACTCCCCGAGCACCTGACACACCTATCTTCACCCCCAAAGAACCTACTCATCCTCGTCCCAGTCATGTGGGCCCTATGCAGCACCTTGAATTGGATGAGGCTAAGCCGCGCACACGAGGAGGAAGAATTAACCCTCTCCAGGGCATCAGCCCATGTCCCGTCTTCGATCTGTTCCCCCAGTTCCCCCTCCCACTTCGTTTTCAGCTCCTCTACTGACGCCTCTTCCACCTCCTGCATAACCTTGTAGATATCGGATATCCTCCCCTCCCTGACCCAGACCCCCGAGAGCACCCTGTCACTCACCCCCCCTCGCGGGGAGCTCAGGTAATCCCTCCACCTGCCGCCTAGCAAATGCCTTTACCTGCAGATATCTAAACATGTTTCCCGGCGGGAGCCCAAATTTCTCCTCCAACTCCCCCAGGCTCGCAAACCTTCCGTCGATAAACAGGTCCCTAACAAATTAATACATTATTATCAGTATATTTATATGTGACAAGGACCCTCTGCAGTGTGGGAAATATAGGCCGATTTCGCTGCTAAATGTAGACGCCAAGCTGCTGGCAAAGATCTTAGCCACAAGAATAGAGGATTGTGTGTCGGGGGTCATTCACGAGGGTCAGACGGGGTTTGTGAAGGGAAGGCAGTTGAATACTAACGTACGAAGGCAATGTTATTATGATGCCGGCTGTGGAAGGGGAGGCGGAGATAGTGGTGTCATTAGATGCGGAGAAGGCCTTTGATAGGGTTGAGTGGGGATATCTGTGGGAGGTGTTGGAAAGGTTTGGGTTTGGGGAGGGGTTTGTCCATTGGGTGAGGTTGCTCTACGAGGCCCCGATGGCGAGTGTAGCCACGAATAGGAGGAGGTTGGAGTACTTTCGGCTGCACCGGGGGACGAGACAGGGGTGTCCCCTGTCCCCCTTTGCTCTTTGCGTTGGCAATTGAGCCCCTGGCCATGGCGTTGAGGGAGTCAGGGAACTGGAGGGGCCTGGTGCGGGGTGGGGAGGAGCATCGAGTGTCGCTTTATGCAGACGATCTGTTGCTGTATGTGGCGGACCCGGTGGGGCGATGCCGGAGGTGATGAGGATTCTCAGCGAATTTGGGGGCTTCTCTGGGTATAAGCTCAACCTGGGTAAGAGCGAGCTGTTCGTGGTGCACCCGGGGGATCAGGAGGAGGGGATTGGTAGGCTCCCACTGAAGCAGGCAGGGAGGAGCTTTAGGTACCTGGGAGTCCAGGTGGCTGGGAGCTGGGGGGCCCTGCACAAGCTCAACCTCACAAGGTTGGCGGAGCAGATGGAGGAGGAGTTCAAAAGGTGGGATATGTTACCGCTGTCACTGGCGGGGAGGGTGCAGTCCGTTAAGATGACGGTGCTCCCGAGGTTTTTGTTCCTGTTCCAGTGCCTTCCAATCCTTATCCCAAAAGCCTTTTTTAGGAGAGTTAACAGGAGTATTACGGGATTTGTGTGGGCGCATGGGACTCCGAGGGTGAGAGGGGTGTTCTTGAAGCGGGGCAGGGATGGGGGGGGCTGGCGCTGCCCAACCTCTGTGGGTACTATTGGGCTGCCAACGCAGCGATGGTGCGTAAGTGGGTAATGGACGGGGAAGGGGCAGCATGGAAGAGGATGGAGGTGGCGCCATGTGCGGGCACGAGCCTGGAGGCGCTCCCTCCAACGAGGTATACCACGAGCCCGGTGGTGGCGGCTACCCTCAAAATTTGGGGGCAATGGAGACAACATAGGGGAGAAGTGGGGGGCTCGATGGTGGCCCCGATATGGGGGAACCATCGGTTTGTTCCAGGGAGCATTGATGGCGGATTTCTGGGCTTGCACAGGGTAGGGGTTAGGAGGTTGAGGGACCTGTTTGTGGAGGGGAGGTTCGCGAGCTTGTGGGAGTTAGAGGGGAAGTTTGGGCTCCCCCCGGGGAACATGTTTCGGTACATGTAGGTTAGGGCGTTTGCAAGGCGGCAGGTGGAGGGGTTCCCTTTGTTGCCCCCACGTGGGGTACGGGACAGGGTGCTCTTGGGGGTGTGGGTTGGAGGAGGGAGGATTTCGGACATTTACCGGGTAATGCAGGAGGTAGATGAGGCCTCGGTGGAGGAACTGAAGGGTAAATGGGAAGAGGAGCTGGGTGAGGAGATTGAGGAGGGGATGTGGGCGGATGCCCTGGAGAGAGTGAATTCCTCCTCTTCCTGTGCGACGCTTAGCCTCATACAGTTCAAGGTGCTGCATAGGGCCCACATGACTGAGACGAGGATGAGTAGGTTTTTCGGGGGTGAAGACAGGTGTGCTAGGTGCTCGGGGAGCCCAGCGAACCACGCCCATATGTTTTGGGCGTGCCCAGCGCTGGGGGAGTTTGGAAGGGTGTAGCAAGGACGGTGTCGAGGGTGGTGGGATCCAGGGTTAAGCCAGGCTGGGGACTCACAATTTCTGGGTTGCAGTGGAGCCAGGAGTGCAGGAGGCGAAAGAGGCCGGTGTCCTGGCCTTTGCGTCCCTAGTAGACCGGCGGAGGATTCTTCTTCAGTGGAAGGATGCGAGGCCCCCAAGCGTGGAGGCCTGGATCAATTATATGGCGGGGTTCATTAAATCGGAGAAGGTGAAATTTGCCCTGAGGGGATCAGTACAGGGGTTCTTTAGGCGGTGGCAGCCTCTCCTGGACTTCCTGGCGGAACGGTAGGGAAATAGGTCGGCAGCAGCAGCAACCGGGGGGGGGGGTTTGGTTCGGTGGGAGGGAGAATTGTGTACATGGGTTTGTTGGATGTGGCGGGTGTTATCTCTTTCCTTTTTGTTGTTTGCTTTTTTGTTTTTGTAGTTGCTTTTGTAGTTGGGTGGGTGTTTTTCTTGGGTTTTTATCATGGTTGTTTTGTTAATATTGTTTTGTTGTTTATATTTTGTGAAAATCTTAATAAAAATTATTTTTTTTAAAAAAGTATATTTATATGTGATATCATTAGCCTGTGAGTCTAAACATTACGTTTTTCTTTAATTTTTTAAAAACTGGTTTAACAAATATATATATATATATATATACAAGAATAGCAAGCATAGTCTGTACAAATAGTCCACATCTACAAATTGAGTCGATCAGGTTTTCTTCTGACTCTGGTTGATCTTCTCAAACTTTGACCTTGCTGCTCAGGACTTGGAGATTCAATGTTCTCCATGACATTCTCATGCTCAGGAACTCCTGAACTATCTGACACAGGGCAGCACGGTGGCGCAGTGGGTTGGCCCTGCTGCCTCACGGCGCCGAGGTTCCAGCTTCGATCCCGGCTCTGGGTCACTGTCCGTGTGGAGTTTGCATATTCTCCCCGTGCTTGTGTGGGTTTCGCCCCCACAACCCAAAACGATGTGCAGGGTAGGTGGATTGGCCAGGCTAAATTGCCCCTTAATTGGGTGCTCTAAATT
Organism: Scyliorhinus canicula; assembly: GCF_902713615.1. Classification (NCBI taxonomy): domain Eukaryota; kingdom Metazoa; phylum Chordata; class Chondrichthyes; order Carcharhiniformes; family Scyliorhinidae; genus Scyliorhinus; species Scyliorhinus canicula. Next base: position 184,262,982 of record NC_052146.1, read on the forward strand.
TATTTTTAAAAAATAAATGTGTTGATTCTGCTGTAAATTCATCATCTATCACATTGTTGTGAAAGTCTTCTCTGGTTTTCAAGAGCGTGCAACGATTTCTTCTTAAAACCAGTTCACCCTCTGTCTGTATATTGTCGGAACGAGGTGCTACATTTTCAAATGCAATGGCTTTTTTCGACCAATTGCCTGAATCTTCTATTCTCATAATGTCATCACGACATCAGAGATGGTAACATTCCAGACACTCTGTCATAGAACTGCTTTGAATTACAACACAACCATGATATCACTGCTGTGGTGGTGCTCTACCTCATAAAACAGTGGTTTGTGCCAAGTGGTTAACGATCTGTAGCGAAACTAAAGTGTCCTCTCTGGGGTACAAGCCTGAACAAAATTTATGGAGACCCTGGACTGCCCACATATCATGGCCCCCATCGCAACCTCCCAGTTTGAGTCCAAAGAATGCAAAGAATGTTACTTCCCCATAATCCGAACTCGAGTTATTTACATTCCTGCCAGCGAAATCAGTTTCACCTCATTTACTGCAAAGAAAACTTGACGTGAGTTCAATTTCTTCAGCTTCTGATTGCATTTTTAATGTTCTTTTTCTGTTTTGTTTTCTCTACCTGGGGACAGCATTTTCCTCAAATTTTCTGCCTCTGATTCTTTTGAACTAGAATGGGAATCAGCAGAATTAACAGTCAATTTACTGGCCACAAATGTAGCAAACAAATAGCTAAGGACCATTCAACATTTTGATCTCGTTCCTGACTGCGTATCAGTAACAACATAGCATAACTGTCCAAATTGACTGCACAACTGCAATTTCCTCAAGTACACAGTACACAGTGATGATAAAATTATTCTTTTTTTAGTAAACAGTAGCACAAAACCTGCTCATTGTGAATCAGCATCCTGTTTTCCAATTTTGCTGGCCGTTCAATCTTCTTTTCAACGTGGGACAAATGCTGAGCTGCCAGTTCCAAGACATCTGTTACAATGCATAGAACATAGAACATTACAGCGCAGTACAGGCCCTTCGGCCCTCGATGTTGCGCCGTCCTGTGAAACCCCTCTAAAGTCCCTCTACACTATTCCCTTATCGTCCATATGCCTATCCAATGACCATTTGAATGCGTTTAGTGTTGGCGAGTCCACTACTGTTGCAGGCAGGGCATTCCACACCCTTACTACTCTCTGAGTAAAGAACCTACCTCTGACATCTGTCCTGTATCTATCTCCCCTCAATTTAAAGCTATGTCCCCTCGTGCTGGACATCACCATCCGAGGAAAAATGCTCTCGATGTCCACCCTATCTAATCCTCTGATCATCTTGTATGCCTCAATTAAGTCCCCTCTTAACCTTCTTCTCTCTAACGAAAACAGCCTCAAGTCCATCAGCCTTTCCTCATATGATCTTCCCTCCAAACCAGGCAACATTCTTGTAAATCTCCTCTATACCCTTTCCAATGCTTCCACATCCTTCCTATAATGTGGCGACCAGAACTGCACACAATACTCCAAATGCGGCCGCACCAGAGTTTTGTACAACTGCAACATGACCTCATGGCTCCGAAACTCAATTCCTCTACCAATAAAAGCTAACACACCGTACGCCTTCTTAACAACCCTCTCAACCTGGGTGGCAACTTTCAGGGATCTATGGACATGGACACCGAGATCTCTCTGCTCGTCCACACTACCAAGAATCTTACCATTAGCCCAGTACTCTGCCTTCCTGTTATTCCTTCCAAAATGAAGCACGTCACACTTTTCTGCATTAAACTCCATTTGCCACCTGTCAGCCCAGCTCTGCAGCTTATCTATGTCCCTCTGTAACTTGTAACATCCTTCTGCACTGTTCACAACTCCACCGACTTTAGTGTCATCTGCAAATTTACTCACCCATCCTTCTACACCCTCCTCCAGGTCATTTATAAAAACAGGGCCTAATTCTTGGGCCTAACACAAAAGCCAGATTCAATAAGTAAATCTGCACACCCTCTGAATACTTGTGAGAGCTTGTACACAAAGAAATTTCGAAATACATGCACTGAGTGAAGAATATGCCCATTTACGGACTCTACATTCAGACATAGGGGTGGGATTCTCTGATAATGGGGCTAAGTGTTGATGCCATCATAAATATGGTTGCTTTTTACGACGGCGTCAAATGGCCCGATGGTCCATCGATTTAGTGGCCCACAAGGGGTCAGCACGGGCGCTACGGGAAGTGCTCGAGGGAGCATCCGCCGATCGACCGCTGATACACATTCGTGTCATTGATGCGACCCCGCTGCTGCTTAAAACAAGCCACCCCCCCCACACACAGCAGTCGCAGGGAAAGTGGCCGCCCGCTGTGCAGCGCACAGGTTCCGGGGCAGCGAATTGGACACCCTCCTGTGGAGCACAGGAGGGGGGGTCCTGCACCCTGGACTTGGCCGCAGAACATCAGGCGCCACTGTTCGGTGTACGTGGGTGGAGGTGGGTGATGAACCATCAATCGAACGCGAGACGAGTTGCTGTACAAAAGTTAGGCTTTAATAAGCTAGAAGTTAGCCCTGCGGTCGACTACAGTAAATGGATGACCGCTAGGCATTCTGGGTATTTATACCTCGCTCTGGAGGCGGGGTTAACTCAGCCTCTCGACCAATCGGGGAGCCATCACATGACTGGTCTCAACCAATCGGTCGAGAGGCACATGACCGACTAGGACCAATGGTAAACCAGTGTTCTGCACCAATGGCAGACAGTTATGCAAATCATACCACCACATTCACCCCTTGCGGAGAAAGAAGCCGGCGGGGGGGGGGGGGGGGGGGGGGGGGGAGAACTGGTGGTATGAGTAGCAGCCAGAGAAGGAAGAAAAAAAATTTTGGCTTCCCACTGGCCCAGACAATTAACAATAGTACATATTGTCCATACAAGGTCCATGGAGTTGTTGAAAATTAAATAGACTCGATCAGCCTTTTCGTTGCCCGTGACGTCCTGGCAGACCGCCGCAGCGGAGTTGGTGACGTTGGTTCAGCCGATGGTGGTGGTTCCGCTGATGTCCTGGAGTCCGGGAGCGATGGTCCTTGAACAGTCTCCGTCACCCGGGCTGGTGGTGGAGACGCCATGGATGGGGAAGGGGTGGCTTGGGTGGGGTGCTGGGGGAAAAAAAAGGGGGGGTCTGTGGTGAAGGGGGGGAAGGCCGCACGCCGGCGGGTGCCAGGTCCCGGAGGGAGACCGTGTCCTGCCGACTGTCGGGGTACTCCACGTACGCATACTGCGGGTTAGCGTGGAGTAACTGGACTTGTTCCACCAACGGGTCGGACTTGTGCATCCGCACATGCTTCCGGAGCAAGATGGTCCGGGGTCGGCCAGCCACGTCGGGAGAGGGGATCCGGAGGACGACTTCCTGGGGAAAACAAGAAGACATTCACGGGGTGTTTGATTTGTTTTGGTACAGAGGAGTGAGCGGATAGAATGTAGGGCATCGGGGATAACCTCTTGCCATTGGGAAATAGGGAGATCTCTGAACCGGAGGGCCAGTAGGATGGTCTTCCAGATGGTACCATTCTCCCGCTTGACCTGTCCTTTACCCCGAGGGTTATAGCTGGTCGTCCTGCTAGAGGCAATGCCCCTGTTGAGCAGGAATTGACGCAGCTCGTCGCTCATAAATGAGGACCCCCGATCGCTATGTATGTATGCGGGGTAGCCGAACAGGGAGAAGATGGAGAGGAGGGCCTTAATGACGGTCGATGTGGTCATGTCGGGGCAGGGAATGGCGAAGGGGAAGCGGGAGTATTCGTCGATTACCGGCAGGAAGTAAATGTTGCGGTTGCTAGAGGGAAGGGGCCCCTTGAAGTCAATGCTGAGACGTTCGAAGGGGCGGGATGCTTTGATCAGATGTGCGCGCTCGGGGCGGTAGAAGTGCGGTTTGCACTCTGCGCAGATGTGGCAGTCATGGGTTACTGTCCTGACTTCCTCGATGAAGAAAGGCAGGTTGCGGGCCTTTATGAACTGGTTGAAACGGGTCACCCCTGGATGGCAGAGGTCCGCGTGGAGGGAGCGGAGGTGGTCTATCTGCGCGCTGGCGCAGGTACCGCGGGACAGGGATCAGGAAGCTCATTGAGCTTCCCAGGACGATATAAGATCTCATAGTTGTACGTGGACAACTCGATCCGCCACCGTAAGATCGTATCATTCTTAATCTTGCCCCTTTGTGCATTATCAAGCATGAAGGCCACTGACCGTTGGTCTGTGAGGAGGGTAAACCTCCTGCCGGCCAAATAGTGCCTCCAATGTCGCACAGCTTCGACTATGGCCTGGGCTTCCTTTTCCACAGAGGAGTGGCGGAGTTCGGAAGCCTGGAGGGTTCTGGAGAAGAAGGCCACGGGTCTGCCCGCTTGGTTCAGGGTGGCCGCCAGAGCTACTTCTGATGCGTCGCTCTCGACCTGGAAGGGGAGGGACTCATCGATGGCGCGCATCGTGGCCTTTGCGATGTCCGCTTTGATGCGGCTAAAGGCCTGGCAGGCCTCTGTCGACGGCGGGAAGGTCGTGGACTGAATGAAGGGACGGGCCTTGTCGGCGTAATTGGGAACCCATTGGGCATGGTAAGCGAAGAAACCCAGGCAGCGTTTGAGGGATTTGAGGGTATTGGGGAGAGGGAGTTCCATCAGGGGGCGCATGCGTTCGGGGTCGGGGCCTATCACTCCGTTACGCACTACATAGCCGAGGATGGCTAGACGGTCGGTGCTAAACACGCACTTATCCTCATTATATGTGAGGTTAAGGAGTTTTGCGGTTTGGAGGAATTTCCGGAGGTTGGTGTCATGGTCCTGCTGGTCGTGGCCGCAGATGGTGACATTATCGAGATACGGGAAGGTAGCCCGTAATCCGTACTTGTCGACCATTCGGTCCATCTCCCGTTGGAAGACCGAGACCCCATTTGTGACACCGAATGGAACCCTAAGGAAGTGGTAGAGGCACCCATCAGCCTCGAACGCGGTGTACTTGCGGTCACTCGCGCGGAGGGGGAGCTGGTGATAAGTGGACTTAAGGTCCACAGTGGAGAAGACTTTGTATTTCGCGATATCGTTTATCATGGCGGAAATACGGGGGAGAGGATACGCGTCCAGTTGCGTAAACCGGTTGATGGTCTGGCTGTAGTCGATGACCATCCAGTTTTTCTCCCCAGTCCGGACCACCAGCACTTGGGCTCGCCAGGGACTGTTGCTGGCCTCGATGGCCCTGTCCTTCAGCAACCTCTGGACCTCGGACCTGATGAAGGTCCGGTCCTGGGCGCTGTACCGTCTGCTCCGTGTCGCGACGGGTTTGCAATCGGAGGTGAGATTAGCAAACAAGGAGGGGGGCTCCACTTTGAGGGACACGAGGCTGCAGACAGTGAGGGGGGGTATAGGGCCGCCGAATTGGAAGGTCAAGCTCTGCAGGTTGCAATGGTAGTCCAGTCCTAGGAGTGCTGGTGCGCAAAGGTCAGGGAGGACAAGGAGTTTGTAATTTAAAAAAACCTTCCCTTGGACCGTGAGGTCCGCGATGCAGCAGCCGGTGATGTGGACGGAGTGCGAACCTGAGGCTAACCCGATTTTGTGTTTTACAAGATGGACAGGGAGCGCGCAGCGTTTTACCGTGGCAGGGTGAACGAAGCTTTCCGTGCACCCGGAGTCCAGCAGGCAGCCCGTCTCGTGGCCGTTGAGGTGGATCAGCGTCGTTGTTTTGGCGAGCGTGCTTGGCCGTGACTGGTCGAGTTGAATGGCCGCGAGCCGTGGAGAAGAACCATCGTCGTAGTCGTCGTCGGCCGAGTAGTTGCTGGCAGAACCTTGCGTTCCAGTCCAGGATGGCGGTGCCCAGGATCCGCACGTGGCGTCGGGCCCCCAAGATGGCGGCGCCCAGGACCCGCACGTGGAGTCGGCGCCCCAAGATGGCAGCGCCCAGGACCCGCACGTGGAGTCGGCGCCCCAAGATGGCAGCGCCCAGGACCCGCACGTGGTGTCCGGGGCCCAAGATGGCGTCGCCCGCGGGGCCCTCGTGGTTGCTGGGGGCGGTTTAGCGGTGCCGGCGGGCCGACCGGAGCGGCTGAGAGCGGGGGCAGAGAGGTGCGCAGGCCAGGCGCAGGGGCCCGGGGCCCAAGATGGCGTCGCCCGCGGGGCCCTCGTGGTTGCTAGGGGCGGATTAGCGGTGCCGGCGGGCCGACCGGAGCGGCTGAGAGCGGGGGCAGAGAGGCGCGCAGGCCAGGCGCAGGGGCCCGGGGCCCAAGATGGCGTCGCCCGCGGGGCCCTCGTGGTTGCTAGGGGCTGGTTAGCGGTGCCGGCGGGCCGACCGGAGCGGCTGAGAGCGGGGGCAGAGAGGCGCGCAGGCCAGGCGCAGGGGCCCGGGGACGGCGAGGAGAGAGTTGCGCGGTGGGCTGGAAGGGCCCGGAAGGGACCGGAGGGGAGGGGGAGGCGCGCCGGCCGGGCGCAGGGGCCCAGGGGCGGGGGGGAGAGATTGGTGCAGTATACTGGAAGGGCCCGCAAGGGCCCGGAGGGGGGGATCCCCGGTCGCTGCGCGGTACAGCAGCGACCGATTTGGCCTGGCAGACGGATGAAAAGTGGCCCTTCTTCCCGCAGCTCTTACAGAGGGCGGAACGGGCTGGGCAGCGCAGGCAAGGGTGTTTAGCGAACCCACCGAAATAGCAGCGGGGCCTCGCGGACTTGTCGGGGCGTCCCGCGGCGCAGGCCTGAGGGGGTTAGGGAGCGGCGGATGACGGTGGGGTAGCGTGCCAGGAGGCCCAGGGTGCTGCAGAGCGGCTTGGGACATAGGCGTGGGCGTTTAAATCGGCGACCTCCAGGGAGGTGGAGAGAGTCCATGCCTCAGTTAGCCTGAGGTCGTCTTTCTCCAGCATCCGCTGGCGGATAGCGGCAGACTGCATCCCAGCCACGTAAGCATCTCTAATCAGAAGTTCCATGTGCTCCGTGGCTGAAACTTGGAGGCAGGAGCAATTCCTCCCCAGGACAGCGAGGGCTTGGTAAAATTTGGGGTTTAGCTCACCGGGCTAAATCGCTGGCTTTTAAAGCAGGCCAGCAGCACGGTTCGATTCCCGTACCAGCCTCCCCGGACAGGCGCCGGAATGTGGCGACTAGGGGCTTTTCACAGTAACTTAATTGAAGCCTACTCGTGACAATAAGCGATTTTTATTTTCATTTTTCATTTGTCTAATGACTCACCGGGCAGCTGTTGTCTGGTAGCCAGCAGATGTCGGGCGAATAATCTGTTTACCGGTTCAAGAAACTGTCCATTCAGCTTAAGCATAGCCGCATCATAATCTTTTTCCTCCGCAATCATCACGTAGACCGCCGTGCCCACGCTGGAGTGGAGGATGTGAAGCTTCTGTGCCATGGTGGGGGGGCTGTTTGCGGACGCCAGGTATCCATCGAAACATGCCAGCCAATGTTTAAAGATTTCTGAAGCGTTCTGAGTTTGCGGGCTGATGCGGAGGCATTCGGGCTTGATCCGGAGCTCCATCTTCAAAATTCTAGCTTATTAAATTGATGTACCATCAATCGAACGCGAGACGAGTTGCTGTACAAAAGTTAGGCTTTACTAAGCTAGAAGTTAGCCCTGCGGTTGACTACAGTAAATGGACGACCGCCGGGCATTCTGGGTATTTATACCTCGCCCTGGAGGTGGGGTTAACTCAGCCTCTCGACCAATCGGGGAGCCGTCACATGACTGGTCTCAACCAATCGGTTGAGAGGCACATGACCGACCAGGGCCAATGGTAAACCAGTGTTCTGCACCAATGGCAGACAGCTATGCAGATCATACCACCACATTGGGTGAGGCCGTCAGCGCCGTGGGTTCGGTTGCCAGGACAGGTGACCAGCATAGGAAGAAGCTGCCTATTCAGGGCAGCCAAAGTGAGTACCCAGCACTGTGCCCCTGGCACCAACCCCCTAGCCCCCACACACATGTGACCTCCCCTGCCCCCCCCCCCCCCGGGGTGACGGTATTACCCCCGCCCTGACCCACATGGCTGCATCCACCCATGCCAGCCACAGTGGCCAGGTGCCCTGTGCACCTATGCCATCATAGACCCAACTGCTGCGCTGCATGTGTCGGACCGTCTCACACTGTTAATGTTTGTGTGCCCCCCATGCCCAGGAGAAGTCTGCCCATAACCGCAGGGAACGGGAGAAAGACGGAGGGGGAGCACCTGAATTGCGTCCCCTCACCGTGCATGAGCAGAGGGCACTGGACATCATTGGCGGACCCGAGGAATGGGTGGTTGCCAATGGCGAGATCAGAGATGTGCCATCAAGTGGGAACCCCCTGCCTGGCCGCAGTTCCTCACAATACATTCGTGCCAACCCCCTCACCCCACCCCCTCACCCCACCCCCTCACCCCCATCCGTCTGTCCAACCATACACGCTGTCTTGTGTCTTACAGGACCAGCCGGCGATGGTCCCGGCCCATCCGGTCGCCCCCGCCCCCAGCCAGTGCCAGGGCCAGTGCCCCCCCAGGAACTCAAGCACCGACAGGGAGGCCAGCCATCTCTTTTTTTTAAAGTATTTTTATTAAGGTTTTGCAGAATTTTTCATAATAAAGCAGCAGTAACAATAATAACAAAACAAACTAGAGTGAACATTAACATAGAGCAAAAAGAGAATGTACAATAACAATTAAATAGACATTACCCAACGCGACCCAGTCTTCCCACACCACCCCAATGAAGCACTCACCCCTCCCCCACCCACGGATTGCTGCTGCTGCTGACATTTTAATTTTCCCCGAGAAAGTCGACGAACGGCTGCCACCTCCGAGAGAACCCTATCGTAGATCCTCTTAAGGCAAACTTTATTTTCTCGAGGCTGAGAAACCCAGCCATGTCGGTAACCCAAGTTCCACACTCGGGGGCTTCGAGCCCCTCCACATTAATAAAATCCGTCTCCGGGTACCAGGGAGGCAAAGGCCAAGATGTCGGCCTCTTTCGCCCCCTGAACTCCCGGGTCTTCTGACACTCCACAGATTGCTATCTCTGGACTCGGCACCACCCGTGTGTTAAGCACCTTGGACATTGTCCTCGCGAACCCTTGCCAGAACACTCTAAGCTCCGGGCATGCCCAAAACATGTGGACATGGTTTGCAGGGCTGCCCTTGCACCTCATACAACTGTCTTCTACCCCAGAAAACTTGCTCATTCTCGCTGCTGTCATGTGTGCCCGGTGGACCACCTTAAATAGAATTAGACTGAGCCTGGCAGCGTTTGAGGGCCTTGGGGCAGTGGGGGAGTGGAAGCTCCATGAGGGGGCGCATGCGGTCGGGGTCGGGCTCCAGTAGTCTGTTTTGGACTACGTAGCCAAGGATGGCTAAGCGGTCTGTGCGGAACACACACTTCTCCTTGTTGTATGTGAGATTAAGGAGAGATGCGGTGTGGAGGAATTTATAAAGGTTGGCATCATGGTCCTGCTGGTCATGGCCGCAGATGGTGACATTGTCGAGGTACGGGAAGGTGGCCTGCAGTCCGTATCGGTCAACCATTCGGTCCATTTTGCGTTGAAATACCGAGACTCCATTCGTGACGCCGAAGGGAACCCTCAGAAATTGGTACAGACGACCGTCTGCCTCGAAGGCAGTGTAGGGACAGTCCGATTTACGGATGGGGAGCTGGTGGTAGGCAGATTTCAGGTCAATTGTTGAGAAGACCCGGTACTGTGCAATCTGATTGACCATATCAGATATGCGGAGGAGAGGGTACGCGTCGAGCTGCGTGTACCGGTTGATGGTCTAGCTGTAGTCCTCGACCATCCTGTGCTTCTCCCCGGTTTTAACCACTACCACCTGGGCTCTCCAAGGGCTGTTGCTGGCCTCGATGATACCCTCCCGAAGCAGCCGCTGGACTTCGGACCTGATGAAGGCCTTGTCCTGGGTGCTGTACCGTCTGCTCCCGGTAGTGACGGGCGTGCAATCTGCGGTCAGATTGGCAAAGAGGGAGGGAGGGTCAATCTTGAGGGTCGCGAGGCCGCAAATGGTGAGGGGAGGTAGGGGTCCACCGAATTTGAGGGTGAGGCTCTGGAGATTGCACTGGAAATCCAGGCCTAGTAAGAGTGACGCGCAGAGGTTGGGGAGAATGTACAGGCGGAAACGGTCAAATTCCACACCCTGTACAGTAAGTTTAACCAGGCAGAAACCCCGGATCGGGACAGAATGGGAACCGGAGGCGAGAGAGGTCTGCCGGTTGGCGGGATGGACCGCAAGGGAATAGCGCCTTACCGTGTCCGGGTGGACGAAGCTCTCGGTGCTCCCGGAGTCGATGAGGCAGGAGATCATGTGGCCGTTGACCAGCACCGTTGTGGAAGAGGGTGCCAGGTTGCGAGGACGCGACTGGTGGAGCGTAACGGAGGCAAGTAGCGGGCGATTGGCAGTCGAGTCTGATGAGTCCTACAAGTAGCGGTAGCGACTCGTGTCCCGTGGCCCCGTCCCGGGGAGGACAAAATGGCGGCATCTGGAGTACCTGTGTGGGAGAAGATGGCGGTGGATAAGATGGCAGCGCCCATGGAGCGCACGTTGTGGGGTCGGGACAAGATGGCGGCGCCCATGGAACGCACATGGCGGTGGGGGATGAAGATGGCGGCGCCCATGGAGCGCACGTGGCGGGGGCGGCGAAAGATGGCTGCGCCCACTGATCGCACGTGGGGTCGGGGGAAGTGGACGGCAGGGCCCATTGTACGATCGGCTGAGGCGAGGGGGGGAACGGGGGCATGATAGCGGCAACCGTCCGGGACTGACACACCGCTTCAAAGTGGCCTTTCTTGCCACAAGCTTTGCAGGTTGCGGTGCGGGCCGGGCAGTGTTGGCGGCGGTGCTTTTGCTGACCGCAGAAGTAACAGCGGGGACCCCCAAGGAGCGCGGTGCAGTGAGCAGCGCAGGCGTAGTGCGCGGGGACGGCTGCTGGGGGGGGGACCAGTTGCGGGGTCCACGAGGGGTAGGACGGGTGGGCCTGGGGGGGCGTTTGCGGGGTCCACAAGGGGTAGGACGGGTGGGCCGAGTGGCAAGCGGAGTAAGATCGCGCACTACGGGAGGCGGCCGTCATTGAAAGCGCCAGAGTCTTTGTGGCCGCGAGGTCGAGGGCAGCCCCTTCCAGCAGTCGTTGCCGGATTAGGGTCCGATGCAATGCCTGTAACAAAGGCATCGTGCATGAGTAAGTCAGAGTGTTCCATGGCTGTGAGGGCCCGGCAGTCGCAGTCTCGTACCAGAGGTATAAGGGCCCTCCAGAAGTCCTCAATTGACTCACCCGGCTGTTGGACGCGAGTAGAGAGTAGATGTCTCGCAAACAGGGTGTTCGTCGACTGTGCATAGTTCTCCTTGAGCAGTTCCATAGCTCTGGCATAGTCAGGCACATCTCAAATTAGCGGAAAGACACTGGAGCTAAGTCTTGAGTACAGGAGTTGTCTTTTTTGAGCCTCCGTCGGGGGAGGGTCCGCTGAAGAGATGTAGGCCTCGAAGACTGCAAGCCAGTGAACAAAGTCTTTTCTGGCGTGAGGCAACTGCGGATCCAGCTGCAGACGGTCAGGCTTGATCCTGATGTCCATGGTGTAAGGAAAATCACACAGCAATAAATTGTGGCGCGAACAATTGCACACAAAAACTTGAGACATGTACAATCGAGGCTTTATTGCTGTGTGATGCTATTCCTCCGGCGGCGGCTGTAGAATAGGATCTCAGTGACTCAGATGCATATTTATACACAAGCTCCCTGTGGGCGGAGCTAGCCGGCAGGGGCTTACCGGAGGAACCTATATTACAGGTACAGCCATACATCCCCCTTCTGCAAGTACACATCACTACAGTGGTTATATCACCACAACCCGCATCCAATTCCTCACTTAGTTCCTCCTCCCACTTGCCCTTGAGCTCCTCCACCAGGGTTTCCTCCACCTCCTGTAGTTCCTGGTAGATATCCGACACCTTCCCCTCCCCCACCCAGGTGCCAGAGACCACCCTGTCTGTATCCTCTGTGGCGGCAGCGTTGGAAAGGCCACTACCCGCCTTCGGAAACCTCAACTAGTCCAAAAATTGCCTCACCCTTCCGTTCCCGTCGGGGGCTCCAACTCGTATAGCTTACTATAGAACTCTTTAAAGACTCCTTTCACCCCCACCCTGGATCCAATACCGTGTTACCCTCCTTATTCTTTACTCCCCTGATTTCCCTGGCCGCCTCCCTCTTTTGCAGTTGGTGTGCCAGCATTCTACTCGCTTCCTCTCCATACTCACAGACTGCCCCCCTTGCCTTCCTCAGCTGTGCTACCGCTTTCCCTATGGTCAGCAGTTCAAACTCCACCTGCAGACTCCGCCGCTCCCTCAGTAGCCCCGCCTCGGGGGGCCTCCGCGTATCTCCTGTCCCCTCGGAGTATCTCCTCCACCAGTCTCTCCCTCTCCGATCTTTCTCTCTTTTCCCTATGGGGTCGAATTGAGATGAGTTCCCCTCTGACAACTGCCTTCAGAGTCTCCCAGATCGTTGCCGCTGCTACCTAAACCGTATCGTTTGTTTTCAGGTAATCCTGGATGTTCCTGCTAATCCGCCCACAAACCTCTTCGTCCGCCAGCAGCCCCACATCCAGTCTCCAGAGTGGGCGCTGCCCTCTCTCCTCACTAAGCCGCCGGTCCACCCACTGCGGGGCATGGTCCAAGGCTGTGATTGCTGAGTATTCTGTCCCCGCCACCTTTGGGATTAATGCCCTGCTCAAGACAAAGAAGTCTATGCGGGAATAAACCTTATGAACGTGGGAGAAAAAAGAGAACTCCTTCGCTCTCGGCCGCGCAAACCTCCAGGGATCCACCCCCCCCCCCCCCCCCCCCCCATCTGCTCCATAAAACCCTTCAGTTCCTTAGCTACTGCTGGTCTCTTCCCTGTCCTGAACTTCGACTGGTCCAGGAGACTAGGGCAGTTGCATGCTCCTCCTGTAGGATGTGGGTGGTGAGGGATACCACAGGTGTCCCCGCTGACTATACCTGTGGGAAGTGCACCCAACTCCAGCTCCTCATAGACCGTGTTAGAGAACTGGAGCTGGAGCTGGATGAACTTCGGATCATCCGGGAGGCAGAGGGGGTTATAGAGAAGAGTTACAGGGAGGTGACCACACTCAAGGTACAGGACAAGAGTAGCTGGGTTACAGTCAGGGGAAAGAAAACTAACAGGCAGACAGTGCAGGGATCCCTCGTGGCCGTTCCCCTTCAAAACAAGTATACCGTTTTGGATGCTGTTGGGGGGGGATAACCTACCGGGGGAAGGCCCTAGCGGCCAGGTCTCTGGCACCAGGTCTGGCTCTGGGGCTCAGAAGGGAATGGGGGAGAATAGAAAAGCAATAGTAATAGGAGATTCAATGGTTAGGGCAATAGATAGGAGATTCTGTGGTCGCGAGTGAGATTCCCGGAAGGTATGTTGCCTCCCGGGTGCCAGGGCCAGGGATGTCTCGGATCGTGTCTTCAGGATCTTGAAGGGGAGGGTGAGCAGCCAGAAGTCGTGGTGCACATTGATACCAAGGACATAGGTAGGAAAAGGGGTGTGGAGGTAATAAACAAGTTTCGGGAGTTAGGCTGGAAGTTAAAGGCCAGGACAGACAGAGTTGTCATCTCTGGTTTGTTGCCGGTGCCACGTGACAGCGAGGCTAGGAATAGGGAGAGAGTGCAGTTGAACACGTGGCTGCAGGAATGGTGTAGGAGGGAGGGCTTCAGGTATTTGGATAATTGGAGCGCATTCTGGGGAAGGTGGGACCTGTACAAGCAGGACGGGTTGCATCTGAACCAGAGGGGCACCAATATCCTGGGGGGGAGGTTTTCTAGTACTCTTCGGGAGGGTTTAAACTAATTTGGCAGGGGAATGGGAACTGGATTTGTAGTCCAGCAACTAAGGAAGCCGATATTCAGGACGCCAAAGCACGTAGTGATGCAGTGGGGAAGGTAACACTGACAAAGGAGAGTACTTGCAGGCAAGGAGATGGGTTGAAGTGTGTATACTTTAATGCAAGAAGCATCAGGAATAAGGTGGGTGAACTTAAGGCATGGATCGGTACTTGGGACTACGATGTGGTGGCCATCACGGAAACTTGGATAGAAGAGGAGCAGAAATGGTTGTTGGCGGTCCCTGGTTATAAATGTTTCAACAAGATTAGGGAGGATGGTAAAAGAGGTGGGGGGGTGGCATTGTTAATTAGAGATAGTATAACAGCTGCAGAACGGCAGTTCGAGGAGGATCTGCCGACTGAGGTAGTATGGGTTGAAGTCAGAAATAGGAAAGGAGCAGTCACCTTGTTGGGAGTTTTCTATAGGCCCCCCAATAGCAGCAGAGATGTGGAGGAACAGATTGGGAAACAGATTTTGGAAAGGTGCAGAAGTCACAGGGTAGTAGTCATGGGTGACTTCAACTTCCCAAACATTGGGCGAAATTCTCCGACCCCACGCAGGGTCGGAGAATAGGCGGGAAGCGGCGTTATTTCCGCTCCCGCAGGTTTTTGAATTCTCCCGCCGGTCATAAACCGGCGTTGTGCAAATCCCGCCGGCAGCCTGTGAAAACAGCTGGCGCCGGCGGGATTTCATTTTTTTTAAACTTACCTCAAATCTCCGGCCCGGATGGGCCGAAGTCCCGCCACTGGGAGGCCTTCTCCCGCCGCCGAGGTTTAAACCACCTCTGGAACGGCGGGCTCAGCGGCGCGAGCAGGCCCCCGGGGTCCTGGGGGGGCGGGGGGCGATCGGACCCGGGGGGGTGCCCCCACGGAGGCCTGGCCCGCGATCGGGGCCCCCCGCTCACTCCGCGGGGCAGTGCCGTGGGGGCACTCTTTCTCCTTCCGCGCCGCCACGGCCTCCGCCATGGCGGACGCGGAGGAGAACCCCGCATCGCGCATGCGCCGGCAGTGACGTCAGCGGCCAGCTGCCGCTGACGTCACTGCCGGCGCATGCGCCGACCGCCGAAAGCCTTTCGGCCAGCCCCGCTTCCGACTGCGCCGGGTGTTTGCGCCAGTCTTCTGGTGCAAACTGCTCCGGCGCGGGGCTGGCCCCCAAAGGTGGGGAGAATTCCACACCTTTGGGGAGGTGCGACCCCTGAGTGGTTGGCGCCACTCCCCTACGCCGGCACCCTCCGTCACGCCGGGTAGGGGAGACTCCAGCCCATTGAGTGGAAACTCTTTAGATCAAATAATTTGGATGGGGTGGCATTTGTGCAGTGTGTCCAGGAAGCTTTTCTAACACAGTATGTAGATTGTCCGACCAGAGGGGAAGCCATATTGGATTTGGTACTTGGTAATGAACCAGGGCAAGTGATAGATTTGTTAGTGGGGGAGCATTTTGGAGCTAGTGACCACAATTCTGTGACTTTCACTTTAGTAATGGAGAGGGATAGGTGCGTGCAACAGGGCAAGGTTTACAATTGGGGGAAGGGTAAATACAATGCTGTCAGACAAGAATTGAAGTGCATAAGTTGGGAACATAGGCTGTCAGGGAAGGACACAAGTGAAATGTGGAACTTGTTCAAGGAACAGGTACTACGTGTCTTTGATATGTATGTCCCTGTCAGACAGGGAAGAGATGGTCAAGTGAGGCAACCATGGTTGACAAGAGAGGTTGAATGTCTTGTTAAGAGGAAGAAGGAGACTTATGTAAGGCTGAGGAAACAAGGTTCAGACAGGGCGCTGGAGGGATACAAGATAGCCAGGAGGGAACTGAAGAAAGGGATTAGGAGAGCTAAGAGAGGGAATGAAAAATCTTTGGTGGGTAGGATCAAGGAAAATCCCAAGGCCTTTGACACATATGTAAGAAATATGAGAATGACTAGAGCGAGCGTAGGTCCGATCAAGGACAGTAGCGGGAGATTGTGTATTGAGTCTGAAGAGATTGGAGAGGTCTTCAACGAGTACTTTTCTTCAGTATTTACAAACGAGAGGGCCCATATTGTTGGAGAGGAAAGTGTGAAACAAACTGGTAAGCTCGAGGAGATACTTGTTAGGAAGGAAGATGTGTTGGGCATTTTGAAAAACCTGAGGATAGACAAGTCCCCGGGGCCTGACAGGATATATCCAAGGATTCTATGGGAAGCAAGAAATGAAATTGCAGAGCCATTGGCAATGATCTTTTCGTCCACACTGTCAACAGGGATGGTATCAGGGGATTGGAGAGTGGCGAATGTCGTGCCCCTGTTCAAAAAAGGGAATAGGGATAACCCTGGGAATTACAGGCCAGTTAGTCTTTCTTCAGTGGTAGGCAAAGTAATGGAAAGGGTACTGAGGGATAGAATTTCTGAGATCTGGAAAAACACTGCTTGATTAGGGATAGTCAGCATGGATTTGTGAGGGGTAGGTCTTGCCTTACAAGTCTTATTGAATTCTTTGAGGAGGTGACCAAGCATGTGGATGAAGGTAAAGCAGTGGATGTAGTGTGTATGGATTTTAGTAAGGCATTTGATAAGGTTCCCCATGGTAGGCGTATGCAGAAAGTAAGGAGGCATGGGATAGTGGGAAATTTGGCCAGTTGGATAACGAACTGTCTAACCAATAGAAGTCATGATGTGGAGATGCCGGCGTTGGACTGGGGTGAGCACAGTAAGAAGTCTTACAACACCAGGTTAAAGTCCAACAGGTTTGTTTCAAACACGAGCTTTCGGAGCACGGCTCCTTCTTCAGGTGAATGTATAGAATGAATAGAAGTCAGAGAGTGGTGGTGGATGGCAAATATTCAACCTGGAGCCCAGTTACCAGTGGCGTACCGCAGGGATCAGTTCTGGGTCCTCTGCTGTTTGTGATTTTCATTAATGACTTGGATGAGGGAGTTGAAGGGTGGGTCAGTAAATTTGCAGACGATACGAAGATTGGTGGAGATGTGGATAGTGAGGAGGGGTATGTCAGCTGCAAAGAGACATAGCTAGGATGCAGAGCTGGGCTGAGAAGTGGCAGATGGAGTTTAACCCTGACAAGTGTGAGGTTGTCCATTTTGGAAGGACAAATATGAATGCGGAATACAGGGTTTTTTTTTTGTTTTTTTTTATAAATTTAGATTACCCAATTATTTTTTCCAATTAAGGGGCAATTTAGCGTGGCCAATCCACCTACTCTGCACATTTTTGGGTTGTGGGGGTGAAACCCACGCAGACACGGGGAGAATGTGCAAACTCCACACGGACAGTGACCCATAGCCGGGATCGAACCTGAGTCCTCAGCGCCGTGAGGCGGTTGTGCTAACCACTAGGCCACCGTGCTGCCCTACGGAATACAGGGTTAACGGTAGTGTTCTTGGCAATGTGGAGGAGCAGAGAGATCTTGGGGTCTATGTTCATAGATCTTTGAAAGTTGCCACTCAAGTGGATAGAGCTGTGAAGAAGGCCTATGGTGTGCTCGCGTTCATTAGCAGAGGGATTGAATTTAAGAGCCGTGAGGTGATGATGCAGCTGTACAAAGCCTTGGTCAGGCCACATTTGGAGTACTGTGTGCAGTTCTGGTCACCTCATTTTAGGAAGGATGTGGAAGCTTTGGAAAAGGTGCAAAGGAGATTTACCAGAATGTTGCCTGGAATGGAGAGTAGGTCTTACGAGGAAAGGTTGAGGGTACAAGGCTTTTTCCCCTTAAGAATGGAGAAGGATGAGGGGCGACTGATCAGGGGAATAGATAGAGTAGACAGTCAGAGACTTTTTCCCCGGGTGGAACAAACCATTACAAGGGGACATAAATCGGTGGAAGATATCGGGGGGATATCAGAGGTAGGTTCTTTACCCAGAGAGTCGTGGGGGCATGGAATGCACTGCCTGTGGAAGTAGTTGAGTTGGAAACATTAGGGACCTTCAAGCGGCTATTGGATAGGTACATGGATTATGGTAGAATAATGGAGTGTAGATTAATTTGTTCTTAAGGGCAGCACGGTAGCATTGTGGATAGCACAATTGCTTCACAGCTCCAGGGTCCCAGGTTCGATTCCGGCTTGGGTCACTGTCTGTGCGGAGTCTGCACATCCTCCCTGTGTGTGTGTGTGGGTTTCCTCCGGGTGCTCCGGTTTCCTCCCACAGTCCAAAGATGTTCCATTTAGGTGGATTGGCCATGATAAATTGCCCTTAGTGTCCAAAATTGCCCTTAGTGTTGGGTGGGGTTACTGGGTTATGGGGATAGGGTGGAGGTGTTGACCTTGGGTAGGGTGCTCTTTCCAAGAGCCGGTGCAGACTCGATGGGCCGAGTGGCCTCCTTCTGCACAGTAAATTCTATGATAATCTCTGATTAATCTTGGACAAAGGTTCGGCACAACACCGTGAGCCGAAGGACCTGTTCTGTGCTGTATTTTTCTATGTTCTATCCCAATTCGGAGCATGGATATTCACAAACACCACCCGGACCCCCTCCCACTTTCCACTCACCATTATGTACCTGCCCCCCTTATCTGCCACAATTCTCCTAGCCTCGAATGCCCCACCCTTACTGATCAGAATTGCTACCCCACTGGTCTTCGAATCCAGCCCTGAATGAAACACCTGGCCTACCCATCCCTTTCTCAATCTCGTGTGATCTGCGAGCTTTAAATGTGTCTCCTGAAGCATTGCTACGTCTGCCTTTAACCCCTTCAGATGCGCGAACACGCGCACTCTCTTGACCGGCCCATTCAAACCCCTCACATTCCACGTGATCACCCTGGACGGGGGGGGCTAACCTCCCACCCCCACCCCGCCAACTAACCATCGCCCATTTTTGGCCAACCTCGAGCCTGCGCCCTTCGCTTCCTCGAGCGCCCGCACAGGGAGCCACCGCTCCAACCCTCAATTGGTACCCCAAAATTGATACCTCCTCTGTTAGCAAAGCAGCATCCGTCCCTCCCCTCCCCCCCCCAACAGCCCCACGACCCAAAACCTCCCGCCAAGCACCAGCTGAGCATTTGCTCACCCCCCACTACGCTCCCGAGAGTCAGCTGACCCATGCTGACCCTGGCAGCTCCCGCCCCTGGCGCCGATCAGACTGTCACCTCATTGTTCGGACCCCTCTCCCCACATGAATAAACCAATTAAACTACCTCTCCAGCCCCAGTGAGTAAATAGTAATACGAAATGAAAAATAAACAGAAGACACTAACATTGCCCCGTGAGGAGACACTTGTTGAACCAAGGCTCCAACTCCCAAAAATTTGCACTAAGTACAAGGCCCCCTCCCCCCTCCATATCTCAACTTTGCCGAAAACACTGCGCCCTCCAGCCACCACCACAGCCCTTACACGTACCCAATATTGTATAGAATCTTATATTATAAACTGTACGTGTTACCCAGCCCCACCGCCGCATTCCACCAAAGCTTAGCCGTCCTTTAATTCGAGTCCAGCTTTTCTTGTTTGACGAATGACCACGCCTCGTCCGGCATCTCAAAATAATGATGCCGTTCCTGGTACCTGACCCATAGCCTCACTGGGTGTAGCATCCCAAATTTCACGCCCTTGCTGAAGAGGGTCGCCTTCACCCGGTTCAATCCAGCACGCCTCTTGGCCAGCTCCACACCCAGGTCCTGGTAGATGCGTATCACGCTGTTCTCCCACCTGCTGCTCCGTTCTTTTTTTCCCCATCGCAAGATAAGTTCCTCGTGCGAGAAGCGATGAAATCTCACCACCATGGCCCTCGGCGGTTCATTCGCCTTGGGCTTCTTTGCGAGGGCTCTGTGGGCCCCATCCAACTCCAGGAGTCGAGGGAATACTGCCATCCCTATCAGCGTCTCCAGCATCTTGGACTCATGCTCCCGCATCCGACCCCTCCACACCTTCGGGGAGGCCCACAATTCTCAAGTTCTGTCTCCTGGACCTGTTTTCTAGTCCTCCTGCCTCTCCTGCCACTTCTTGTGGAGGTCATCCTGCGCCTCCACCTTAAGGACCAATACGACCAACTTGTCCTCATGGTCGGATCGCTTTTTCTCCGTCTCCTTAATCGCTTTCCCTTGTGTTGCCTGAGTTGCGATCATTTAGTCTATTTATGTCTTCATCGGGGCCAGCATGTTCTTTTTAAGATCAGCAAAGCAGCCCGTAAGGAACACCTGTTGCTCCTGTGCCCACTGCACCCATGCACCCTGGTCTATACCGGCCGCCATGCCGTGTCTCGGCGCCCACTCCACACGCCGGCCTGTTGGGTCTGTTAAGTCTGTTGGGACTTAAACGCTTCACCCGACCACTCCCGGTCCAGCTATCCATACAACAAAGAGGGAATCCTTTTGGCAGTGTTCACTTCACCAATCTGCCCCAGAAAGTCAGTGAAAACTCCTGAAAAAGGTCCGAGAGTCAATTCCAGTCGGGAGCTGCCGAATGCACAACCTACTCCTCCATGGCCGCCATTGGAAGTCGAGGCCAGCCATCTCAACAGCCCTGCCCCGACATGAGGACACAGAATCACAGGGGACAGAATCACAGGGGACAGAAACACAGGGGACAGAAATGCAGAGGACAGAAACACAAGGGACAGAAACACAGGGGACAGAAATGCAGAGGACAGGAACACAGAGGACAGAAACACAGGGGACAGAAACACAGGACAGAAACACAGAGGACAGAAACACAGGACAGAAACACAGAGGACAGAAATGCAGTACAGAAACACAGGGGACAGAAGCACAGGGGACAGAAACACAGAGGACAGAAACACAGGGGTCAGAAACACAGAGGACAGAAACACAGGGGACAGAAATACAGGACAGAAACACAGAGGATAGAAACACAGGGGACAGAAACACAGGACAGAGACACAGGGCAGAAACACAGAGGACAGAAACACAGAGGACAGAAACGCAGGGGACAGAAACACAGAGGACAGAAACACAGGACAGAAACACAGGGGACAGAAACACAGAGGACAGAAACACAGGGCACAGAAACACAGGGGACAGAAACACAGGGGACAGAAACACAGGACAGAAACACAGGGGACAGAAACACAGGGCAGAAACACAGGGCAGAAACACAGAGGACAGAAACACAGGGGACAGAAACACAGAGGACAGAAACAGAGGACAGAAACACAGGGGACAGAAACACAGAGGACAGAAACACAGGACAGAAACACAGGGGACAGAAACACAGAGGACAGAAACACAGGGCACAGAAACACAGGGGACAGAAACACAGGGGACAGAAACACAGGACAGAAACACAAGGGACAGAAACACAGGACAGAAACACAGGGGACAGAAACACAGAGGACAGAAACACAAGACAGAAACACAGGGGACAGAAACACAGGACAGAAACACAGGCGACAGAAACACAGAGGACAGAAACACAGGGCACAGAAACACAGGGGACAGAAACACAAGGGACAGAAACACAGGACAGAAACACAGGGGATAGAAACACAGGGGACAGAAACACAGGGGACAGAAACACAGGGGATAGAAACACAGGACAGAAACACAGGGGACAGAAACACAGGAGACAGAAACACGGGGACAGAAACACAGAGGACAGAAACACAGGGGACAGAAGCACAGAGGACAGAAACACAAGACAGAAACACAGGGGACAGAAACACAGAGGACAGAAACACAGGGGACAGAAACACAGAGGACAGAATCACAGAGGACAGAAACACAGGACATAAACACAGGGGACAGAAACTCAGAGGACAGAAACACAGGGGTCAGAAGCACAGAGGACAGAAACACAGGACAGAAACACAGGGGACAGAAACACAGAGGACAGAAATACAGGAGACAGAAACACAGGGGACAGAAATGCAGGACAGAAACACAGGGGACAGAAACACAGAGGACAGAAACGCAGAGGACAGAAACACAGGGGACAGAAACACAGGGGACAGAAACACAGGGGACATAAACACAGGACAGAAACACAGGGGATAGAAACACAGGGGACAGAAACACAGGGGACAGAAACACAGAGGACAGAAACACAGGACAGAAACACAGGGGACAGAAACACAGGGGATAGAAACACAGAGGACAGAAACGCAGGAGACAGAAACGCAGGGGACAGAAACACAGGACAGAAACACAGGGGACAGAAACACAGGGGACAGAAACACAAAGGACAGAAACGCAGGGGACGGGGACACAGGAATCGAACAGGCAGCACAACATTGCAGAGGAGACCCCGGCTTCGGGTTTGTATGAGGACATAGACCTTCCTAGGCTGTCTCCTACACCCTCCACCATCGCAGAGACTGTCACCTAGGTTGGGGTCTTTAGTGATGAGGCTCCTGGGACACTTACTAGGGAGCATCACACAGCCACTCCGGTACAGCAGGTGGAGGTAGGAGCAGCCGAGAAGGCAGCCCAGCCCCAACAATCAGCTGCAGCCCAGACTGGATTTCCACTCCCACCCATAGATCCAATGCACTCACAGACCCAGGGATGAGAGAAATGGATGATGGCTGGCTTCCAGCACCTGCAGACACAGGTAAAGGAGTACATCCGCGTGCAGGAGTAGGGAGCGGAGCCAGTCATGCATGCCACCCAGGCCGAAACCGCATAAGTGGCGTCCACGGTGGAGGCTATGAGGGCGAAGATGTTGGACTTGGGTCAGGTAATGCAAGGCCTGGGGCTATCTGTGCAGTTGGGGGCCGTGGCCCAGGACAGGGCTGCCCACTCACAGGCCGCCATGTGCCAGAGGCAGCTGCAGATTACAGCGGCGCTCCTCAGTGTGGCCCAGTCTCAGCAGGCCATTGCTGAGAGCATCAGCGGCATTGCCTAGGTGTTGGCCGGCGTTGCACAGACCCAGAGGGAGATGGCGCAGTCCCAGAGGGAAGTGGCACAGTCCCAGAGTGATGTACCACTCCCTGAGCTCCATGGCTGCTGACATGCAGACCCCGGTCGATACCAGAGCGGGCCTCCGGGACTGGCAGCGCCAGGTGTCGGGGAGGCCTCTGGGTTTGGCTCTGCTTGCACCCCCGTCCCATGGAGAAGCCCGGGGCCATTGGGCACCCCGAGGGGAGGAGGAGGTGCTGAGGCCCGTGCCGGTGACCCCCGCAGGGGAGGGCCTGGAACGCCGCAGCACCTCGGACACGTAAAGCCAGAAAGTTAGACACTCAGTAAGTTGGCATGGGTGCAGGGCACAGGTCAGCTATAGGGGTTAGGGCACATGTATATAACTTTTGCAATTAAACACATTTTACCACCGATAGAAGCTGCCTCTGTGCTCTGTCTGATGTGTGCGGGGTGGGGTAGGAAGTGAGTGCCACTGTGGTTGAGGGGCGATGGAAGGTTGAACCCCGGTGGGTGTGACATGTGCTACGCCCGCTCCCCCGGACATCCACAACACCCCACCCCCCAGCGAAATGACAGGACCATGTGATGGAGTGTCCAGCCCACACACAGGGACTACCCAAGTGGAGGGCGTTACTGTGGGCATGAGTCAGACATGAGTCTAATGATGTGGAGCTCAGAGATCATCGCAGAGCGGGCTGTCATCATCCTCCATGCCATGGACCTGGCCCGCTTTCACTGGCAACCCTGTGACCCCCATTCGTTGTGCCACAGGTGTATGTGTAATGGAGAAGTGGTGTGCACGCGGGTGATGTGGTGGAGTGGGAGGTAAGGTTGGTCGATGGTGGGCGAGGTGAGTCTCATTGGTGTTGTGGGAGGTGAGGGTGGTCGGTACTGTGGTGTCCGTGTCCCTGCTCAGCAAACCCCCCCCCCCCAGTCAGTGAAACGTGCGCCGATTAATTCGTCCCGTGCTCGCTGGCCCTGCCTGTGGTGTAGTGTAGCCTCCCGTCCATGCCCTGCCCAATGTCCCGTACATTGTCCTTCTCCCCCTCCTCCTCCTTATCTGGAGAGGTGTGCCCATCCTCGTGATCATTCTCCTCCTCCCGCACATCGTCCCTCTGCTGGGCTATATTGTGGAGGACACAGCAGACCACAACGATGCGGCCGGCTCTCCTTGACTCGTACTGGAGGGCCCGTCCAGAGCAGTCCAGGCACCTGAAGAGCATCTTCAACACCCCGAAGCACCTCTCGACCACACTCCTGGTCGCACAATGGGCCTCATTGTAGTGGGTCTCCGCTTCGGTCTGTGGCCTCCATATAGGCGCCATCAGCCACGACTGCAATGGGTAGCCCCTGTCACCCAGCAACCAGCCCCGCAGCCGGTGGGGGCTGTCCCTCAAACATGCCAGGGATGAATGATTGCGCCAGAATGAATGAGCCATACACACTGCCCGGGCACTGGGCGCAGGCGTGCAGGATCTTCATCTGGTGATCACATACCACCTGAATGTTCATGAAGTGGTACCCCTTCCTGTTCATGAACATTGGCCTGTTATCCGCTGGTGGCCACATGGCGATGTGCACCCCATCAATCACCCCCTGTACCATGGGCATGCTGGCATTCCGGTGGGTGCGGTCCACAAGGAACAGAATATAGGGGTCCACAAGGTCTAAGATTTTCAGAAGCTGGACCTCCGCATCAAGCCGGATCGCCTGCAGCTGGATCTGCAATCAAGCGACGCCAATAAGAACTATCAACATTGGCTAGCTTGTTTCGAAGCTTACATCAGGTCTGCACCAGACCTAATTCCGGAAGCTCAGAAGATCCAGATACTCTACTCGTGGCTGAGCTCCAACGTATTTCCTTTTATCCAAGACGCGCCGACCTACGACGAAGACATGGTGCTACTGAAAGAGAATTTCACCCAGCAGACGAACACACTCTTCGCCAGACACATACTCTCTACTCGTAGTCAACTCCCTGGTGAGTCTGTAGAAGATTTCTGGCGTGCTTTAATTCCCCTGGTCAGACCGTCACGGCCACGGAACATTCGAACCTCCTCATGCGAGACGCTTTTGTTACGGGGATAGGGTCAGACCTCATACGCCAGCGACTTTTAGAGGGGGCCATGCTTGACCCTGCAGAAACCAAAAAGCTGGCGCTATCGATGACGGTCGCCTCGCGCAATATTCAGGCCTCCACCACCAGCCGCGCGACCCACCCCACCTACGCATCGTGGACTCTACAGATGGTCGCCCCACTGGGGGCCTCACCCAGCCAATCCTACGCCTGTGCCACGCGCCAGCCAGCCAACCCCGGGGGCCCCCGATGTTACTTCTGCGGGCAATAGAAACACCCCCGCCAATGCTGCCCGGCCCGCAGCGCCCTTTGCAAGGCCTGCGGCAAGAAGGGGCACTTCGCTGCGGTGTGCCAGGCCCGCGCAGTCGCCGCTATCGCCCCGACCCCCCTCACGTACGGACAGTGGGCGCCGTCATCTTCCCCTCCTCAGACCACGCGCGGCCCATGGGTGCCGCCATCTTCCCCTCCTCAGACCACATGCGGCCCATAGGCGCCGTCATCTTCACCAACCCCCGCCACGCGCCACCATCTTTTCCACCCCAAGATCATCAGGCGCCGCCATCTTGTCTCCCCCATGGCACATGGGTGCCACCATCGTTCCAGGATCCATGCCCCCCGGGCACCCCATCGTTCGACACCAGCGACGACCAGCCGCGAATCACCTAGGTCACGATTGACCAATCTCGCCCGCACAATCTGGCCACCGCCCCGACAAGCGTGAAGATCGATGGCCACGAGACCTCTTGTCTGCTGGACTCCGGGAGCACCGAAAGCTTCATCCATCCAGATACGGTAAGGCGCTGCTCCCTCGCGGTCCACCCCGCCAATCAGAGAATTTCCCTGGCCTCCGGGTCCCACTCTGTGGCGATCTGGGGGTACTGTATAGCCACGTTCACGGTCCAGAGCATAGAATTCAGCGGCTTCCGCCTCTATGTCCTCCCTAACCTCTGCACTGCCTTGTTACTCAGCCTGGCCTTCCAGTGTAACCTCCAGAGCCTAACACTGAAATTCGGCGGGCCCCTTCCACCCCTTACTGTGTGCGGCCTCGCGACCCTAAAGGTCGACCCAACTTACCTATTCGCAAACCTAACCCCGGATTGCAAACCCGTCGCCACCAGGAGCAGACGGTACTGCACCCAGGACAGGACCTTCATCAGGTCCGAGGTCCAGCGGCTGCTTCGGGAGGGTATTATCGAGGCCAGCAACAGCCCCTGGACAGCCCAAGTGGTAGTGGTGAAAACTGGGGAGAAACACCGAATGGTTGTGGACTACAGCCAGACCATCAATCGGTATATGCAGCTCGACGCGTACCCCCTCCCACGCATATCTGATATGGTCAATCAGATTGCTCAGTACCGGCTCTTCTCAACGGTAGATCTAAAATCCGCCTACCACCAGCTCCCCATCCGTAAATTGGACCGTCCATACACTGTCTTTTAGGCAGATGGTCGCCTCTACCACTTTCTCAGGGTTCCCTTCGGCATCACCAACGGGGTCTCGGTCTTCCAAAGGGAGATGGACGGAATGGTCGACCGGTACGGGCTGCGGGCCACTTTCCCGTACCTAGACAATGTCGCCATCTGCGGCCATGATCAGCAGGACCACGACGCCAACCTTGCCAAATTTCTCCACACCACCTCTCTCCTAAACCTCACCTATAACAAGGAGAAGTGCGTATTCAGCACGAACCGCTTAGCCATCCTCGGCTATGTGGTCCAGAACAGAGTTCTGGGGCCCGATCCCGACCGCATGCGCCCCCTCATGGAGCTCCCCCTTCCCCACTGCCCCAAGGCCCTCAAGCACTGCCTGGGGCTATTTTCTTACTATGCCCAGTGGATCCCAAACTATGCGGACAAGGCCGGCCCACTCATCCAGTCCACCCTTTTTCCCTGACGGCCGAGGCTCAACAGGCCTTCGCCCGTATCAGAGCCGACATCGCCAAGGCCACGATGCACGCAGTCGACGAGACGTTACCCTTTCAAGTGGAGAGCAATGCATCAGACGTCGCTCTAGCCGCCATGCTCAATCAGGCGGGCAGACCCATGGCATTCTTTTCCCGCACCCTTCATGCCTCCGAAATTCGGCACTCCTCCGTCGAAAAAGAGGCCCAAGCCATCGTTGAAGCTGTACGGCATTAGAGGCATTACCTGGCTGGCAGGATATTCACTCTCCTCACTGACCAATGGTCGGTAGCCTTTACGTTTAACAACACACAACGGAGCAAGATCAAGAACGATAAAATCTTGAGGTGGAGGATCGAGCTCTCCACCTACAACTATGAGATTTTGTATCGCCCCGGTAAGCTCACCGAGCCCCCAGATGCCCTATCCCGAAGTACATGTGCCAGCGCACAAGTAGAATGACTCCGGACCCTGCACGACAGCCTATGTCACCCGGGAGTCACACGGTTGTACCATTTCATAAAGGCCCAAAATCTGCCCTACTCCGTTGAGGAAGTCAGGGCAATCACCAGAGACTGCCAGGTCTGTGCGGAGTGCAAACTGCACTTCTACCAACCGGACCGTGCGTGCCTGGTGAAGGCCCCCCGTCCCTATAACGCCTCAGCGTGGATTTCATAGGGTCCCTCCCCTCCACCGACCGTAACACATACATCCTCAGTGTGGTCGATGAGTACTTCAGATTCCCCTTTGCCATCCCATGCCCTGATATGACGTCTGCCACTGTCATCATAGCCCTCAACACAATCTTCGCTCTGTTTGGTTTCCCCGCAGTGACAGGGAATCCTCATTCATGAGCGATGAGCTGCGTCAGTTCCTGCTCAGCAAGGGCATCGCCTCCAGCAGGACGACCAGCTACAACCCCCGGGGAAACGGGCAGGTAGAGAGGGAGAACGGGACGGTCTGCAGGGCCGTCCTGCTGGCCCTACGGTCCAGAAATGTCCCGGCCTCCCATTGGCAGGAGGTCCTCCCTGACCCGCTCCATTCCATTCGGTCACTGCTGTGCACCGCAACTAACAATACGCCCCATGAACGTCTCTATGCCTTCCCCAGGAAGTCCACATCCGGGGTGTCGCTCCCGACTTGGCTCGCAGCTCCAGGACCCGTACTCCTCCGTAAGCATGTACGACTCCACAAGGTGGACCCGTTGGTTGAAAGGGTGCAGTTACTACACGCTAACCCCAGTACGCCTACGTGGAGCACCCCAGCGGCCGCCAGGATACTGTCTCCCTCAGGGACCTAGCACCAGCAGGTTCGACACACACACACACACCTCTGGCCCGGCGCCACCCTCCCCTCCCCCCACGCATCCAGCAGCACCCGCCCTAGGACCATCCATCCTTCCCCTGCCCACGCCCAAGGATGAAGCGGACTTCGGCACGCTCCCGGAGTCACCGAGGATCAGACCACCACTGGAATCGTCGCCACCACTGCATCGCTCCCAACGTTACATCAAGGCCCTGGACCAGCTACATCTGTAATTGGTTCAGGACTGTTAAAGCACCTTGTACTGGACTTCAAACAATTTTTTCACCTCTGTATATTAAACTTGCTCTGTATATTGTTCTCCGCCACCCCCCCCGCCGGACTCAATTTTAACAGGGGGTGAATGTGGTAATCACCACTGTTGTGTATATTAGGTTAAAGTCCAACAGGTTTGTTTCAAACACTAGCTTTCAGAGCACTGCTCCTTCCTCAGGTGAATGAAGAGGTAGGTTCCAGAAACATATATACACAAAGATGCCAGACAATGCTTAGAATGTGAGCATTTGCGGGTAATTAAATCTTTACAGATCCAGAGATGGGGTAACCCCAGGTTAAAGAGGTGTGAATTGTCTCAAGCCAGGACAGTTGATAGGATTTTGCAAGCCCAGGCCAGATGGTGGGGGATGAATGTAATGCAACATGAATCCCAGGTCCACTCATGTGTGCGGAACTTGGCTATCAGTTCCTGCTCGGCAATTCTGCTTTGTCGCGCGTCCTGAAGGCCGCCTTGGAGAATGTTTACCCGGAGATCAGAGGCTGAATGCCCTTGACTGCTGAAGTGTTCCCCGACTGGAAGGGAACATTCCTGCCTGGTGATTGTCGCACGATGTCCATTCTTTCGTTGTCACAGTGTCTGCATGGTCTCGCCAATGTACCACACTTCAGACCATCCTTTCCTGCAGCGTATGAGATAGTCAATGTTGGCCGAGTCGCACAAGTATGTACCACGTACCTGGTGGGTGGTGTTCTCATGTGTAATGGTGGTATCTATGTCAATGATCTGGCATGTCTTGCAGAGATTGCCTTGGTAGGGTTGTGTGGTGTCGTGGTCGCTGTTCTGAAGGCTGGGTAATTTGCTGCAAACAATGGTTTGTATGAGGTTGCGCGGTTGTTTGAAGGCAAGTAGTGGGGGTGTGGGGATGATCTTGGCAAGATGTTCATCTTCATCGATGATGTGTTGAAATTGCAAAGAAGATGTCGTAGTTTCTCCGCAATTTCCTCCTGCATGCCCGGTCTGGGGTTCCTGAAAGGACCTGCGGCGACGGTACACACGATGCCTCATCAAGCGTCTCCATGGTACCACCTCCTTATCCCCCTCCCCCCTCCTCCTCCTCTTCCTCTTCCTCATTGGCATCCTCCCCCTCAGGCTCCCCCTTGGCTTGGTCCTTCCCCTCCTCCTCCTCTTCCTCCTCCTCATTGGCATCCTCCCCCTCAGGCTCCCCCTTGGCTTGGTCCTTCCCTTCCTCCTCCTCTTCCGCCTATCGGGTGGGCGGCCCTCCAGCCTGAGCAGCTGCCACCTGCCTCTTCTGCAGCCGCTCCTCTGCTGCAGCCTCTGCCTCCTCTCTGAGGCGCCCCCGCTCACACTGCCGCAGGGCTGCATGCAGGGCAGCGGCCCCCGCCCCGCTGGCCAACATCGCTGGCTGGTGCCCAACCATTATGATCTGTAGGAGGTGAGGGTACACAAAGTTTCCTCATGGCGCATACACCCCTCCACAACTAGGTGCCATGGGCTACATGGTTGCCCCGGTTGGCAGCGCGCGCCCCAGTCACGCATGCCCCGCACCCTCGGTGCCTTGGCTCCTGTTGCCCGTCCCTCCTGCCAGGCCCACCATTTAATGGCACTGCCCTCATTGGAGGCTGCCATGGGTGTGGATCTGTGTCTTCCCCCCGGTGGGTGTCGCTGGCTGGGTGGAGTGCCCCAGCCGCCCATACTGTCTCCCCCAGTTCCCCGACACTCCCCAGACTCTGAAAAGCCTCCCCCTACCGCAGCAACCACGGCCGTGTCCGTTTTAAGAACCCGAAGTCCCCCCCCCCACCCACGCCGACGCCTACCTCCTCCAGACGCTGCAACAGCCAGCACGACTGGGTGACGATTTTTCAAATGTGGTTAGAACCACGCTGTCGGGACTTCGGCCCATCCGGGGCGCAGAATCGAGGGAGGTGTCCCGACGAACGATTCTCCGGGCCGTGCGGCACCTGCCACGATCACGCCATTTTTGGGGGTGCGGATAATCCAAAATCGACAGCAAACCGGCGCCAAATCCTATTCTCCGACCAATTGGGTTTCGCAATTTCGCCGCGGGGACTCGGAGAATCCAGCCCAGGATTTCCACTGCACATCTACACCAGTTCAGAAGATGATGCTGGGGAGGCTGGAGATATCCCAACCTCCGTGATTTTAAATGGAAGGATATTCAAAACAGGTTCCATCAAAAGAATTGAAGATACAATTTCGGGAATGTGCTGAGTAGTCGCGCCATCAGGTGGCTCTCCTCCATACGATAGAAAAATCGACGCTTTTGCCCGAATTTAGCCCACAAAATCAGACTTAAACATCTCCTCACCCTCAACAATATAAGAACAACAGAAATGTCAGGGAGCAACAACTCGAGAGGCCGCAGGGACACCAGGAATTACAACAAGGGACAGGAACAGCGAGGATGAACTAAACGCAATGAAAGATGACATTAAGGCCAAGATAAAGGCAATAGTCAAGGTGTTGCGAGGCAAAGGGCAGCACGGTGGCACAGTGGGTTAGCACTGCGGCCTCACGGCGCTGAGGTCCCAGGTTCGATCCCGGCTCTGGGTCACTGTCCGTGTGGAATTTGCACGTTCTCCCCGTGTTTGAATGGGTTTCGCCCCCACAACCCTAAGAAGTGCAGGGTAGGTGGATTGGCCACGCTAAATTGCCCCTTAATTGGAAAAAATTAATTGGGTGCTCTAAATTTATATTTAAATAAAGTGGCGGAGGCAGTGGTGCCAGTCGCCATGCAGACGGCACTTGACAGCATGGGGAGGAAACTGGAACCCCAGGGGAGCACCATAAGTGAGCTGGCAAAGGCATTGATGGATCAGGGTGACTGAATTGCCGCCCTGGAGGCCGAGAGCAAGAGTTGGCGGCGACCCAGGTGAGCTTGAAAGTGAAGGTCAAGGACCAGGAGAATCAATCGAGGAGGCAGAATATTCGGATAGTGGGCCTGCCAGAGAGCATCGAGGGCAGAGACCCAACTGACTATGTGGCCCAAATGCTGGGCAACCTAGTGGGGAAGGACAGCTTCCCTAAATTGCCAAAGATAGATCGGGCTAATATGTCGTTCCGAACAAAACCCAGGACCCAGGAGCAGCCGAGGCCGATAATATCCATGCTTCACAGTATCATACTGAGAAAGGATCCTTCGCTGGGCTTAACAGGCTAAGGCGTGCAACTGGGAGGGACATAACATAAGAGGACCTTGGGGTGGACCTGGCAAAGCGAAGGGCCTGAATTTAACCACGCAAAGGTGGCACAGTACAAGAGCAAGGTCAGATTCGGGATGTTATTCCTAGCCAGGCTCTGGGTAACTTACCAGGGCAAAGAACATTATTTTACTGCCCTGGCAGAGACAAACAAGTTTGTCCTTAAGAATGGTCTGGACAGGCAACAAGAGAGGCAGCGGTGAGGAAGACATGGAGAACAAAGAGGAAGAATTGGACAGTTTTGTGCGGAGCTGCATCACTTCACTATGAACAGGGGAACCAGCTTATTCAATGCGGATGACCTGCTCCTTTACATCTCAGACCGCAAAGCAGCATGGAAGAAATCATGAAGCTCCTGGGAGAGTTCGGAGCCGTCTTGGGCGACAAACCCAACCTGAGCAAAAGCAAAATATTCCCGGTGACCCTGAGAGAGGGAAGTGGAAAGAGCTGGAGAGTCTACCATTTAAAATAGCCCAAAGCAAATTCCGCTACTTGGGGATCCAGATTGCCCATGACTGGACAGAGATCCACAAGTGGAACCTGACCAGTCTGGCAGAGGGAGTCAAAAAGGACCTGCTGTGATGGGATGCACCCCCGCTTGCCTGGCGGGGAGGGTGCAGACGATCAGGGTGAACGTACTGCCCAGCTTCCTCTTTAGATCCATACTGATCTACATTCCCAATGCCTTTTTCAATTCGATAGATAAGATACAGAAGTCTGAAGACCTGCATATCGATAGGAACTGTTTCTTCCCCACAGTTACTAGACTCCTCAATGAGTCTCCCTCGGACTGACCTGTTCCCTGTAAGAACACTATTCATGACGCCCTTGGCTGCTCTTGCTCATGTATTTGCTTTGCTTAGCCCTTGTTCTACACTGTAACCAATCACTGTTTGTCAATGTACTTTGTCGATTATTCTTTTTGTCTACTGTGTACATACTGTGTGCGTTCCCTTGGCCGCAGAAAAATATTTTTCACTGTACTTCGGTGCATGTGACAATAAATCAATCAATCAATAAAATGATTATGGCCTTTGTGTAGGGGGTGGGGAAGAATCAAGAATCCCCAAAACAGTACTAGAAAGGAGAAGAAATATGGGAGGCCTGGAACCTGGAACCTATAGGGGAGGTCCTTCCGAACCTGCAATACTACCACTGGGCAGCCACAATGGAAAGAGGGGATGGGTAAAGGACCCAAACATGGAATGGGTAAGGATGGAGGTGCCTTTATGTACAGGGACGACATGGCACGACACGGCAGCGCTCCCATCCCCACCAGCAAAAAACTCAACAAGCCCAGTGGTGGTAGCGACCCCAAGAACCTGGAATCAGATGAGGCAACATTTTGGGCTGACCGATATGTCCATCATGACCCCCAACTGCGGCAACCATAGGCTTGCACCAGCTATGCTAGATGCCACCCTCAAGAGCTGGAGTCAGGGCAGGGAGGACACTGACGATTAGGGACTTCTACATGGGTGACAGACTAGCGGCCTTAGAGTAGCTGACGGAGAGGCTGGACCTACCTAACGGGAATGAACTCCGACATTTACAGGTCAAAACCTTTCTCCGCAAGGAGGCGACTACATATCCACGAACCCTGAAAAGCACAATGCTAGAGGAGTTACTGGACGCAGACAATATGGAAGGGAAACTGGGGACCTGTATGGACGTCTTTTACAAACGACACGCTCCCCGCTGGACAAATCTCGGGAAAAATGGGAGGAAGAGCTCGGGATGGAAATAGGGTGGAGACTCTGGAGCAAAGCTATGTGCAGGGCTCCTCATGCGCAAACCTTATGTCGCTAAAAGTGGTGCACAGAGCTCATCTGACAAGAACCCAAAAGTTTCTTCAGGAGATGGAGGACAAATGTGAACGGTGCCAGGGAGGCCCGGCCAACCACGCACACATATTCTGGGCATGCCCCAGACATATGGGGTTCTGGACTTCTTTGAGGCAATGCCCAAGGTTGCGGGTTTGAGGGTGGAGCTGTGTTTAAGAATGGCACTCTTCGGGGTATCCAACCAGCCAAAACTATTCATGGGGAAGACGGCCATTGCCCGAGCTTTTGCTTCTCCAATTGTCCGCCGGAGAATGCTGCTCGGCTGGCGATCAGCAGCACCACCCTCAGCTGCAGACTGCCTGACAGACATATTGGAATTTCTCCACCTGGAGAAGATCAAGTTCACCATCCAAGGGTCAGAGGGGGACTGCCACAAAGCATGGACACCATTTACCAACTTGTTCCATGGCCTGTTTGAAGCCAACAGCCAATAGAACGGTGGGCAGAGGGGGATGCACAGGAGCCAACAGGACCCCAGGGAATCTACAGAAAAGGCCGGGGGTGGGGGAGGATAGTCGTGGTGTTTTGGGGGGGGCGCTACCGAGAAAAGGTCAGTAAACAACCGACACAGAGGTCAGAGTACCTAGAACAAAAACACAGGAAAACTAACCCTCAAGAGAAGGCCAAAAACAGGACAGGGAGGGGGGAGGAGGAAGGGAGAAGACCCAACAACAAAGCAGGGGGGAGGGAGGGCACCGCCCACTTGTAAATAAAGAATAAGCACCCATTGTACAGTGAAGGGCCAGGAAAAGACCCTGAAACAATGTAAATCATTTAGCGAGGTACATTACAATGATTTAATGTCTGAAGAACATGGCCGGCAAGGTGGCACAGTGGTTAGCACTGTTGCCTCACAGTGCCGGGACCTGGGTTCAAATCTGGCCTTGGGTGACTGTGTGGAGTTTGCAAGTGGAGTTTTCACGTTCTCCCGTGTCTGCATGAATTTCCTCCAGGTGCTGCCATTTCTTCCCACATTCCAAAGATGTGCAGGTTAGGTGGATTGGCCATTCTAAATTACCCTTTGGTATCCAGGGATATGCAGGTTTGGTGGGCCTGAGGCCTAAGATATAAATTGAGAATTACCTGCCAAAATATGTATAAGTAGCTATGGAAAATCTGTAAAGCCAAGTTGCAACAAGTTTTTTTTTACAAATTCACCCTCAAGATATGGGTGTCACTAACAGGGCCAGAATTTATTGGCCATCTGTATTATTCTTATGAAGGTATCAGTAAGACTTCTTTTTGACTGCTGTCGTCCATGTGGTGAAGGTACTTCCACAATGCTGTGAGGCCGGGAGTTCAAGGGCATTGATCCAGCTGCAGCCCTTCAGGTGTCTGGAATTTTGCCATGCATTAGAATGAAATGCAACTCTAAAAATGGACTATGTGAGAAGTTAGGAAGCATTAAGTTGTTTGTCTGGTCTCACAACTTGAGCTCAGGAGCCAGAAAATTTATGATGAAGGATTCTTCCCAGGTCAAATATTCCCATTGAACTCAGTTTACAATACGGGTGAGAAATAAGTAATTCAGCAACAACATCCAAATCATCATAACCTGAATTACTTCCTTCTCACAAAATGGTCTCCCACGCACATATGGTCTCGCTTCTCCTCAAGTGTAATTTATAAAAAGGCGATGAGCAACCCATGAAGGTCCAGTGGTATAGTACTTGTGAAACCTTTCCAGAAAATTGTACTTCAACAACTATTGGCAGTTGTTTTCCAAACTGTCAGTTTCCTGTTGAACAGAGTTGGCAGGATGAGTCTTAAAGTGTGTACATGACACTCCTTCGGATATCAGGAATCACTGTGCTGACTCATTTCCCTTTAATTCCAGATTGCATTCTCCACACATACAGTTGGCTAAATATCAAAGCAATACTTAGTGGAAGGAGGGCTGTCAAGGAAGCTGGCAAAGTGGCCCTAACAAATAAGCAATGTGGTAAATAAGATGTTATGTGAGAAATGGAAATTAATATTCAACAGAAATAGCGGAAGAAAATGCTCGCAGCATTCATGTGAACAGAACCATGCGTCCACAACACGAATCTCCTCAGACAGGAATTTGAGACTGGCAATAATGGATGAAGTCATGCATGACAAGACCTCTGATTTCTGTAACCCAGGGATAGCTCAACAAAGTGTGATAATTAGTGATTCTGTCATTTTTGAAAACAAAATAGGCTTTGTTATAAGTTAGGCTTCAATGCTCACATTCAACATTCTAGGTGGGCAGCACGGTAGCACAAGTGGATAGCACTGTGGCTTCACAGCGCCAGGGTCTCAGGTTCGATTCCCGGCTGGGTCACTGTCTGTGCAGAGTCTGCACCTTCTCCCCGTGTCTGCGTGGGTTTCCTCCGGGTGCTCCAGTTTCCTCCCACAGTCCAAAGACGTGCAGGTTAGGTGGATTGTCCATGCTAAATTGCCCTTAGTGTCCAAAAAAGGTTAGGAGCGGTTAATGGGTTACGGGGATAGGGTGGAAGTGAAGGCTTAAGTGGGTCAGTGCAGACTCAATGGGCTGAATGGCCTCCTTCTGCAGTGTATGTTCTATGTTCTAGGTCCAGGTAAGACATTACACTTATAGTGGGCCACTCACACTCAACAACTGTTCTCTTCTCACCGGATAAGTGAGCATTGATCGGTCCATCAGAGGTGATTGTTACTGAACACATAGAACATAGAACAGTACAGCACAGAACAGGCCCTTCGGCCCTCAATGTTGTGCCGAGCCATGATCACCCTACTCAAACCCACTTATCCACCCTATACCCGTAACCCAACAACCCCCCCCCTTAACCTTACTTTTATTAGGACACTACGGGCAATTTAGCATGGCCAATCCACCTAACCCGCACATCTTTGGACTGTGGGAGGAAACCGGAGCACCCAGAGGAAACCCACGCACACAGGGGGAGGACGTGCAGACTCCACACAGACAGTGACCCAGCCGGGAATCGAACCTGGGACCCTGGAGCTGTGAAGCATTTATGCTAACCACCATGCTACCCTGCTGCCACATGGAGGGACTTGGTAGACCATATGCAGACTGTCTGACTAAAGATAAAGCATCAATGTATACACACTTAGAAAAGGGGCTTTCAAACTTTTATTTTTGACTCTCTGGAATTCCCTGGCAAATACTACCACACTACAGGGAAATCCCTGCATATGTTGACATTTTCCCATGGACCAGGAGAGGGCTCACCCTTCCCAACCTATCCGAAACACAATGAGGGTAATTTTGGGCAATAGGAAGGAGTGGGGGTGGGTTAACATGACAAATATCAGAAGCTCGCCTCCAATGCATTCACTCCCCATTTAAACTGAGACGTGTTAGAGTGCCTCCTTGGATGCCCCTTTAGATAGGGAGTTTATTGATTGGAATATTTAAATGAATCAGTTTTACAGATGTTTTCAATGCAATTTGATTTTAATGACTTCAGTATGTGTTTATCAGAGATTGACGAGGCTATCATTAAACAGAGGTGACATCATGGGGCAAGTTAAAATCAGGAATTCCAAGATTAATAAAGGCTTGGTGCTCACAATTAATTTCTTCGTTCTTTCTGGGAAATTACTTGATGATAATGTTCTGCACAGCATAGATCAGCAGCAAGGATCCAAGGTTGAGGAGGAACAAGCTGTGGATCACTCGCCATCTGATGAGGATACCAGGGGGTTTGCGGAGGGGGGAAGTGGGGAGCATGGAAGGAAGAGGAGGAAAGTGAAAATGGGGACTCCAATGCCACACTAGTCACTCACATTGCTGCTCAGACTGCAAGGAATTTCTTGCAACCTCAAAGACTCAGTTGGTCACTGCACGAAACTAAGTATCCCATCCTTTGGCCTATTATTCCCTTCGCTACCCCCACTGATACAAAGCAGTCCTGCAACCCATCATCTACTCATTGCACATTCATCAATTGCTCCCCCTCGATTCATGCCTGCACAATGGGTAACGCAGCAAAGTGGCACAAACTAATAAATTCTAAGTTATTTGGTCAAAACAAAGGGGAAACTTAATAAGATAACATTTTAACAAATATCTTGCACATGTCATTAATGATCTTCAAAGTGTTCCTCCTCTTTTGTCTAATACTCCAATGTGATGTAGCCACTGTGGCTTTAGCAGGGTAGAGACAAGCTGCTCAGATCTCTGCAATGTCCAAAGAAATACCCTTGGTTAGTGATCTCTGGCGGTTAGAGCTAATGGGTAGCCAAAGACTGCTTGACCTACACCGAAGCAGGAACACACTCAGCTACTGGAACAGGTGGAAGCATGCTGGGGGGAATAAGAATGTGAAGTGGCAGCTCTTTGAGTGGCGTTTCCTCCACCGTTAAACTGAAGCAAAGTATTGATTTAGCATCTTTGCCATTTCTGTGTTCCCCACTATTAACTCACCTGTTCCAACTTCCAAGGGACCAACATTCCAAGGGACCTCAGCAACACCCTTCCCTTTTATGTACCTGTCGAAGCTTTTGCTATCCCTTTTTGATATTCGTTCCCATTTTTCTCTCATATTTACCTCAGCTCTTTTTATTACTTTTTTAGCATCCCATTGATTTCTTTTAATTATTTTTTTAATTTAGTGTACCCAATTCATTTTTTCCAATTAAGGGGCAATTTAGCATTGCCAATCCACCGACCCTGCGCATCTTTTCGGTTGTGGGGTGAGTAAGTGTCACGAACCATTTCCTGAGACTATCCAAAAGATATTTCCTGACTTGAATCGGTCGTTCTGAAACAACGATGGTGATTGTCTTATCCCCCAACTCCGGGGTGAATGTTGTGGCTACTCAAATTCAGCCCAATACCACATTTGAAAACAGGACTGTGAAAATCCACATGGTAAAGCATCCATGTTGGTCTCCCTATTGTGATGAATATAAGAAATTGTCACACTTTATAGTTTGTATTTTTGCAGTAATATTACTAAAACCTCAAAAGTAGTAATCTCAGGATTGCTACCAGTGCCACGAGCTAGTCAGAGTAGGAATGTCAGAATAGATAGGATGAATGCGTGGCTTGAGAGATGGTGCAAGAGGGAAGGATTCAAATTCCTGGGGCACTGGAACCGGTTCTGGGGGAGGTGTGGCCTGTACAAACCGGACGGTCTGCACCTGGGCAGGACTGGAACTGATGCCCTTGGGGGTGTGTTTGCTAGAGCTGTTGGGGAGGGTTTAAACTAATGTGGCAGGGAGATGGGAACCGATGCAGGAAGTCAGAGGGAAGTAAAACGGGGACAGAAACAAAAGGCAGTAGGCAGAGAAGCCACAGTCAAAAATGAAAAAGGGCCACAGTACAGGGGACAGTGACTGAGGAGAGTTCAGTGAATAGGCCCAGGGGCAGGATTCGCTGAGCCCCGCGCCGGGCCAGAGAATCGCTGCAACCGCGCCACGCCGCCCCGATGCCAGCACACGATTCTCCGAGGAGTGGAGAATCGCCGCCATTGGCGCCAGCGCATTTGGTGCCCGCCGATTCTCTGGCCCGGATGGGCCAAACGGCCATGCAGAAACGGCAGAGTCCTACCGGCGCCGTCCACACCTGCTCGCAGCCGGCGGGAACTCTGGTCGCAGGGTCGGGGAGGCGGCCTGTGGGGGGGGGGGACTCCGTCCCCGGGTGGGCCTCCAATGGGGTCTGGCCCGCGATCGGCGCCCACTGATTGGCGGGCCGGCCTCTCCCTCCCCGGACCTGTTTGTTACACGCCGGCCCCTGAACCCCCGCGCCATGTTACGTCGGGGCCGGCGCATTCAGTAAGGGCACCACACATGCGCGGGTTGGTGCATGCATGGGTTGCCCTGTGGGGGCCAGAATCGGTAGTCCCCGTGGCCAGTTCACGCCATCGTGAAAAGCGATGCCGTTTCTGTCGGCGTGAACACTCTGCCGCCATATGGGAGAATCTCATAGTTAGGGATCCTCTCGGAAGGAGCGATCACAATATGGGCGTATTTAAAATACACATGGAGGGTGAGAAGGTAAAATCAAACACTAATGTTTTGTGCTTAAACAAAGGGGATTACAATGGGATGAGAGAAGAGCTAGCTAAGGTAGACTGGGGGCAAAGA
The DNA here is from genome assembly GCF_902713615.1 of Scyliorhinus canicula. NCBI lineage: Eukaryota > Metazoa > Chordata > Chondrichthyes > Carcharhiniformes > Scyliorhinidae > Scyliorhinus > Scyliorhinus canicula. The sequence continues at coordinate 184,302,341 of NC_052146.1, forward strand.
CTTTATGGTGAAACAGTTGAGGAACAGTGGAGAACATTCCAAGCGATTTTTCACAGTGCTCAGCAAAAGTTTGTACCAACAAAAAGGAAGGACGGTAGTAAGAGGGAAAATCGACCATGGATATCTAAGGAAATACAGGATAGTATCAAATTGAAGGAAAAAGCATACAAAATGGCAAAGGTTAGTGGAAGACTAGATAGAGGATTGGGAAATCCTTAGGGGGCAACAGAAAGCTATGAAAAAAGCTATAAAGAAGAGTAAGATAGAATATGAGAGCTTGCTCAGAATATAAAAACAGATAGTAAAAGTTTCTACAAATATATCAAACAAAAAAGAGTGGCTAAGGTTAATATTGGTCCTTCAGGGGATGATGTGGAGATGCCGGCGTTGGACTGGGGTGAGCACAGTAAGAAGTCTTACAACACCAGGTTAAAGTCCAACATGTTTGTTTCAAACACTAGCTTTCGGAGCACTGCTCCTTCCTCAGGTGAATCACCTGAGGAAGGAGCAGTGCTCTGAAAGCTAGTGTTTGAAACAAACATGTTGGCCTTTAACCTGGTGTTGTAAGACTTCTTACTGTGCTTCAGAGGATGAGAAGGTAGTTTTAATAATGGGAGATGAGGAAATGGCTGAGGAACTGAACAGGTTTTTTGGGTCGGTCTTCACAGTGGAAGACACAAATAATATGCCAGTGATTGATAGAAATGAGGCTATGACAGGTGAGGACCTTGAGACAATTGTTATCACTAAGGAGGTAGTAATGGGCACGCTAATGGGGCTAAAGGTAGACAAGTCTCCTGGCCCTGATGGAATGCATCCCAGAGTACTAAATGAGATGGCTAGGGAAATCGTAAATGCACTCATGATAATTTACCAAAATTCACTAGACTCTGGGGTGATCCTGAAGGATTGGAAATTAGCAAACGTGACACCACTGTTTAAAAAAGGAGGTAGGCAGAAAGCGGGTGATTATAGGCCAGTTAGCTTAACTTTGGTAGTAGGGAAGATGCTGGAATCTATCATCAACAAAGAAATAGTGAGGCATCTGGATGGAAATTGTCCCATTGGACAGAGGCAGCATGGGTTCATAAAGGGCAGGTCGTGCCTAACTAATTTTGTGAAATTGTTTGAGGACACGACAGTGCGGTAGACAACAGGGAGCCAATGGATGTGGTATATCTGGATTTCCAGAAAGCTTTTGACAATGTACCACACAAAAGTTTGCTGCATAAGATAAAGATGCATGGTGTTCAGGGTAAAGTGGTAGCATGGATAGAGGATTGTTTAATTAATAGAAAGCAAAGAGTGGGGATTAATGGGTGTTTCTCTGGTTGGCAATCAATAACTAGTGGTGTCCCTCAGGGATCAGTGTTGGGCCCACAATTGTTCACAATTTATATAGATGATTTGGAGTTGGGGACCAAGTGCAATGTGTCCAAGTTTGCAGGCAACACTAAGATGAGTGGTAAAGCAGAAAGTGCAGAGGATACTGGAGGTTTTCAGAGGGATTTGGATAGGTTAAGTGAACGGGCTAGGGTCTGGCAGATGGAATACAATGTGGACAAATGTGAGGTTATCCATTTTGGTGGGAATAACAGCAAAAGGAATTATTATTTGAATGATAAAATATTAAAACATGCTGCTGTACAGAGGGACCTGGGTGCCCTTGTGCATGAGTCGAAAAAAGTTGGTATGCAGGTGCAAGAGGTGATTAAGGAGGCAAATGAAATTTTGTCCTTCATTGCTAGAGGGATGGAGTTTAAGACTAGGGAGGTTATGCGGCAATTGTATCAGGTGTTAGTGAGGCCCACCTGAAGTATTGTGTTCAGTTTTGGTCTCCTTACCTGAGAAAGGATGTACTAGCGCTGAAGGATGTGTAGAGGAGATTAACTAGGTTTCTCCCAGAGTTGAGGGGGTTGGATTACGAGGAGAGGTTGAGTATACTGGGACTGTACTCGTTGAAATTTAGAAGGATGCGGGGGGGATTTTATGGAAACATATACAATTATGAAGGGAATAGATAGGATAGATGCAGGCAGGTTGTTTCCACTGGCGGGTTAAAGTACAACTAGGGGGCTTAGCCTCAAAATAGGGGGAAGTAGATTTAGGACTAAGCTTAGGAGAAACTTCTTCACTCAAAGGGTTGTGAATCTATGGAATTCCTTGCCCAGTGAAGCAGTTGAGGCTCCTTCATTAAATGTTTTCAAGATAAAGATATCTAGTTTTTTGAAGAATAAAGGGTTCTGATGTTCAGGCGGGTAAGTGGATCTGAGTCCACAAAAGATCAGCTATGATCTCATTGAATGGTGGAGCAGGCTCGAAGGGCCAGGTGGCCTACTCCTGCCCCTAGTTCTTATGTTTTAAAACCTAGGTTAGAATGCATAGAGATAATTTGCTGGAGCTGATTTAAAGTGAGGTAATCAGTGTTTTTTGCGAATAGATATTAAAAGCCACTTTACCTGTTTGCAGGTAGAGAGCTAATGTAATGCTGTAACAGTTTGAGGCTGGCTAAATAAATCAAAGAACATCTTGGAAGGGGAAAAAGAATGCTGTATGTTTTGAATGCAGTTGGTGTAACTAATGGGAGGGGCCAGATATGTCTGGATAAAGGAGTTATTTCCAGGGCTCGAGGCTGAACAACATGTTTTCAGTTTGGTCCTGAAAGAAGGTCTCTCTCTCCAAGGACTCTGCACCAAGATAAGCAAGTAAAGCCTGGTTGTCAACTTTACACATAAATGGTATTTGAAATATATGGGTTGTCTAATTGGAATGTAGAGGCAGGTTTCAGGAAGCAAGTTAAGACGTATCTGTTAATTGTAAGGGCATGATTCTGTTTTGGGGCGCATTTGATGGGGTGTTACTCGTCTACCCCAGAGTCTACACCATCCGCTCTGAGAATCACCCCACTATTCAATGGCACTTTGCTGGGTATTTTTGGCCTCGGGTAGTTTTGTCACGGGGAGGCCGCACTTGGAGAGATTTCCTGCTGGTGGCCTGATCTCGCCAGCAGGAATGGCTCTTCACAGATCAGGGCACCATTTTGAGCTGCAGCTCCAAAGTCTACACCCCTGCCTTTCAGGCCTCTCCAAGCTTTCTGCACCCCTCCCCACCCCCATGCCATCAACCTTGTCGAGACCTCTGGCAACCCCCCATTTCCCTTCCAATTGGCAAGGGCCCCCCTAGCCCCGACTCATGGCAATGTCAATCTGGACCCGGGCATCCTGGTATTGCCACCTTGGCACCTGGAAGTGCCTCCAGCACCATGTGTTGTTCCACTGCCATCTGGGCAACCGGGCAGTGCCAGAGTGCCTGGGTGGCACTGACTGGGTACCAGGCTAGCAGTGCCAAGGTTCCCGGGTTTCAGGGGGAGTGCCAGCCTACCACCCTGCCCTGTCTCCAGCCACCCGGGGGTCTCTAATGCCGTGTGAGACCCCCCCCCCCCCGAGGTATTGTCACGCCTGGTTCATGTTTGTGTGAACCAGTACTAAACGATGAGGTCTCGCAGTTATGGCAATTGAACCCTCGCAGGCGTCAGGTGAATCTGGGGTCCACTTATTTAAAAGAGGCATTAGACCCTCGCTGGGCGAGGGGCGAGATCCAGTTTGTGCTGGGTGGAGCGAGTTGGATGACTTGCGATTAGCCCGGCGCCTGGAGAGCCCAGTTTGGGGTTTGCGCGTGATTCACCCGTTCAGCCTGGATCCGGGCCAGGTGTAACGTGGTTGCTGAATTGCGCCTTAAATCTATTTCATTGTTGCTAATATGATTAATTCTATGTCCAAATTAAAGTTTATTTTATGATTAAAGTTGTCTACTGGTCAATGTTATCACTCCTGTGTTGCAGTACCATTTCCTCACAGTTTTACCAAATGCAAATAATTAGGGTGAGATTCTTCGGCCTCGTTGCGCTCAAGCAAGAGCACAACGTGGCTGGGGAATCCCGGGAGAAGCCTCCAATGAGCCTCCCAACAGGCTCTGCGCCTCGTGAGAATTCACCAAAGTCCCACGAGACGTGGGAGTTGGAACTTTGCCCCAAATGGGCGGGGCCAAACACCGATACCGGAAGTAGGTCATTAACCTACTTACGATCTACTCACTGGGGATCCACATGCCTCCATTGATTCACCGGCCTCCCCAGGGAGGCTGCGGCTGTACGACAGTCAGTGCTGGTCCACACAAATGTGGACCAGGAAGGACGGCACCCGGGGGTCTCCTGGACCATCGGAGACCCTGGGTGATCAGGTTAAGTGTAGGGTGGTGCCCTTGTCCTCCCCCTGGAACATGGGCCCCTTGGCACTGCCCAACTGGCACTGCCAAGCCAGCAAGAGCATTGCCTGGGTGCCAGTGCAAGGGTGCCCGAGTGCCAGGTGGCACTGCCAAGGGTCGGGGGCGAGGGAGGCCATGCCCATGAAATGAGGGTGAAGGGGGGGTAGGAAGTGTGGGGGAGTGCAGGGCAGGTAAGTAGGGGTCTCTTGGAGGTTGGAGGGGTGATGGGTGAGGGTCCTAGAAGGGCGGGGGTGCTGTAAGGAAGCTTGGGGGGCGTGAAGAGGGGGCACCCCCAGGGACCCCATAGTTGGGTGTCCTCAATTGGGGGGTATGGGGTAGTGTCCATGTGTTTGGAGGGTGACATTGCCCATGGGTGGGTGGTGTAGGGGACCCACAAGTTCACGTAGAGGTCGGGGCACCCTTTCAAAATGGTGGCCCGTACTCTGAGTTCAGCTCCCCAGTGTTAAATAAAATTCTAAGTGTGGGCTAAACCGGTGAGAAACTCCGCAGGGCCCAAAAAAGTGACAAAGGGCGCGATTCTCTGGCCTCATTAAGCTTTCACTCAAGCCAAACGAGGCCGGTGAATAGCGAGAGAGGCTGAAAATGAGATCTGCGGCAGGCACCAAACACGTTGCGATGAAACCGGCCTGCTCCCCTCGCCAAAATCGTTAGCTCGCCATAAACCAATTATTACCACTGTAATGACTTGGGCCAGGCCTTTGAGACTGGGTAATTAGAATACGAGTTCCCTGATTAGTGGCCCAATCAGGGAGCCCCTTTCTGTGTATATAACAGGGAGTGTCAGATCCTCTGTACTCCCAGTGTAGATAACAGGCTGAATGGTCATGGTCATTCAGCTGTTGGGTTTGTAAATAAAATTAATTCTGGTGACGGGACTTCAACCTCCGTGAACTTATTACAGCCACTTAAGCCCGAATTCCATCCAATTAACGAGAGCCACCCACTATCCAATGGATTCTTGTCATTCAGCAGCCTACCCAGCAAGTGTTCACACTGGCTCCGATTAGTACTCCTATTGAAATACGGGAACCTGGTGGAAGGGCTTCTGTGGGGAGCCGAGGAGGTGAGTAGCCATCTTTGCTCACAGGCAAAGAGCCCAGGGGTGCTGGGCTTGCCATCCCAGTGCTCCGTGGGGGGCTGGGAGATCCTTGGCTGGGGGTGGGGGACTTCCGCAGGGGTGTGCCGCCATGGGGGGGGGGGGCAACCAGGGGAAACTGCTTGTGGCACAACCATGCCAACCTTTGGATCGAGTGTACTCATTCGGGAGCAACCCCTGTCCCTGCCCGTCTGCCCCAACGACCACCCATAACCGCCAACTGCTGAGGCCTCTAGCTGCGTGGCTGAAGGCTATTGCTAATAGGGAATTGGCAATCGTGGTCACATGAGCACTTCACACATGCCAAGTGGATTCCCGTGGGTGGGGAGGCCATGTAGCCTGTGGGGGTCATTACTTAGCATCCCAATCAAACCGTGATGCCTGGACACTGTGTTTGAAGACTGCGGGAGGCAACACCTGGTTGCCTGGAGAGATGGGCAAAGGTCCGGGGGTCAGCTCGCATTGCGGAAGGAAGTGACAGAGGCATCATAATGGTTGTTCAAAAAGGTGTTTCATGTGTTGTACAAACCCCACTCCCGATGAACCTCATCAAGGTCAGCCTGCTACTGGGTGACATCCTTCAGTGGGTCGGACATTCTGCTGAGACCCTCAGCCATGGCCGTCACCAACTGTGAGACACCTTGGGCACCTTCACTAATGGTACCATCATCGTTCATCAGGCTCTCCACTGCGGTTGCTTCCCTAGTAGTTTTGGCCTCGGTGTTACTCATTGCCGGTGCCATTTCCTGCACCCCTAGCCTTTCGGATTCCTCCAGGTAGCTATGGATCTGTTGGAGTGACGCTGACATCTCTCTCTGAATGTTCAGGTTGATCCCTATCGTCTCCATCAGCTCTGTGTACCTCATCAGGCTGGGACCCAGCTGGGTCCTGGGATCCAGCAGCCGTCCAACTGCTGCCTTGCAGGGGGGGGGGTTCCTGCCTCCACCCGATGTGCATCATCAGCAGTGTGGTGCTCAGATTGTGCGCCAGAGGCCTGACCACAAACATTTCCCACCGCGGTATGTGTATCTGCGCTGTTGGAGGGTGGGGATGACAGCTGTGGCGTGACAGTGGCATCCCCGGAGCTCCCCTTCGAGGTGTTCTCGGAATCAGGAGAGGGGGCCGCCCAGGATGGGCTGGCATCATCGGCAGGAGAGCCTGTGGGAGAATAGACATGTGGTCAGTGGGAGAGATGGGTCAGTCAGTAAAGTAATCACCACTCAGGTTTAACAGGTCCCCCAGGTGGAGTCCGGTGGTTCTTCACCTCTGCGGCATCCGCCAGCCTCAGCATGGGTGACCGATCTGTCCTCGGGCACCCCGTCACCTCCAGGGCCCGCTCCTCAAAGGAGGTGAGGATTGTTATGCCCGGCACCCCTCCGCCAGTCTGGGCCCTCTCTCGATGGTTATGGGGGAGCATTTCCTGAGGAGACATGAAGAGGGCATCATTAGACACACATGTGGTTCACAGTGGTGGGAGAGGGGGTGTGAAGGTGGGGTTGGGGTGGTTGAGGGGAGAGGGGTGAAGGAAGGGCTGGGGGTTGCATGGGGAGTTGGGGGATGGATACTTCCTTGGGTGGGGGGACGTTGGTGTTGACTCACTCATGCTGCCCTGTGTAGGTCGTTGACCTTGCTGCAGTGATGGCCAGTCCTCCTGGTCACACTCACTGAGCTGACAGCTGCCACCACCTCATCCCAGGCAGCACTGGCTACCCTGTGGCTGACTCTCCGGGACCCATGGAGGAACAGGACATTCCTCCTGGCCTCCACGGCGTCTGGCACCCTCCCCAGGTCTGCATCTCCGAATCTTGGGACCAGTCTCCTGAGCGCCATTGTTCTGAGCTGGCTGAGCAAGTGCAGCTTAAGTGCTGCTCGGCCTTGTTAGCGGGAGGTGCTGGCAAACACAATACCGGCAAATCAGCTGGCAAGCCTTGATTTACGACGTGAAGCCAGTGAGGCATCATTAAGTGGATCAATAAATGTTGAATTGCGTTGCCGGCCTTGCTGGGCTGAGTGCCGGGAAGCTCACAACAATTCCTGCTCGCTATCACACTTTGAAATATTTCCGGAGAATTGCACCCAAAGTGTCATTGAATAGTGGTGGGGAACTAGCCGGCAGAGCCGGCGGGAAACTCCCTGAAAAGCTCGCCACAAATTAACTTTGGGCGGGATTCTCCGGCCGCGTTCACCCGGCAACCGGAGAATCCCACCCAAGGTAAATGGACTTCTCCATTGCCCGCGTCTTGCCCATGGCGTTCTTATGGCAGATGGGGCGGAAGAATCCAGCCCTAAGAAACATTTTGGGAGAATCGCATCCTTAGGTTCTAATCTGGGATCTTAACAAAATTGGGGTTCTGTTCCAGACCCATAACACTATTTCAACATTAAGTACTGTCTGGAGAGAGGCACAACAGCAGGAGCAGCAGGAGCAGAAAGGGCAGCAATATCTCTGCTTTCAGAATTGGAGTCTGTAACTTCATAAGGTCTACAAGCCTGTCCCTTTTCAAGTCCACCAATACAGCTCACCAACCTCATGACCTGCAGCAGTTCACCTTTTTGAAGGAATCCTGCAATGACTCTGGTATATGACCTTGGCTATTGAATTCACTGAACTACAGTTGAGGAGTGAAAACATCTTCATCTGGCCTATAAATGGTGTTTTCCAAAACAAGCCAATCATGTGAAATATGATTTATTCTTGTCCTTATATTTTGTCAAAAAAAAAGTGCACGTTTTTAAAAAAACATTTCATTCTCCTTTTTCACATTTTCTCCGAAATTTACACCCAACAATAAACAATAATCCGTAACAAATGTAATGTCAAATCCCATATCAATAACAACGATCCCCTCCTCCCACCAAACCCCCAAACATTGGCCCGTATGTTAACATAAACAAATAACAAAAAGGAATCAGGAATCACCCAGAGTCACCATTAATACATCCAGTCCCCCTCCCCTAACTCTCCCAACCCCCCCTAATGTTCGATGGAATCCAATTCTCGAAAGTGCATAATGAATAACGCCCATGAATTGTAGAACCCCTCCATCCTTCCCCTCAGTTCAAATTTGACCTTCTCAAGAGTCGAGAATTCCAGCAGGTCTCCATGTCAATCTCCATCCCAACAGGATCTGCCTTCGGGCGATCAACAAGGCGAAGACTACAACATCTACCTCCGCACCCGTTTCCAACCCCAGCTGGTGCAATACCCCAAATATGACCTCCCGAGGACCTAGGTCCAGTTTCACATGCAATGAACCACTTTAGAGATGACCCTAAAAACCTCCTTCCAGTAATCCTCCAGCTTTGGAGAGGACCAAACCATATGAACGTGGTTTGTGGCACCCCCCCCACCCCCGCAACATTCACACACATCTACTTCCGTCTCAAAGAGCCGGCTCAGCCTCGCCCTTGTGAGGTGCGCTCTGTATACCACCTTCAGCTGTATCAGCCCCAACCTCGTACACGAGGCGGAGGCGTTCACCCTCCAGAGCACCTCACACCAGAACCCCTCCTCCATACCCTCTCCCAACTCTTCCTCCCACTTTGCCTTGATTCCCTTCTCCTCTTCCAAAATAGCCCCGTAAACCGGCGATACTACCCCCTTCGCACTTCTGTTTAGCTATACTTTCCTTGAATGTGTTCGCCTGCATGACATGGTGAGTGAGTGAAATAGCGTTATGTATTCGGGGTGAACATGTGAATAAACAATTCTCTTTATCTAAACCCTGGAAAAACCTGCTGCTGGTTATTCAGATTGGCCACATCCCCAGAGGTTAAGAAAATCTTCCTTTTAAAAGCGATCTGATTACGGACAATAGGGAAGGGAAAAGGGCTTTCAGCTTATTTTTAACAGTCGCACACCAGAATCATCAGCCATGTGGCCAACAGACAGCCCTTGCCACCCATGAGCCACCCTTTGGTTTGCTGTAATGGCTCAAATGCAGCTGGCATAGTGGACTGGGGCACAATGACACATCATGATAGTTGCCAGGATAACAGGCATTAATCTGCAGGATTCTCTGTGTACAGTCAACACAGCAGGAGGGCACTGAGGGAGAAGAATCCACTTGTGATTTGGCATGATGCAGAGTTGAAATGTGGGTGGCACAGTGGCACAGTGGTTAGCATTGTTCACTCACAGCTCCAGGGACCCGGGTTTGATTCTGGCCTTGGGTCATTGTCTGTGTGGAGTTTTTGCTGGTTCTCCCCTTGGACGTGATTCTCTTCCGTATTGCACTCAAGCGAGAGCACAACGTGGCTGGAGAATCTCGGGAGCGGCCTCCAGCAGGCTTCCCAACAGTCTCCGCACCGTGCGGGTTTCACCAAAATCCCGCGAGACGTCAGAGTCGGAGCTCCGTGCCAAATGGACATGACCAAACGCTGCTCCCTGAAGTAGGTCATAAACCTACTTATGACCTACCTGCCCGGAATCCACCGGCTTCCGTCGATTCTCCGGCCTCCCCAGGGAGGCTGCAGCCGGATGCCGATCAGTGCTGGTCCACACAAATGTGGTCCAGGTGGAAAGGCACCTGGGAGGTCTCCCGGGCCATTGGAGACCCATGGTGGTCAGGGTAAGCGTAGGGTAGCTCTTTGGCCCTCCACCTGGAATGTGTGTACCTTGGCACTGCCCGGCTGGCACTGCTGGATGCCAGGGTGGCAGTGCAAGGGTGACATTGCTGAGGGCCAGGGAGTGAGAATCGTAAAATCATAGAATCATAGAATTTACAATGCAGGTGGAGGCCATTCGGTCCATCGAGTCTGCACTGGCCTTTGGAAAGAGCGTCCTACTCAAGCATAGCCACCGTCACAATGCCCTCATGGCCAACGTCACAGGCAGCACAGTAGCACAGTGGTTAGCACAGTTGCTTCACAGCTCCAGGGTCCCAGGTTCAATTCCCAGCTTGGGTCATTGTACAGAGTCGCACGTTCTCCCCATGTTTATGTGGGTTTCCTCCAGGTGCTCCGGTTTTCTCCCACAGTACAAAGACGTGCAGGTTAGGTGGATTGGCTGTAATAAATTGCCATGAGTGTCCAGAAAGGTTAAGTGGGGTCACAGGGATAGGGCGGGAGCGCGGTCTAGGTAGAGTGCTCCTATGGAGGGTCGGTGCAGACTTGATGAGTCAAATAGCCTCCTTCTGCACTGTAGGGATTCTGTGATTCTATGAAGCCTAAAAACTAGTGTGTCTTGCATCATGGGAAAGCCTACAATCCTAGCAAAGCCATGCTTGCTTGCTTCTTTCTGGCAAGAGAGAATGAAATATATATGGCCCATAACTTCTGATTTCTGGAGCATCGTGTTAGAGGTGGGGACCCCCCACTCACCAAGGTCCCCACAGAAAGATTGTACAACAATTGCCCAGGAAGTTCAAACTTCACTTGGACAGGTACCCTGCACTGGGAACCATCCAATATTCTGATTTAAATTGCAGTCTTTAGATGTTCCAACTGTCTGACAGGGATAGTTTTTTTTAAAATTTGTTCATGGGATGTGGGCGTCGCAGGCTATGCCAGCATTTATTGCCCATCCCTGATTGCCCGTGAGGAAGCAGACAATCGACAATGATCTCATGGCCATCATTAGATTTCTAATTCCACATTTTTTTAAAATTCAAATTTCACCATCTGCGGGGGCGGGATTTGAACCTGGGTCCCCTCTAGGGCTCCGGTTTATGAGTTCAGTGAAGTACCACTAAGCTACCACCTCCCCAGATTAGAAGAATTAAAACCACTTCCAAATTCTAGATAACTATAGTCTTTCCCCTCCCAACCCACCACCGGCCCCCCTGACTATCTCCCCACCCCTTTAACTTCCTCACTCCCCCAAACTACCTCCACACCACCTGACTACTATCTGGATCTCCCAGCTACCTTCCGAAACCCTGACTGCCAACCCAACCTCCTGACTACCTTCTAGCCACCCAAACTACCTCCACACCACCTGACTACTATCTGGACCTCCCCAACTGTCCGCCACACCTCGCTGACTATCTCCCACGATAAAGCCCCACCCACTGACTATCCTCGCCAACCACACCACTGACCACCCAAACCCCCTCCGTTGACCACTCTCACCCTCAGTGAACACTTAACACCCTCCCACTGATCACCCTAGCCCCCACAGACCACACGGCCCCTTACCCAACCATCCAACTCATCTGACCATTCAACCTTCCTGAACACCCAAATTCCTCCCATTGACCACATGGCCCCTAAATTACGAAATGATTCCCCCTGACCATCCAAACCCTGACACCCCACATGACCCTCCTACCCACTCTCGTCAACCCCCCCCCCCCCCCCAAACCCGCCACCCCACCCCTTGACCAACTTGCCCATGTATCTTGCACACTTACATTCTCCCTGGCTTCTCAAAGTGGCTTGACCTTTAAACTTACCTGCTTTACGACAGCTGGTAGAAAAGAGATTGACTGTGCCCTCCTTTCATTCGACTCTCCTGCACCGAACTGAAAGGAAAACTGCACCAAATTGGAAGGATGGGCGAGTGAGCGTCCAGTGAATAAAGAGCCTCAGTAATCTCCCTTAAACAACAGTGGGTAGCAAACTAAGAAATGTTGCAAATATCTCTCAACCTTAGGCTGGAAGGAGACAGGTGCATAAAAGTTTATCACCATGGTCATTCTCACACCCATTGTCAATGCCATCTTTGCCCTGCTCTAGGGCAGCAGGTGGTAGATTTCAGTAAGGACTTCCTGATGGAAATGTAGAAGTCTCCAATACTATTCCTCGCTAAAGTCCAGGTTGGAGTTGCTCCCTGAACACCCTGGATGAATATGGTGGCCTGTCAAGAGCCCTTGACCCCCCTCATCTTGCTCCCTCTTTATGTCCCCTCCTCTGCTCTGTTTGACGTTCCATAATATAGGCCAAACTGTACATAATATTTTTCTGTTATTTGTTAGGATTTTCCTCTGTATTGCCTCAGATATTACAGCAGTGACTGGGGAAGGTAGAGTTCACAAATTAGGTGGGGATCCTTCACACCATTTTTGCATCCATTCCGCTTTCTGCTGGTCAGTGGAAGTACCCACTCAAATCTACTGATGCAAATTTAAATTAGGCCCACATTAAGTTCTGTTACTTATGAAAAATCTGAGGGATTACAACAATTTACTGAGAAATACCTGTATATGCTATAGGCCTCCAATGTCACTGAGCAACAGGAAATCCAGAAGAAGACATTTTTGAATGCGGCAGGCACTTTAGGCCAGCGATTTCTTTATTGCTAGCAGCTTCACAGCAATAATGGGGCCTCACGGTAGCATGGTGGTTAGCATCAATGCTTCACAGCTCCAGGGTCCCAGGTTCGATTCCCGGCTGGGTCACTGTCTGTGTGGAGTCTGCACGTCCTCCCCGTGTGTGCGTGGGTTTCCTCCGGGTGCTCCGGTTTCCTCCCACAGTCCAAAGATGTGCGGGTTAGGTGGATTGGCCATGCTAAATTGCCTGTAGTGTAAGGTTAATGGGGGGATTGTTGGGTTACGGGTATACGGGTTACGTGGGTTTAAGTGGGGTGATCATTGCTCGGCACAACATCGAGGGCCGAAGGGCCTGTTCTGTGCTGTACTGTTCTATGTTCTAATGGAGGAAGCTGGATTGAAAATTGGGACAGTGTTGCTTTGGCCCTTGATGTTGCTGCCGATGTAAGAATCTGTGCGGCCGTATCTTTTCTCTGCTCCTAAACGCAGGCAGGAAACAGCACTAGGATTTGCCGACAGGGCTGATGCCAGAAAGTTCACTGGGGCCAGCTATTGATGGCATCCAAGATGGAAAATCACAGCAAGTGTCCTCTCAGCTTTAAGCCTATCTTACACAGTACTGAAAGCTGGTGACATTTTTGGAAAACACTATTTGGCTATAAATTTGGATGTTTTCTCTTCATTTAGTGACAGTTGTGCAAGATTCTTTCTATTCTAAATTGGAAACCATCTATGTTGGCTCTTGAAGCTCTTTCCAAAGGATATTTAACTCCTCCTCCATCGGCACCTCCCCAGCAGACTGTTTTAATAATCAGCTGCGGTTTCTCACATTGCACATTCTCAATCTGGCATTTTTCAACAGGGAGAAAGGAACATTTGAATAGCAAACAGAAGCCTGCCCTTAGGCCGTTTCCAAGGTTTCCGAGCAGTATGGGCAAAAAGCCAAGAATTAGGCAATCTTCCCTAGACTATAATTTTCCCTAGGGCATAGAAAAACTTTGAAACATCGAAATGGGAGAAAATTATGAGCGAAAAATATCTTAAGTGTTATGAAATACAATATAATTCTGTACAGTGCTGCGGTGGCACGGTGGCACAGTGGTTAGCTTCCTACAGCGTTGAGGATCTGGGTTCGATCCTGGCCCTGGGTCACGGTCTCTGTGGAGTTTGCACATTCTCCCCATGTCTGTGTGGGTCTCACCCCCACAACCCAAAGGTGTGCAGGTTAGGTGGATTGGCCTCGCAAAATTGCCCCTTAATTGGATTTTAAAAATTGAGTGCTCTAAATTTTTGTTTTTAATTCTGTGCAGTCCTCAGATGGTTGGAGTCAACTGAAGTTCCAGTAGAAAATTTCAAAAATGCCTGAAGCTCAAATACCAACATATTCCCTTTGCTAGGTGAATATGTAGTTCTCTATAATATGGCATTTACAAATGTAATACCAGAAGAAAATTAATCCTATATCATAGAATCATATGGCACTTAAAGAAATGTCCTGCTCCCTTGCTCTTTCTCCATATTCATACAAGGTTTACCGATGCAAGTCCAATTTTCTTTTGAAAGTTACTATTTAATCTGCTTCCACAAACCTTTCAAGCAGTGAATCCCAGATTAATAAATTGCTGTGTGAATAAATTCTTCTCAGCTCCCCTCAGATTCCTTTGTCAAATACCTTGAGCTGGATTCTCCGTTTGCTGACGCCCAAGCAGAGAATAGCATCCGACGCTGAAATCGCAGTAGACGCCGGTTTGACGGCAAATTGGGATGCTTCGGCACCCCCAAAATGGAGTAAATGCGGCGCTTGCCACGCAGGCTGAAAGTACAGTAGCCATTTTATTAGCGGGCCTGATGCCTGATGCTCCAAAGTCTCTGCGATTCAGCGCCTCCGATGGGCCGATTTCTCGATGGCGCGGTTCACTTGTGCTCTCACAAATCGTAAACCAGGCGTCCTGGCTGCTGAGCGAGATAGCGCCGGAAGCAAATGGCGTGGTGTGACTGGGCTGCTGGCCCGGACACCAACCGTGCTGGCTATGGTGGGAGGCCCCTGCCAGGGCCGGGGGAGGGGAGGGGAAGGGAAGGGGGAGGGGGGGACAGACTGTGCAGCCGGGGTGCAACAACAACGGTGATACCTGCACCAACCAAGGAGGGGACCATCCACGGCATCCATAGAGGGACCAGGGCAGGGACACAGAAGACCAGTGACAGACATCCAGCACTGCCAGACGACGGATTCCAGAGGAGGCCATATCTGCTCTGCACATGCCAGTCACCCGGATGTGAAGTTAGGTTCTTTCTTGTGTGTTAGTTTAGATTGCAACTTGTGTGTGTTCACTATGTGTGCGTGTAATAAACTATTACCGTGTTCAACACGTGTGGTCACTTGTCCATCGTATACGGGTTACAGACACACACTGTGGTTTAGGAGGTACAACAGAGGTCAGGGGGGAGGGTGGGCTGCGGGGGGAGGTGGGGCATGGTGAGGGGGGGTGGGATTGGGGGGTAGTCGAGAGGGGTGTGGGGGGCTGTCCACACATGATTCATGGAGATGCGCAATTAAGCAGTCTCACTTGCTCGCCCTCCGCCGACCTCCGTGTCGGTGACCTCCCTTTCCTCTGGGCCACCGACCACATCTAATGCCCTCTGCTCGGGCATGGTGAGGGGCCGCACGTCCGGTGGACCCCCTACGGTCATCTCCCGCTCCCGGTGGTTGTGCGCGCCCTTCTCTGTGGGTGTGGGGGGTGGGGGGTGGGGGTTATGGGTGTGTGGATGGGGGGGGGGGTTTGGTGCCAGGGGCACTGAGCTGCCGACTTACTTTGGCCGCCTTGAGGAGGTCGTGCAGTCTCTCCTGGCACTGCTGGCCAGTCCGAGCGATGTTGCCCACGGCACAGACCACATCAGCCACCTGCACCCAAGCACGGTGAATGGCGGCATCTAGTGGTCTTCCTCCTGGGCCGGGGTACAGGGTCATCTTTCTCTCCACCATGACGTCCCACTCAGCGTCCTTGGACCGTGGCACTGCTCTCATTCCAGCCATTTTGTTGACTGGGACGGTGTGTGTGGGGGGAAGGATCGTTTAAGTGTGGCTGCAGCGTGTGAGTCTCATTAGCACCAATCACGGACTCGGCGAATCCGGCGCCATTTCACATGGAACCGGTTGCGTTCCACACGGCGATAGTACTAGTCTATTTAGAGTTGCTGATTTGGTGCACCTGTTGTGCCGTTTTTGATGTCATAAAACACCACTGTTTCCATGCCGACGTCAGCACTTAATCTCAAACTCTGAGAATCCAGCCCCTTATACTTGTGACCCTTGGATACTAACCCTCCTGTCAGTGGAAACAGTTTTTTCTTCTTTAATCTACAAAAAACCCTTCCATAAGGTTAAACACCTGTATTAAAACTCCTCTTGACATTCTCTGCTTGAAGTTCAGCTCTCAGCTTCTCTGTTCTCTTTACATAACTGAAGTGAGCTCAGTGCTGGTACCATTCCAACAAGTCTCCAAGGCCTTGACATCCTTCCTAAATTGTGGGGCTCAGAATTGAACACAATACACCAGCTGGGGCCTGGACAAAGTTTTAGCACAACTTCCCACTTTTGTACTCTATTTATTTGAAGAATTTCTAGGCTATGTTTGCTTGAAGATATGAATTGGTGGTGCACACACACACACACACACACAATGCAAATAGGAGCAGGGGAGGCGAAAGGCCACAGATGTCAGAAAGATCAAAGCTGAATGGTTGTTGAGTTGCTAGGTACACAGACTGCTGGGTATTTTGTGACCAGACAGGGTGCTGAACAGTCACATACATGCTGGAGAATGCGGGCATCAGAAAGGCTTCCCCTCATCCACATTGCTCAAACTTTACAATGTAATGCAAAGGTTATCACGAACCATCAGCAAAAACCTGGCACACTTCCAAAGCCACTTCCTGGCCTTGAGGACTGAGTCTCTGAAAGGTGGAGTCCCCTAATTTCCTGAGTGACAATGACATACTATTTAATGCATTTTTCATTCGCTATTGTTGCTCCATCGGATATGCTGTTATGTTTTTGTATTTGACATTTAATTTAGTGACTTGCTCTTTATTTCTCCCTCCTTTTCCTTCCCCCTTACAACCCTACCCCCACCAACCTGCTGAGCCTTTTTTAAAAAACCAATATCATGCAATGGAGTTTTTGTTTTCATTGCGGCAGCCTGCACCTCCAGGGCCCTCAGAAAATTAGAGGATGAGGAACAGTTCATGTTTAGTGGGAAGTCTTCTTGCTGGATAGGCTGAGGTCTGCAGTTCCATAGCCTCTGTAAAAGTGCCGGCTTCCCAAAGACTGGTGACCAAAGACTTATAACAAACAATAATCTATTCACTAGTCTGGGCATGCTTGTACTCTATCCACGCTCTGGAAAGAACGCTCATGTTTCTGTCACATGACCTCTTAAGTAACAGTGTCATAGGCAGCACAGTGGCACAGTGGTTAGCCCTGCTGCCTCATGGCGCCGAGGTCCCTGGTTCGATCCCAGCTCTGGGTCACTGTCCGTGTGGAGTTTGCACATTCTCCTCGTGTTTGCATGGGTTTCGCCCCCACAGACCAAAGATGTTCAAGCTCGATGGATTGATCATGCTAAATTGCCCCTTAATTGGAAAAAATGAATTGAGTACTCTAAATTTACTTTTAAAAATATTTTTTAAAAAGCAACAATGTCATCACTTCATCACATGACTGTTATGACCCCCTACAGGGACAGAGCGAGCTGTAATAACATCGCTTCCCCTCCTACACACCTGAGAATGATCTACTCAGGTAACTAGAGGGCGGAGCTCCCCATAGAATATAAACCCCTGGAGGTAGTTTGCAGAAGGAGATTCTGTGGGATACGGAGTGATTATTGTGACTCGTGTGGAATAAAGTGAGTTGTACCCTGGCAGCCTGGCCTCTCATAGAGTCTTTGCCTCCGTCCACAACAGTGACCACTCGGCCTACCATCTTTCCCGTTTAAGTTGGGACAATCAGTGGCACTGAGATGTAACAGTGTACATGAACATGCAATGGGATTCTCCCTTTCTGAGACTAAATGTTGATGCTGGGGCAGAATTAGTGGAGTCCTACGACAGCAAAACTGGTGTTGCACCTGGACTAATTCACCGACTGTTGAAGAGCTGGTGTCACGTCATGTGGAACACAATCAATTCCAATGGGAAACGGTGCCGGATTCACCGGGTTCAGGATTGACACTCGGGAGGCTGACAAGCTGCAGCCGCATATACACACTTCACTCCCCACACACACTCATCCCAGCCAACAAGATGGCACTGGTTGCCATCCCGTTGCTGGGTCTGCTGGGGCCAAAGGGCACCTGGTGGGAGAGGGTGCCTCGGGAAACACCCATACAATCCGTGGCATTAAGGTCACAGGGGGCAGTCAGCGGCGTGCTCAGCTGCATGGCTGCCTTGCAGGCCGCAGCAATGGTGTTCTGTACCCATCCACCCTGACCCCATAGCCCACCTCCTGGCCACACCCCGCTACTCTCCCCAGCCCTGGCAGAAGCCTCCCGGCCAGCGGCACAACTGTCAGCACACTGTGGAGATGTTGGACCCCCTCTCTCCCCGTCAGCAGCCACGGCACCTGTTTCACGATTTTTGAAAACACAAGTGGACCTC
This sequence comes from Scyliorhinus canicula, assembly GCF_902713615.1. Taxonomy (NCBI): domain Eukaryota; kingdom Metazoa; phylum Chordata; class Chondrichthyes; order Carcharhiniformes; family Scyliorhinidae; genus Scyliorhinus; species Scyliorhinus canicula. The sequence goes on from NC_052146.1 coordinate 184,320,590, forward strand.
GTCGTCGGGAATTCCGCCAGGTTGAGGCGGAGAATCAGGGAAGCCCCGGAGAATACCGGGTCAGGCCTGATAATGATATGCAAATGGCGTTTACTGTATGTGTGGAGTGGAACGCATTGACGCCACTGTCGAGGCACCGGAGAATTGCGCTTTGGTGTGAACCCAGTGCCCACCACGATTTCAGTGTCAAAACCCATTCTCCGCCCAATCGCGTTTCGTGATTCTGACATCGGCAAACAAATTCCAATCCTGCCCGTTAAGTGTGTCCAACCATTTTATACTATACAGATTTAACAAGCCAACAATACATAACTATTTACATTGAGTGAAACACAGACTAAACTATTGCAGCTGGTGCATGACCCAATCCATCTCCTTTTCCCTTCCTTCCTACCGAAGTAGGAACAACAAATCACTGGCCACACGATCAGTCCATCCTGTACAGTTAGTTCTTGAATGTCAAAGTACTGTAGCACCAGTGGGGCTGTGAGTACCTGTTTGAGTCGGTTGAAGGCTGCTATGTGGTGCTCCTGCCAACACCATTCAACATATTGGTGGAGGAGCTGACGAAGCGGTCATGACCTCATTTAACAAGGAATAATCTTGGAAAGATCATTTGTCATACCAAGGAAGTGCTGTAAAATGTGCTTCTCCACAGGGGTGGCCATCTATTGTATAACCATTGTCTTGTCTGGATCTGTCTTCACGCTATCAGCTGTGAGTAAGTGACCCACGTAGGGACCCTGATAAACCCGGAATCTGCATTTAGCAAATTGGTGCCCACACCGAGACACCTTCCAACCTCAAATGCTGCCACAACTGTCCCCACACCACAGGGAAGCCACTACCATTGGGCGTACTTGGCTGGCAAGAATGGCAGAGGCGAGGTCAACAATGCCTCTAAACACGTACCCCTGCAAGAGGCCACCTCCATCCGCTCCCAAGCCGACCCCTCCCCCATTACCACTTCGTAGCCATGGCTATATTCGCTGCCCAGTAATAGTTCATTATATCTGGCTCACACCCACCACCCTGAACGGCAGATCTCCCAATACCCTCTCTTGCCCCCTGGGCTCAATCGGGAAGATCTCACTCTTCCCCACGTTTAACGTGCATGCGGGAAACCAGCCAAGCTCCTCTAGAATACTTATAATTCCCCTGATACTTCCCAGTGGGTCCGAGATATAAAGCAACCAAGTCATCCGCATATAGTGAGAACCTGTGCTCCACCTCCCCCGCATTATCCTTCTCCAACTTGATGCTCCAAACGCCATTGCCAGTGGCTCTATCGCCAAGGCAAAGAGCAAAGGGGAGAGTGAGCACCCCTGCCTTGTCCCACGGTGTAGCGCAAAGTAACCCAAGCTCACCCGATTTGTTCTCACACTCGCTACCGGCACCCTGTGCAACAAATGGACCCAGTCCACAAACCCCTGGCCGAACCCGAACCCATACTTCCCACAAATATTCCCACTCCACCCAATTGAACGCTTTGTCCACATCCATTGTGACCGCCATCTTCAGATCCTGTCCCTCCGGGGGCATCATTATCTCATTCCTAACATTCGCCGACAGTTGTCTCCCCTTTCAAAACTCTGCCTGATCTTCCCCTATCACCCCCCCCCGGCCGCAGTCTTCAATCCGGGAGGATCTTTGACAGCAGTTTGGCGCCCACGTTCAGCATTATATCGGGCAATAGGACCCACACTGCTCCGGGTCTTTATCCTTCTTTAATATGAAGGATATTGAAGTCTGTGATAATGTAGGGGGCAGTCCCCCCTTAACCCTCACCTCGTTTTATGCCCTTACCAGCAGATGCCCCAAATCCCCAGAAAAGCTTTCACAAAATTCTACAGGAAACCCACCCGGGCCGGGAGCCTTCCCTGCCTGCAAACCCTCCATCACCTCCGCCAGTCCAATGGGGGCTGCCAGCCCCTCCACCGGGTCCTCCTTCTCCTTGGGGAACTCCAACCCACCCAGGAATTGCCACATCCCCCCCTCCCTCCCCCCGGTGAGGGTCTCTGATTCATAGAGCCTCTTATAAAACTCCTCAAAAACCCCACTCACCCCCACCGGGTCCAGTACCACTCTTCCCCTCCTGTCTTTCACCCTTCCGATCTCCTTCGCCGCCTCCTGCTTCTCTTTTTTGAAATTTCAGATTACTCAATTAGTTTTTTTCAAATTAAGGGGCAATTTAGTGTAGTCGGCAGCGGAGGGTGCACATGAGGCTCTCTGCAGTGGGGTGCAGGGCTCACTCGTGCCTGACACTGTCGACCCTCATCCACTCTGGGGGACTCCTGGAATCTGACACATTATAATTGAAGGATTTTTTGTTTTTCTGCCTCCGTAGATAGTTCAGGCAGTCTCCAATTGGGCTTCCCCCTCCACCAACACCCCAACTCCGTCCCTCCCCACCACCCTCCTTACCTCTCTTTCCCCACTAACCCTGCTTTGTTTACCTTCTGTTGGTACAGAGGTGAGGGCATCTGGTCTCTCGAGCGCAACATTTAGTGCTTGTACCGTTTTTTTGTTGTGAACTGTTTTAATAATCAGAGTATCCGACTCCCCTCCCCGTATGTTGGTACAGAGGGGAGGGTACCCTGTTTCTCCAATGCAAAATTAGTGGGCGGAGTTCTCCCCCCCCCCCCCCCCCCGACGCCAGGTGGGAGAATCGCTGGGGCGCCGAGCAAGTACCGTCACGCCACCCCGGCACCCACCCCCCCAAAGCGGCATGGCGAGATTCACGGCTGGCTGCTCGGAGAATCGCCGCTTGTCATTTGTAACGGGCAAGCGGCGATTCTCCGGCCCAGATGGGCCGAGCTGCCTGTCTAACATGACAGGTTCCCACCGGCGCTGCCGACACCTGGTCGCTGCCGGCGGGAACAGCGCGGGTACGCTGGGGGCCGTTTAACGGGCCGGCCTCTCTGAAGGAGTGATGCATGCATCATGGCCTTTGCGATATCCGCTTTGATGCGGCTAAAGGCCTGGCGGGCCTCCATCGACAGGGGAAAGGAGGTGGACTGGATGAGGGGGCTGGCTTTGTCGGCATAGGTGGGGACCCACTGAGCGTAATAGGAGAAGAAGCCCAGGCAGCGTTTGAGGGATTTGAGGGAGTTGGGGAGAGGGAGTTCCATCAGGGGGCGCATACGTTCGGGATCAGGGCCTATCACTCCGTTACGCACTACGTAGCCAAGGATGGCTAGACGGTCGGTGCTAAACACGCACTTATCCTTATTGTAAGTTAAATGAAGGAGTTTCGCGGTTCGGAGGAATTTTTGAAGGTTGATGTCATGGTCTTGCTGGTCGTGGCCGCAGATGGTGACGTTATCGAGATACGGGAAGGTAGCCCATAAACCGTACTTGTTGACCATTCGGTCCATTTCCCGTTGGAAGACTGAGACCCCATTAGCGACACTGAATGGAACCCTGAGGAAGTGGTAGAGACGCCCATCTGCCTCAAACGCGGTGTACATGCGGTCACCCGCGCGGATGGGGAGCTGGTGGTAGGCAGACTTAAGGTCCACCCTGGAAAAAACTTTGTATTTTGCGATCCTGTTAACCAGGTCGGAAATACGGGGGAGAGGATACGCGTTCAGCTGCATAAACCTGTTGATGGTCTGACTGTAATCAATGACCATCCGGTTTTTCTCCCCAGTCCAAACTACCAGCACTTGGGCTCGCCAGGGACTGTTGCTGGCCTCGATGACTCCTTCCTGTATTAGCCTCTGGACCTCGGACCCGATGAAGGTCCGGTCCTGGGTACTGTATCGTCTGCTCCTAGTGGCGACAGGTTTACAATCTGGGGTGAGATTAGCAAACAAGGAAGGGGGGTTCACTTTGAGGGACGCGAGGCTGCAGACAGTAATGGGGGGGATAGGGCCGCCGAATTGGAAGGTCAAGCTCCGCAGGTTGCACTGGAAATCCAGTCCTAAGAGTGCCGGTGCGCAGAGACGGGGGAGGATGAGGAGTTTGTAGTTCTTGAAAACCCTCCCCTGGACCGTGAGGGCCGCTATGCAGCACCCGGTGATCTGGACGGAGTGCAAACCCGAGGCTAACTCGATCTTATGTTTGACTGGGTGGATGGGGAGCGTGCAGCGTCTTACCGTGTCAGGGTGGACGAAACTTTCCGTGCTCCCGGAGTCCAGTAGGCATTTTGTCTCATGCCCGTTGAGCTGGATCATTATCATTGTCTTGGCGAGCGTGCGTGGTCGGGACTGGTCGAACGTGATGGAAGCAAGTCGTGGTGAGAGTTCCAGATCATCCTCGGTGGCAGAGTAATCACTGGCAGGGCCTTCCGTGTTGGCCCAAGATGGCGGCGCCCAGGACCCGCACATGGAGTCGGGGACCCAAGATGGCGGCGCCCAGGACCCGCACGTGGCGTCCGGGGCCCAAGATGGCGGCGCCCAGGGCCCGCACGTGGAGCCGGGGCCCCAAGATGGCGGCGCCCAGGACCTGCACGTGGCGTCCGGGGCCCAAGATGGCGGCGCCCAGGGCCCGCACGTGGAGCCGGGGCCCCAAGATGGCGGCGCCCAGGACCTGCACGTGGCGTCCGGGGCCCAAGATGGCGGCGCCCGTTTTAACCTCGTGGAGGCTGGGGGCAAGGTCAGCGGCGTCTGCGGGCTGGTCAGGGCAGCTGGGAGCGGGGGTAGGGAGGACCGTGGGCCTGTTGCGGGGGCCGTGAGCCGCACCTTCCACAGCCCCGCCTCCACGGTCAATGAGCATCTTCTGTCCACCCGCAGAATCTTATCCACCAGCCTAGTCGTCTCTACATTTTCCACCTTGTCCCTTTGCACCCGGACCGATATAAACTCCCCAGTGACCACTGCCTTCAGCACCTCGCATGTATCGTTCAGGTCCACATACCCCCAGATAGCGGCCCTCACCACTCGCACACCTCCTCGTCCACTAACAACTCCACCCCCACCCCCCCGGCCAGGTTCACCTGCAAATCCACCCAGTGCGGCGCATGGTCCGAGACCACAAACGCCAAATAATCCGAGTCGACCACACCCACCAGCAGCACCTTATCCACCATTAAATAATTGGTCCGTGAGTACACCCTGTGCACATGGGGGAAGTACAAAAACTCCTTCACCTTTGCCAGATCATGCGCTCCATGAACCCCTTCAGTTTCCTTGCCACCTCTGACACTCTCCCCGACCTCGAGCCCAACCGATCCGACCCTGGGTCAATGACCGTGTTACAATCCCCTCCCATGATCAACCGGTACGAGTCCAGATCCAGGATCTTCCCCAGCACCCGCCTCATACACTCCACAATGTCCCAGTTTGGGGCAGAAACATTAAGACAACCAGCATCCCCCCCAGTTTCCCACACACCATCACAAACCTACCTCCCAAATCTGCCACTATATTCATCACCTCAAACTCCATCCGCTTGTTTATCAACACCACCACCCCCGCGTCTTCATATCTCATCCTGAATGAAAAACTTGCCCTACCCACCCTTCCCTTAGCCATGTCTGATCCCCAACTTTCACGTGCTTCTCTTGTAGAAAGGCCACGTCCGCCTTCAAGCTCTTCAGATGCGCGAACATGCATGACTGTTTGACTGGCTCATTCAGCCCTCTCACATCCTATGTGACCAACTTGATCGGGGTGGGGGGGGGGGCACCCCACATCCCCCTCCCCTGCCAATCAACCATACCGCTTCTTGGGCCAGCCCCTGGCCTGTGTCACGTAATCTTCCCGGTCCATCCTCGGATGTCCACCACCTCCCTTCTTGCTACTTCACAACAGCCACACTTTTGTCAGCAGCCCCCACCCCCACCCCCTCCCTTAAACAAGACAACACTTCCATCCCCCTCTATAACGCTAGCCATCTGCTCAAACCTCCCCCCCCCCCCTCCACTGCGCTCCCATTCACTAGCCCACACAGCTAGCCTGACAGCCCCTGCCAATGGCACCGGACCTCCTACCCCCCACTGATTCCCCTCTCCCCCACTCACGCACCTCCATAGCACCACCAACAACAATGAAATAAGAAAAAGGTGCCACCCTCCACGTTCCCCAAACATCTTGCAACAGAACCAAATAAAACATCTCAAAGAAGAGAGGTTCTCCCTAACCAATTTCCCTCACATTTCCTCCACAGTTCAATATCCTTCTTCTCCTGCCAGTTCATTGTCTCTTAGAAACTCCATTGCCTCCTCTGGTGTCCCAATATAATGCTTTCAACTGTTGTCAGTCACCCAGAGGCGGGCCGGGTACAGCATCCTAAATTTCACCACCTTCACTCGGTTGAACCTGACTCCTCTTTGCCAGCTCCGCTCCGGGGTCCTGGTACACCTGGAGCTCATTGCCTTCCCAGGTGCACCTCCTTGTCTGACTGGCCCACCGCAAAATCTACTCCTTGTTGAGGAATTGGTGGAGCCATATTACCATGATCTTCGGCGGGTCATTTGTCTGCGGCTTCCTTGTCAGCGCCCTATGCGCCCGGTCGACCTCCAGGGGCCGGTTGAAGGCACCCTTCCCAACAGCTTCTCCAACATCCTGGCTATATATGAGCCAGCGTCTGCTCCCTCGATGCCCTCTGGCATTCCAACAATTCTTAAATTTTGTCTCTGGGAGCAGTTCTCCAGATCCTCCACTTTCTCCTTTAGCCGCTTCTGGGTCTCCCGCATCATCCCAATCTCGGCCGCCAATGAGGTAAGCTGCTCCTCGTGCTCCCCCACTGCCTCCTTCAATTTCTGTATCACCTGGGCCTGGGTCTTCAGCCTCTGCTCCACCCGGTCGATCGCTGCGTTTAGCGGGTCTACCACCTTCGCCAGATTCTCTTGGGTTTCCCTCTTCTGCTGGCTGAACTTCTCATTTAACAAGTTCACCAGATGCCCCATCGACCATTGGGCTGATAGGGCCGACCCTTTACCCTCCGCCACCTTCACCTGTGCCGCACAAAGAGTTTCTTGCTCCAACAACTCCTTTATTCTCGACCCATATCTGGTCTGTGGATCCATATACCAACACCGCCAGTGGTGTTAACTTTCCTCCGCCAACACTACGCCTTTTTCCACCAAAACATCTGCCCAGCAAATGGGGGAAAAAAATGCCTCGAGTGGGAGCTGCTAAATGTGCGACCACCCACTCCATGGCCACCGTCGGAAGTCGCGATGACTAAAGACTTGGAACAAACAATAGTTTATTCACCAGTCTGAGCAGTACTACATGTTTGTACTATGCCCGCATTGTGAGGAGAACTTCCCGTTTCTGTCATGTCACCACTTAAGTAAATATGCCATCATGTGACCACTGGCCTACAGACTTCACCAGAACCAATTGGACATCTCAGAGAATAGTTGTGTTGCTACGCAAGCCTTGCCAAAAGATAAAGAGCTTCTCTGCAGGTCAGGACCAAACCGTTCATTTGTCTTCTTCTTTCATAATCAGCAAAGTCATGATGGAATGCCAGGAAGTGAAATAACCCATGCGCTGTAACAAGAGGTGCGAATATGAACTTGGCTCTTAACCAATGCCATGCTAAGGGAAAGCTGAGCTGTCAAAGAAGGTCAAGATTTTTATCCTCGGCACCTTCCGTCCTCTCAGATAGATGTAAAAGATTCCATGGCACCATTTGAAGAAGAGCAAGAGAGTTTTCCTGGTGTCCTGGCTAATATTTATCTCTCAAGAAACACAAACTAAAGAAACGATGATCTGGATGTTATCTTATTACTGTTTGTGAGAGCTTGCAGGACATAAAATGGTTGCCAAGTGTCAAACATTACAACACTGATTACACTTTGAAAAAACATGTGAGAACATTCTGAGGTCCCTCTCAAAAGAACTGAGAGAATTGCAAGTTCTTTCTTTCTTTTTTTTTTAATTTTTTTTTTTATAAATTTAGATTAGCCAATTATTTTTTCCAATTAAGGGGCAATTTAGCGTGGCCAATCCACCTACTCTGCACATTTTTGGGTTGTGGGGGCGAAACCCACGCAGACACGGGGAGAATGTGCAAACTCCACACGGACAGTGACCCAGAGCCGGGATCGAACCTGGGACCTCAGCGCCGTGAGGCGGTTGTGCTAACCACTAGGCCACCGTGCTGCCCTAGTTCTTTCTTTCTTATCAAACAAATACGAATAAAAATCACGAGAAGCAACCTTTATAGAGTGTAAGCAACGAGTCGCTGCTTTGGGGCTACATTGGTATTGATCACCGAGCGAATTAGACAGGAGTCCATCCAGCCACTGTCAGCTCCTGTCATGGCCTTATGGTCCCTTGCTCGGATGGTGACGTAGTCAAGTGGGTGCCAGAGCTTGGAGCCAAGGTGCTGCCGTGAGGCCTTGTACTTGTCTCTCTGATGGAACAAGGTGTTGATTATGACAAGGTCGTGCTTTAGGCATATTGTCAGGAGCGGGATGCCATTGGTGTTAGATTTCCCTACCCCATCTCAGCCGATTACAACTCGCCAGAGGTCTGTATCCCTTCCAGCTCTGCTGGTGAAGTCTAATAGTGATTGCTGGGGCAGGATATGCTTTGATATTGGAAACGGAGCAGAAAAATCACCAGCATTCCCTGTCCTCCCCCTTGCCCCCATTCCCACTTCCAGAATTTAGGCCAATTTTTATGCTGGGCAGAAACCTGGTGGATCTAAAATTTGTCACATATCGTGCCCTAATTTGCAATGTACACAATTCATACCCCTGAGGTCCACATGAATTTTGGGACCAGTGTTTATAACACCAATTTTATGCGAGTTTATTAATGTGACACCACGCCCTTTAGTAGACTAAAAGCTACAATTTCACAATAAATTGTGGTGGACTTTAAGTGAAAACACAATTCTCGAAATTGTCAACAGAATTGCTCCAGAATTATAAGGACAATCTCCATGAGCTTTAACATTTAAAATCCAACATGGTTGAACAGTAAATTTTGGGAATGCTATAATTAAGATCAGCCCCTTAGAACATCTTCAGGGCAGGACAGCACGGTGGTGCAGTGGGTTAGCCCTGCAGCCTCATGGCGCCAACCCCAGGTTCAATCCCGGCTCTGGGTCACTGTCCGTGTGGAGTTTGCACATTCTACCCGTGTTTGCGTGGGTTTTGCTTCCACAACCCAAAGATGTGCAGGTCAGGTGGATTGTCCATGCTAAATTGCTCCTAAATTGGCAACTTTGCACTTACCCTGACCACCCAGGGGTCTCCCATGGCCCGGGAGACCCCCTCCAGATGCCATTATACCTGGTCCACATTTGTGTGGACCAGCACTGATCGGCGCCCAGCTCCAGCCTCGCTGGGGAGGCCAAAGAATCAAAAGAGGCCGGTGGATTCCATGCAGGTAGGCCTTAAGTAGGTTTACGACCTACTTCTGCAAGCGTCATTCGATCCCGCCCATTTGGGGCGGGGTCTCTCAACTCCACCATCTTGCGGGATTTCGGAGAATCCTGGGTGGCACGGAGCTTGTTGGAATGCTCGCTGGAGGCCTTTCCTGGCATTCACCGGCCGCATTGCGCTCAAGTAACAGCACAATGCAGCCGGAGCATCACGACCATTCGATCATAAAATGGTTGGTATTATGTCAACTACTGGTCTCTGTGCCTGACCCCACTAAAGTTTACATGGTCAGGTCATAGGAGCCACATTTAGAACATAGAACAGTACAGCACAGAACAGGCCCTTCGGCCCTCGATGTTGTGCCGAACAATGATCACCCTACTCAAACCCACGTATCCACCCTATACCCGTAACCCAACAATCCCCCCATTAACCTTACACTACGGGCAATTTAGCACGGCCAATCCACCTAACCCGCACATCTTTGGACTGTGGGAGGAAACCGGAGCACCCGGAGGAAACCCACGCACACACGGGGAGGACGTGCAGACTCCACACAGACAGTGACCCAGCCGGGAATCGAACCTGGGACCCTGGAGCTGTGAAGCATTGATGCTAACCACCATGCTACCGTGAGGCCCCTTTGATGGTTTGGAGGTGATTATGCTGTGAACCCCGCTTAAGAAACTGGACATGCCACTGGCTGCTTGTTGGAAACAGGTGCAGGTGTCCAAGGCGTCACGCAGTTGCTGACGGCCACAGTTGAGGGTCTCTGCAGTATGTCTGCCTCGCTGGGTGTGTCACCCAGTACCAGGCCGACCTTGATGGGGCTCTGCGGGACATGCCCTGCTCTCAGATGGGAATGGCTGAGGTGCTGTGGAGCTTGTCCCAGTCACAGGTCGGCATGACTGGCACTTCAGGGGCTAAGCCGGCGCCGGAGTGTTTGGCACCACGCCAACCGGCACCGAAGGGCCTCTGCCGGCTGGCGCGGGTTGGCGCATGCGTGGGAGCACCAGCGTGTGCTGCCGGGGGGGTTCTTCTCCGCACCAGCCATGGTGGAGGTTGACAGCGGCCGTTGTGGAGGGAAATAGTGCCCCCACGGCACAGGCCCGCCCGCAGATCGGTGGGCTCCAATCGCAGGCCAGGCCACCGTGGGGGCACTCCCCGGGGCCAGATTCCCCCCGCACCCCCCCGAGGACTCTGCAGGCCGTCCGTGGAGCCAGGTCCCGCCAATGAGGACCTGTTGTGATTTACGCTGGCGGGACTGGCCGAAAACGGGCTGCCACTCGGCCCATTACGGGCCGGAGAATTGCTGGGGGCGGGGGGGGGGGGGGGGGGGGGGGGGGGGGGGGGGGGGCTGGGGGCTGCCAATGGCCCCCAACCGGCGCGACGCGATTCCCACCCCCGCCAGAATCCCGGCGCTGGAGAATTTGGCAGCCAGCGGGGGCGGATTCACACCCCCCCCCCCCCCCCCCCCCCCCGGCGATTCTCCGACCCGGTGGGGGGGGTCGGAGATTCCCGCCCACGGTATTGTACAGCACATTAAACACATCTTTGCACATCAATTATGATGCCTCTGGCACTTTCTTCCGCAGTGCGGTTTGATCCTTGGACCCTTTGCCTGTCTCTCCAGGCCCCCTCCCCATGGTATCCACCCATCTTCCGACCATGGTCATGTCCCAGGAGCTGTGTCCCATTGCCCAGGTGTTCGGATGTTGGCTCCCACACAGCGTCCAGGCATCACGGTGCAATCTGAATGCTAGGCAATGACTCCCACATGGTACATGGCCCGCCTACCCCCGGGAACCCACTTGGCATGTGTCAAGTGCTCATTTAACCACGATTGCCAACTCTCTATTAGCGATTGCCTTCAGCTGCGCAGCCAGAGGCCTCAGTAGTCTGTTGGGGGGTTATGGGTGATCGATAGGGCAGATGGGCAGGGACAGGGGTTGCCCCTGGAATGGAGCTGGGATCCAAGGTTTGGGACGGTGGTGCTGTGAGCGATTGCCACCACAGTTGCCCCCTCAGCGCTTCCCCTCCCATGGCGGCCCACCGCTGCAGAGAGTTCCCCACACCCCACCGAGCTCTAGGGTGGCAAAGCCACCGCCCCCGGTCACTTTGCCTGTGAGCAAAGATGGCTACTCCCCTCCTCGGCTCTTCACAGAAGCCCTTCCATCAAGTTCATGATTTTAAAAAGGCGTACTAATTGGCGCTAACGTGAATACTTGCTGGGGAGGCCGGTGTATGGCAGGAGTCCATTGGATGACAGGTGGCTCTCATTAATTGTATGGAGATGGGGCTTAAGTGTTGATAATTGGTTTCTCGTCACGCTACGGCGAGATTCCGAATTCGCCTCCGGGAGCAGGCCGGTTGCATCGCAAACTGTTTGACGCCTGACACTGTTCCCGTTTTTGGTCTCTCCCGCGATTCACCGGCCTCGTTACACTTGAGCACAAGTGCAACAAGGCCGGAAGATCGCGCCCCTTGTGTCAGATTTTTAAATTAGGCCGGAGAAATTCTGGTGGAAATTTTTGGGGTTTAGGTCTGGTTCCACTTCTCTGTAATAATGGGGAGGTATAATTGATAAGATTGGGCATACCTCCATCATTGCAAGGTCAGGTCCTGATGAGAGCCAGACCAAGGTGGCTCCCAGTCTGGGAGGCTCCTTCCAACCTCCATCTTCTTTACATTAATGGCCTTAAATGAGCAGGCTCTATCCCACCATAATATCATCTCCGAAACTAGGCCTCACTGCCGAGAAAATGTTGCGGTTGTTCCAGTGGACACACTCCAGAGTGTGCTTCCAGCTACATGGCACTTCAGACGCGAGGAAAGGCTAAAGAAGTTGGGCCTGTTATACTTGAAAAGCAGGAGATTCTGAGGTGATTTAATTGATCTGAACCAGGAAGATCATTAACCACGATGAAGGACAATGCTGGAGGACATACGTTAAAAATTAACAATTTACAAGGAAGGAATGAAATGAGGTGGAACATTTTGACTAAAAAGTTAATAGAGATGTAGACTAAATTACCAGGGTAGCAACTGTATAAATAGGTGAAACAGATCATTTTCTGACTTTCTGGAGAGTGAAAGAATTGATGGATTTGGTTCCAACGTGGATAATTTTTTTTGGAAATGTTTTTTATTGAGTTTTTGTATTTTATATCCAACAAATTACAAATTATTTTAAAAAACACACAAAAATGAACATGTATATTTACAGGCAAGCATCTTCATAATAACTGTGGCCGCCCCCTTTAACCGGCATACATTTTTTACATTCCCCAATATGGCCGAGGCACATGTTTATAGGCATTTATTTACAATTTGGTTTTGGGCCTTAGCTTGCCATCAGACTGTCGCTTGTGGCTTTGTCCTTCCTTTTTTTTTGGAATAATTTTTATTCAAGTTTTCAACAACAAATTTTATCACAACAGAGAAAAACAGTAACCCAACAGTAACTCCAATACAAAAACAATAAATTAACAAGAAAAAGAAATAAGCATAAAACCATGAGAACAAACCCCCATAACAAACCCGTAGCCCACAGCGAGGGCTTCCCACCTATTTTCTCCCTTCTCTCAAGACTTCCAATCCCCAACCTGAGGCCTCCAGTTACACCCTCCAACTCCCAGGCCTTTGACTTTCTGCTTGCCTCGAATCCTCCAACACCCCCCATAAGGATCAGACCACCCATCCCATGATCACCCTCCCATCCCATCATCCCCACCTCACCCCTCCATCACATTCCGCTCCTTGGGTGCGACAGGGCAAATTCAACTATGATGCTTTCAGAGTTGGATGCCCAGAAGCCTAAGGTCAGGAAATAGCCACCCATGTAAAGTGCTGGATAACCGTTGGCACTCGTGGGCTGTATCCATGCAACTATATTCATAGAGCTATATCGATGGAACTGGATTCATACAACTGTATCCATGCAAATACACACAACCATATCCATCTATTTGAGGAGGCTGCTTCTGAACTTCTGACTGTACTCAGCTGCACACTCCAAATCTTTGGTCATTCAGTGCGGAGATGGTGGTACAGTCAGAGTCACTGCGTAGGACTGTTCCTGGGCCTGGTCAAGGTAACTATCCAGAGATTCAGGCAGCGTTTAACTGAGGGTTGAGTGTCATTCAACACAACTGCTTGCTTCTCTTCCTGCCTGTGGAAAGGGAGTGACCGTGGTGTTCAATGGCAAGCTTAAAGGTCTAGTGCAAGGGCGGCCTGAGGCACAGTGGATAGCACTGGGACTGCGTTGCTGAGGACCCGGGTTCGAATCCCGACCCCGGGTCAATGTCCATGTGGAGTTGCATGTCTGCATGGGTTTCACCCCCACAACCCAAAGATGTGCAGGTTAGGTGGATTGGCCACACTATTGGCCCCTTAATTGGAAAACAAAAAATAATTGGGTACCCTAAATTTTTAAAAAAAGGTCTAGTGCACCTCATTGTAAGGGTCCTTCCTGTTTATTCCCTTATTTCCCCTTCCTTTTATTTTGCGGATATTATTCTTGATCCATGGATGATCAATGGACATGTACCTTTAATGCAAGTAGCAGAATTCAGAAGTTGCTGGAGAGAACACTCTGCTAGTCTGCTGCTTTAAACAGGAGGCCACAGGCTTCTCAATGCTAGAGAGAGAGAGAGATGGGGTGGAACTCGGATTCATTCATTGGCTGGTGGCCAATGAATTGGCCCAAAAGACCATATTCTGCCGGCAATAGGTGGTGATTGGATCCTATCCCAATGGAATGATTTTCAGAGTCCCAATAAGTTGCAGTTTGATCCTGACAGCACAGAGACAAGGCCCTGCTACTCTCTCTCCTCTGTGTTTTCTCCAGAAAAGATTTGAGTCATGTATTTCTGAACTTGCAGAAAGCCTGAATAAATCTATGTACAGGAAAACCATTACAGACTGCAAACAAAGACCAGAACCTGCTATCTCTTTCCAGAAAGACTGTGAGTGCTATATTTCTGAAACTACAGAGCTCTGAATGAATCTACAAGACTTCAAACGGTAAAAATAGTTTGAAGAGGAGTAAGGTGCTAAAACCCACCATCTGAAACAAAGGCTCTTTGTTTTTCTTTCACTTATTATTTTTTACTCCCTTCCGCGCCTCTATGTTTGTCTGCCTTGTGTGTGTGTGTGTGTGTGTAGAGGGTGGGTGGAAAGCTAAAGTGGGAAATTAGGAATTAGATAATAGTTAACCAGCTGTATTTGCTGCATATACCATTATAGTTCTTGTTATAAATAAACAGTAATGTGTTTACATTTACAAAGCTGGTGATTGTAATTATTGGGTAGCCAAGGGCCAAGGACTTCTGGTATTTTCTAAGAATGATTGGTTAATTCACTTGTGTTGTGACTCCAGGTCAAGTGGGGCTGGAATTGACCACTCACTAGCCCATGTTGTCATAACATCATCAATCTCCGGGACCAAATTAATTTCATGTAAAATGTGTTTAATTTATCGTTTATGGGTTGTGCCTCTTCAAAAAAGGGGTAATTGTTGTGACTTTATTGATTCCATTAGTCAACAATCAAAGCAAATACCAAATAGAAGCTGTATCAGGTTCTGGTTTAGGGGCTGGTTTAGCTCACTGGGCTAAATCGCTGGCTTTTAAAGCAGACCAAGCAGGCCAGCAGCACGGTTCGATACCCGTACCAGCCTCCCCAGACAGGCACCGGAATCTGGCGACTAGGGGCTTTTCACAGTAACTTCATTGAAGCCTACTCGTGACAATAAGCGATTTTCATTTTCATTTCATTTTCATCAATGGAATTCTATCCATGAAACTATATCCATAGAACATTATCCATGGAATTGTATCCATTGGAACAATACCTATGCAACATCCTTGGAACTGTATCCATGCAACTGTATCCATGCAACAGTATCCATGGAACCATATCCATGTAATTATATCCATGGAACTTATCCATGCAACTGTTTCCATGGAAATATACGCTGGGAAGCATTACTCCTTCAGAAGGCAGAAGCAGGAATTTGGATTTTTTTCTTGTGGTCCAATGAAACTGTATTTAAAATAAATAAGTGAAGACATTTGTTGTGTTCCTTGCAGCTTTGCTTTCTCAGTTGGAGACTTTTTCTTGTATATTGCTGAGCAAGGAAATTCAAAAGCAAAAATGTCTCAAAAAAGCATTTCTCGCTCAGTCTCTAACTGTCAGGATGTTTTTCACTCTTTCCCTCTCTTGCCACATGTGTCACCTTGTTTCTCTTTTTCAGTCATTATGCTGAGTATGATTTTGACAACCTGTCTCTATTTATGTGGGTGAAAGACATCAGGCAGTATTAACCAGGGAAACAGCCTAATTTGCACAACCAAACACATAGCTCCAGGAATAACCAATTTAATATATATAAGAGCAATTTAGTAACATCTAGAGTTGCATTTCTCTGCTGTACTTAACATCCTGCAAGATTTAGAAGCTGAGAATGAGAGTTATCAGAGAACTTGACAGCAATTCAGGTAATCAACCGGCTATTGATTTTTTTTAATACAGTACCAATCATGATAAATTATAATAATAGTCCTTTAGTTTTATGTGGGAGATGGTAAGAGATTAGACGGAACACATAGTAGAGCCTATTCTGATGAAACATCGTTGACTTGAAATATTTCTCTCTTTACATATACTGCCTGACATGCTGAGTGCTTCCAGAACTTTCCGTTTCTTTTCGAACCAGCTGCCCCTCCGTTCCAAGGTGAACCCCAGGACCCTAAAGGCACTGACCAGGAGGAAGGGCCATTGAATGCCAACCCACACTCATCCCATGGAGTGGCAACAGTGGCCATCAATTTCCCCAGTTTCCACCCTTCTGATGAGGCCGCAACTCGCAGTAGCACCTGGAATAGGGCAGCTCGGCTGTTCATGTGCCGCCGACAAGTGAGCCAGGGCCCTCAGGTGCATCGAAGGCCATGGGATGTGGTAAGCAGCTGGAGGGGTGGGTAGGAGGGGGTGAGAGAGGGGTGGGGGGGCAGCACCATCACCATCAGGAGAGTGGGGAATTCATACACACAATAAAAACCTTTGTGCACTACCAGTATGATGCTTCTGTCACTTTCTTCCACAATGCAGGCCGACCTCTGAACCCTTGACCCATCTCTCCAGGCCCATCCCTCCCCGTGGCGCTTACCCACCCACCAGCTGTGCACATGTCCCCGGAGCTGTGTCCCATCCCCTGGGTGTTCAGATGTTGGCTGCTGCGTGTGTGGTGTTGCCTCCCGCAGTGTTCAGGCACAGTGTCCAGGAATCGCGAGTTGATTAAGATGCTAGGCAAGGACTCCCAAATGCTACATGGCCCACCCACCCACGGGAATACACTTGGGTTCCGTCACTTTCAGCCGCATTGCCAGAGGCCTGGCCAGGCTGTTGAGGGGTACGCGCGGCCGTTGGAGCAGACGGGAAGGGTTGCCCTGGAATGGGTACGCACGATCCAGGGGTTGGCATGGTGGTGCCGCATGAAGTTGCCCCCCTGGTTAACCCCCATCCCCCCCCCCCCCCAGCGCCACGCCCCGGGCCTCCCATGATGGCCCACCCCTGCGGAGGGTCCCCTACCTCCAGCTGAGGGTCCCCCATCCCCCAGTCGAGCACTGGGAAGGCAAGCCCAGTGCCCCCGGGCTCTTTGCCTGTGAGCAAAGATGGCTACTGACCTCCTCGGCTTCCCACAGAAGGCTTCCCGCCAGGTTCACATTTTTAAAAAGGAGTACTGATCGGCGGCAGCATGACGACTTGCTGGTGAGGCCGATGAATGACAGGAGGCCATTGGATATGGGGTGGCTCCCATTAATTGAATGGAAATGGGGCTTAAGTGGTGATAATTGGGTTCTTGCCATGCTATGGTGAGATCCTGATTTCAGTTACAGGAGCGGGCCATTTGCATCGCAAACTGTTTGAAGCCTGGCACGTCTCGTTTTCAGCCTCCATGTCTATTCACCAGCCTCCTTTTGCTCGAGTGACAGCGCAACGAGGCCGGAGAATTGCACCCACAGAGTCGTAGAGTCTTCATGGCACAGAAGGAGATAATTCGTTCATCAAGCCCTCTGTGGAGTAGCCCAGTCAGTCCCACTCTCCCGCTCTATCCCGATAGCCTTGCATTTCCCTCACATACCCTCAAATTTAATTTTGAAATCATTGAGCAGCTCTGTTTCCACCACCCTCGTATGCCGTGCATTTCTGGTCTTTACCATTTACCGTATGAAAGACTAAATCTTCGGGTGGCACAGTGGTTAGCATTGCTGCCTACAGCGCTGAGGACCCGGGTTCGATCCCAACCCGGAGTCTGTGTGGAGTTTGCACATTCTCCCCGTGTCTGCATGAGTCTCACTCCCACAACCCAAAGATGTGCAGGTTAGGTGGATTGGCCATGCTAAATTGCCCCTTAATTGGTAAAAAAATGTAATAATTGGGTACTCTAAATTTATTTTTGAAAATCTTCATAATCTCTTGCTCAAAAACCTGCAAACTGTGTCCCTCCTTGTACCATCGGCAATTGGGAACATCTTTCCTTTGTCTACCTTATCTATCCTGCCGTTATCTTGGACACCGCTATCAAATATTCTCTCAAACTCCATTGCTCCAAGGAGGACAACCCCAGTTTCTCCAACCTAACCTCGCTCCTAAGATCCTCAGCCCTGGAAACATTCTGGTAAATCTCCTCCACACTCTCTCCATTCCTTTGCATTCCCTTCTTCAACCTTCTCTCTGTTACTTCAACAAACAATTTGATGGAACCATCAATTCACCAGACATGTGTTTCCGATATGAATCTAGGCTTTAATCGACTTACTACAGAGCCAGCCTGTTACCCGTTGATGAACTCTCTGTGAACTGCAGGCTGACTCTGGACAAGGGTATTTATACAGCAGCACTAGGGGGAGGAGTCGTGGGCGGAGCCAAGGGTGGAGCCCTGCTCAAGCTCCTGTGCATTCCCAGAGCTACTCCCCCTAGTGGTCGGATAACGCTACTGTGCTTACAAAGACATAGTGTGAATTATCATATTACATTCACCACACAATTGAATTAGATTAGTCAAACATGATGGGTGGGATTCTCTGGCCGTTCACTCCGGCGGGATTCTCCGGTCCTACTGCAATGGATGGAGTTTTGGATGAGCACTAAATTCTCCGTGCTCACTGGCAGTGGTAGCGGTACGATCTCGGAATGAAGAATCCCGGCCAATCTGTCTTTTGTAAAGCTGCGCCGTGCTGATTTAACTCAAAACTTTCCAATTGCCTATTGATTTTCTTTCCCCGATTATTGATTCTAAAACCAAATTGCTAAGCACCATTTAATTAATAGAATTGACAGCTACCGTAAGAGCCAGGGAAGATAAATGAGGCATTTCGGGAGTATTACCAGGGACTTTATGAGGCAGACCCGAGGGGAGAGGACATAGGGCAGTTTCTGGATGAGCTGAAATTTCCCCAAATGGAGGGAACAAAGAGGCAGGCGTTGGAGGGGTCCCTGGGGCTGAGGGAGGTGCTGGATAGTATCTGGGGTATGAAGTCGGGGAAGGCCTCAGGGCCGGATGGGTACATGGCGGAATTTTATGAGGAATTTGCGACGGATCTGGCACTACATCTATTGGGGGCTTTTAATGAAGCACTGGAGAAAGGGGAGGTGCAGGAGACAATGACGCAGGCAGTAATCACACTAATCCCCAAAAAGGGGAAGACCAGGTGAAATGTGGGTCACACAGACCCATATCACTATTGAACACCAATGTGAAAGTATTGGCTACGTTGATGGCGGGGAGGATGGAGGACTTTGGCCCGGGGATGGTGGCAGAAGATCAGACAGGCTTCTTGAAGGGCAGGCAGCTCACGAGTAATATAAGAAGGCTGTTGAATGTGGTGATGAATCGTCAGAGGTTCTAGTATCAGAGGTGGCGGTGTCCATGGATGAGGAGAAGGCATTTGATCGGGTGGAGTGGTGGTACTTGTTCAAGGTTTTGGGAAGGTTTGGGTTTGGGCTGAGATTTGTGGCATGGGTGCGGTTGCTGTATGTGGCGCCAAGAGCGAGGGTGAGGACAAATGACATAAGCTCACGAAGCTTTGACTTACAGAGGTACGAGGCAGGGGTGCCTGCTGTCACTGCTGTTTGCACTGGCCATAGGGTGGTTGGCGATGGCTCTCAGAGGGTCAGCAAAGTGGCGGGAGATTATGAGGGGTCAGAGGGAGCATCAGGTGTCGCTCTATGTTGATGACCTCTTGCTGTATGTTTCGGATCCGTTGGAGAGTATGGGAAGGATTATGTGTCTGCTGGGAAGGTTTGGAAAGTTCTCTGGAACAAGCTGAATATAGGGAAAAGCAAGGTATTTCCGGTGAATGATCTGGCACAGCGGGAAAATTTAGGGGGGATGCCATTTACGGTAGCGAGGGATAGGTTTAGGTATGTGGGGATTCAGGCAGCGAGTGAATGGACGGAGCTCCATAAGTGGAACTTAACGAAACTGTTGGAGGAGGCTAGGGAGGGTCTTAAGAAGTGGGATACACTGCACTTAACGCTGGTGGGGAGGGTCCAAGTGATGAAAATGAATATTCTGCCGAGGTTCTTGATTATGAAATGAAATGAAAATCGCTTATTGTCACGAGTAGGCTTCAAATGAAGTTACTGTGAAAAGCCCCTAGTCGCCACATTCCGGCGCCTGTTCGGGGAGGCTGCTGGACTGCTTGGTCTGCTTTCAAAGCCAGCGATTTAGCCCTGTGCTAAACAGCCCCTGAAGTGGGATACACTGCACTTAACATTGGCGGGGAGAGACCAAGTGGTGAAAATGAATATTCTGCCGAGGTTCTTGATTACCTTTCAAGTTCTCCCAATCTTTATACCAAAGGCCTTTGTTCAGAAAGTGGACACGGTAATTTCTGACCTTCTTTGGATGAGGAAGGTGCCGAAGGTGGGGAGGAGCCTGCTACAGAGGGAGAAGCAGCAGCGGGGGTCGGTGTTGCCAAACCTGCTACATTATTATTGGGTGGCGAATGTGGACAAGGTGCGGCAGTGGTGGGAAGGAGAAGGGGTAGAGTGGATTAGGATGGAGGAGGAATCGCACTGCTGCCTACAGCTCTGGGTGGTGGTCGGCATTGCCGCTGGGGACCTGTACGACTTCCTGCGATTAGAGAAGATCAGGGCTCTTTAGGAAGATTTGAGGAAAGGTGGGGGATGCATGTGACCGTGTTTGAAGAGCTGTTTGTTGTGAGGGGGTGAAAAAGGGGAAAGATCTGTACAGACTGTAGAGTTGATTGTTGGGAAATATGTTTCCCGGGGTGTTTATTCGCTGTAACCTGTTTTGATACATGTTTGTAATAAAATACATATTTTAAAAAAAGAATTGACAGCTACCTTCCTCCGTAATTTGGATAATTTAATTAATTATAATGTTCCATCATCTTTGATCACTGCTACCGGTGAAAGCATTCTGTACATATTATAGAAATGATTGAAGAACATCCATAGAGCTGTTTAGCACAAATAAATTACAAACTACAGGTGCTTTGAAAACAAGCATTGCACACATACAGTGGCTGGGGTTTTCCAGTTCTGTGTGCCGTGGGAATCGTTGCGGGCAAAATGGAAAATTTGATGGACCAGCCAATGATACGTTGACCTTGAGCGGGAAATTTCCGGTCCTGCAATGTGTGGGATGAGAAAATCCCAGGCAGTATGTTTATAATAACAAAAGGTCATGTGTTTATATTGTGCTTTAAATGTAATAAAATGTCCCAAGGTGCTTTACAGGAGTAATACAAAACAAATTATGACGCCAAGCTATAAAAGGAGATATTGGGTCAGCTAACCAGAAGCTTGTTCAAAAAGGACAGTTTTTGGGAGTGTCTTAAAGAAGGAAAGTGGAATAGAGAGTCAGAGAGTTATGGGGAGAATATCCTAGAGCCTGGGACCAGGGCAAAAGTAGGCACAGCCACCGATGAGGGAGCAATTAAAATCAGAGGCCAGAATTGGAAGGGCGCAGATATCTCGGAAGCTTCTCGACTGGCAGAGATTACAGTAAGAAGTCTTACAACACCAGGTTAAAGTCCAACAGGTTTGTTTCAAACACGAGCTTTCGGAGCACGGCTCCTTCTTCAGGTGAGCCGTGCTCCGAAAGCTCGTGTTTGAAACAAACCTGTTGGACTTTAACCTGGTGTTGTAAGACTTCTTACTGTGCTCACCCCAGTCCAACGCCGGCATCTCCACATCAGAGATTACAGAGATAGGGAGGGGCAAAGCCACGGAGGGATTTAGAAACAGACTTTAAAATCAAGACGTTCTTGACAGGGACGTAATGAAGATCAACAAGCACAGGGGAGATAGAGGAACACGACTTGGTGCCAGTTATGACATGGGCAGCAGAATTTTGCTTAACCTCAACCAGATCAAATAGTTTAGATGGGTGGTGTCTCCAGGAAGCTTTTCTAACACAGTATGTAGATTGTCCGACCAGAGGGGAGGCCATATTGGATTTGGTACTTGGTAATGAACCAGGGCAGGTGATAGATTTGTTAGTGGCGGAGCATTTTGAAGGTAGTGACCACAATTCTGTAACTTTCACTTTAGTAATGGAGAGGGATAGGTGCGTGCAACAGGGCAAGGTTTACAATTGGGGGAAGGGTAAATACAATGCTGTCAGACAAGAATTGCAGTGCATAAGTTGGGAACATAGGCTGTCAGGGAAGGACACAAGTGAACTGTGGAACTTGTTCAAGGAACAGGTTCTGCGTGTCTTTGATATGTATGTCCCTGTCAGGCAGGGAAGAGATGGTCGAGTGAAGGAACCATGGTTGACAAGAGAGGTTGAATGTCTTGTTAAGAGGAAGAAGGAGACTTATGTAAGGCTGAGGAAACAAGGTTCAGACAGGGTGCTGGAGGGATACAAGATAGTCAGGAGGGAACTTAAGAAAGGGATTAGGAGAGATAAGAGAGGGCATGAAAAATCTTTGGCGGGTAGGATCAAGGAAAACCCCAAGGCCTTTTACACATATGTGAGAAATATGAGAATGACTAGAGCGAGGGTAGGTCCGATCAAGGACAGTAGCGGGAGATTGTGTATTGAGTCTGAAGAGATAGGAGAAGTCTTGAACAAGTACTTTTCTTCAGTATTTACAAATGAGAGGGGCCATATTGTTGGAGAGGACAGTGTGAAACAGACTGGTAAGCTCGAAGAGATACTTGTTAGGAAGGAAGATGTGTTGGGCGTTTTGAAAAACTTGATGATAGACAAGTCCCCAGGGCCTGACGGGATATATCCAAGGATTCTATGGGAAGCAAGAAATGAAATTGTAGTGCCGTTGGCAATGATCTTTTCGTCCTCGCTGTCAACAGGGGATTGGAGAGTGGCGAATGTCGTGCCCCTGTTCAAAAAAGGGAACAGGGATAACCCTGGGAATTACAGGCCAGTTAGTCTTACTTCAGTGGTAGGCAACCTAATGGAAAGGGTACTGAGGGATAGGATTTCTGAGCATCTGGAAAGATACTGCTTGATTAGGGATAGTCAGCACGGATTTGGGAGGGGTAGGTCTTGCCTTACAAGTTTTATTGACTTCTTTGAGGAGGTGACCAAGCATGTGGATGAAGGTAAAGCAGTGGATGTAGTGTTCATGGATTTTAGTAAATCATTTGATAAGGTTCCCCATGGTAGGCTTATGCAGAAAGTAAGGAGGCATGGGATAGTGGGAAATTTGGCCAGTTGGATAACAAACTGGCTAACCGATAGAAGTCACAGAGTGGTGGTGGATGGCAAATATTCAGCCTGGAGCCCAGTTACCAGTGGCGTACCACAGGGATCAGTTCTGGGTCCTCTGCTGTTTGTGATTTTCATTAACGACTTGGATGAGGGAGTCGAAGGGTAGGTCAGTAAATTTGCAGATAATACGAAAATTGGTGGAGTTGTGGATAGTGAGGAGGGCTGTTGTCGGCTGCAAAGAGACATAGATAGGATGCAGAGCTGGGCTGAGAAGTGGCAGATGGAGTTTAACCCTGACAAGTGTGAGGTTGTCCATTTTGGAAGAACAAATATAAATTCGGAATACATGGTTAACGGTAGGGTTCTTGGCAATGTAGAGGAGCAGAGAGATCTTGGGGTCTATGTTCATAGATCTTTGAAAGTTGCCAGTCAAGTGGATAGAGCTGTGAAGAAGGCCTAAGGTGTGCTAGCGTTCATTAGCAGAGGGACTGAATTTAAGAGCCGTGAGGTGATGCTGCAGCTGTACAAAACCTTGGTCAGGCCACATTTGGAGTACTGTGTGCAGTTCTGGTCACCTCATTTTAGGAAGAATGTGGAAGCTTTGGAAAAGGTGCAAAGGAGATTTACCAGGATGTTGCCTGGAATGGAGAGTAGGTCTTACGAGGAAAGGTTGAGGGTGCTAGGCCTTTTCTCATTAGAACAGAGAAGGATGAAGGCCGACTTGATAGAGGTTTATAAGATCATTAGGGGAATAGATAGAGTAGACAGTCAGAGACTTTTTCCCCGGGTGGAACAAACCATTACAAGGGGACATAAATTTAAGGTAAATGGTGGAAGATATAGGGGGGATGTCAGAGGTAGGTTCTTTACCTAAAGAGTAGTGGGGGCATGGAATGCACTGCCTGTGGAAGTAGTTGAGTCGGAAACGTTAGGGACCTTCAAGTGGCTATTGGATAGGTACATGGATTAGGGTAGAATAATAGAGTGTAGATTAATTTGTTCTTAAGGGCAGCACGGTAGCATAGTGGTTAGCACAATTGCTTCACAGCTCCAAGCTCCCAGGTTCGATTTCGGCTTGGGTCACTGTCTGTGTGGAGTCTGCACATCCTCCCCGTGTGTGCGTGGGTTTCCTCCGGATGCTCCGGTTTCCTCCCACAGTCCAAAGATGTGCAGGTTGGGTGGATTGGCCATGATAAATTGCCCATAATGTCCAAAATTCTATGATCTATGATTAACCTAGGACAAAAGTTCGGCACAACATCGTGGGCCGAAGGGCCTGTTCTGTGCTGTATTTCTCTGTCTATCTATCCATCATACGGGGGACAGAATGTGGGAGATCAGCCAGAAATGTGTTGATAATTAAGTCTAGTGGTACTGAAGGCATGAATGAAAGTTTCAAACTAAGGTGAGCTGGGTTACGGGTATATGGTGGATACGTGGGTTTGAGTAGGGTGATCATTGCTCGGCACAACATCAAGGGCCGAAGGGCCTGTTCTGTGCTGTACTGTTCTATGTTCTAAGTTCTATGTGCAGGTTAGGTGGATTGGCCACAATAAATTGTTTCTTAATTGGGGAAAAAAAAAATAATTGGGTACTCTAAATTTATTTTCAAAAGGAATATGAGGTATTGTGCTTATTATAGGACATACAGCGATGCACAAACAGCCAATGCTCACCATCAATGGAGAAACAATGAGCGTGATTCTCTGGCCCTCGTTGCGCTCTCGCTCGAGTGAAACGAGGCTGGTGAATAGCGGGAGAAGCCAAAAACAAGAACCACACCAGGTGCCAAACAGTTTGCGATGCAATTTGCCCGATCCCGTGGGCAAAAGCGCAATCTCACCGTAGCGAGGTGAGAAACCAATTATCACCACTGAAGCCCCATTTCCATTCAATTAATGGGAGCCACCCCATACCCAACAGCCTCCCATCATTCATCAACCTCCCCAGCAAGTGGTCACGCTGGGGTCGATTAGTACTCCTTTTTAAAAACATGAATCTGGCA
Organism: Scyliorhinus canicula; assembly: GCF_902713615.1. Taxonomy (NCBI): domain Eukaryota; kingdom Metazoa; phylum Chordata; class Chondrichthyes; order Carcharhiniformes; family Scyliorhinidae; genus Scyliorhinus; species Scyliorhinus canicula. The sequence continues at coordinate 184,345,598 of NC_052146.1, forward strand.
GAAGGGTTTCTGTGGGGTGCCGAGGAAATGAGTAGCCATCTTAGCTCACAGGCAAAGAGCCCAAGGGCGCTGGGCTTGCCCACTCCGGTGGGGGTGGGGGATTCTTGGCTGGGTGGGTGGGGTGCACCCTCTGGAGGCGTGTGCCACCATGGGAAGGCAGGAGGGAGGGGGGAGGCAACCATGCCAACCCCTGGATCGTGTGTACCTATTATGAGGGCAACCTTTGTCCCTGCCCATCTGCCCCATTGACCACCCATAACTCCCGCCGACTGCCAAGGCATCTGGTGGTGTGGCTGAAGGCTATTACTTCTAGGGAATTGGCAATCATGGTTAAGTAAGCACTTCACACAACCTAAATGGATTCCCATGGGTGGGCGGGCCTTGCAGCATGTGGGAATCATTGCCTAGCATCCCAATCACACCTTGATACCTGGACATTGTGCCTGAACACTGCAGGAGGCAACACCACACACGCACAACCAACATTCAAACACCCAGGGGATGGGACACAGTTCCACGGCCGGAGGGTGGGTGAGTGCTACGGGGAGGGGGAGATGCCTGGAGAGATGGTCTCAGGGTTCGGAGGTCGGGTGACAGTGGCATCTTACTAGCTGTGGTCAAAGGTGTTTATTGTGTTTTACAATTCCCCACTCTCCCAATGGTGTCACCTCCTCCCCATCCCTCTCCCTCAGCCCCTACCTACCCCCAACACCCTCTCCCCATCCCCCCAGTGCGCTCAGTGATCCTCAATGCTCTTTGCCTTCCTAGCTCTACCACTACGTCTAGGTGTGTCCCCAGGGTGAACACCTGATGTGGAGGCAGCTAGCTGCTTGCCTTGTCCAGTGGCTTTCAATGGTCCGACGGGCAACCTCTGGGGCTCTGGGGCCATGCTGCCATGTTCCGGATGCTGACTGTGACACATGGTCTCATCAGAGGGGTGGAACCCGAGGGCGCTGGTGGCCACTGTCGCCTCTCCATGGGACGGATTTGGGTTGCCACCCAGTTACCCCTCTTCCCGGTCGGTGCCCATAGGGCTTTGGGGTTACCCTTGGAACGGGGGGACAACGGGTTCAAGCCCCGGCTTCCAGTGCATCAACTGACTCTGCCAGCCCTGGCAGCTCCCTGATGTCTGCACCATCGTGTCCACACTCTCGGCGATGCTCCTTGATGATTGGGTCATGCTCTGCAGTGCCTCAGCCATGCCCACCTGTGACTGGGACAAGCTCCGCAGAGCCTCAGCCATTCCCATCTGAGAGCGGGACATGTCCTGCAGTACCTCATCAAGATCAGCCTGGTACTGGGCCACAAACCTCAGTGAGCCGGACATTCTGCCAAGGCGCTAAGACATGGCTGTCACTTAGTGCGCGACGCCTTGGACACCTTCATTAATGGTGCCAACGTCATGCACCAAGCTTTCCACTGCATTCGGCACCCCAGCAGCGTTGGCCTCGGTGCCACGCATTGCCGGCACCATCTCTTTTGCTCGTAGCCTCTGGGACTCCTTCATTCAGCTTTGGATCTGCAGGAGCGTCACTAACATCTCCCTTTGAAAGTGCAGACTGCTCTCTATCATCTCCATCGACTCTGGGTTGACCTCTTCCACAGGCTCAACATCAGGCTGACACCCAGCAGGGTCCAGGGATCCAGCAGACCTCTGGCTGCTGTCTCGCGGCGGGGGGGGGGGGGGGGGGGGGGGGGGGGGGGGGGGGGGGGGGGGGGGGTCCTGCCTCCACCTGATGTGCACAAACAGCAGTGTGGTGCTCAGCAGATTGTACCCCAGAAGCCTGTCCACTAACATTTCCCTCTGTGGTGCATGTATCTACACTGGTGGAAGGTGGGGATGACAGCTTTGACTTCTCGATTGTGTCTTCCTCGGAACTCCCCTCCTTGGTGTTCTCCTGGGAGGTTAGAGCGGGGGGGCCACCCGGATGAGCCGTCGCCGTCGGCTGGAGGATCTGCAGGAGAATGGACATGTGGTCAGTGGGAGTGATGGGTCAGTCTCTATGGCAATAACAACTCACATTTGGCAGGTCCTCCGGGTGGAGCCCAGTGGTTCCTCAACTCTGTGGCGTCTAACAACCTCCGCTTTGGTGACTGCCCTGTCCTCGGCCACCCCAGTCACTTCCAGGGTTCGCTCCTCAAAGGAGCTGAGGATTCTTAAGTCTCGCATCCCGCTGCTAGTCTGGGGGGCATTGGTGTCTACCCACTCATGTTGCCCGACATAGGTCATTGACCCTTTTTCGGCACTGAAGACCAGTCCACCTGTTCACACTCCCGGAGTTTACAGCTACTCCTACCTCATCTCAGGTAGCACTGTCTGCCCTGTGGCTGACCCTCCGGGACCATCGGGGAAGCAGGACATCCATCCTGGCCTCCACTGCTTCTTGGAGCCTTTCCAGGTCTGCATGCCCGAATCTTGGGGCCGGTCTCCTGGAGCTGGGTAGTGCTGGCTGAGCAAGTGCAGCTTTACGTTGTTAGCGGGGGCGTGGCGAGCGCGGTGCTGGCGAATGGGCTGGTGAGCCTTCATTTGTGGCGAGAGCCGGTGGAGTCTCGTTAAGTGAACCAATTAACGTTGAATAGCGTTGCTGGCCTCGCTGGGCCGAGCGCTGGGAAGCTCGCAGCAGTTCCTACTTGCTCCACATTTAGAAATCTTTCCTTAGAATCACGCCTAATGTGATCTTAAGTCTGTTCATCCAGCTGAAAATCTATTTTTAGCTGTTACTGTTCCCAACAATCAAATGAGAGCCCTCCCCTCCTCTTTCAAAACTAAGGGTCTAAGGAGCTGGAAGTATGGCCACCAGTGGATGAACACTGGAAATCTGGGATGTGCCGAATTGGAGGAATGTTGAGATTTTGGAGAGTTGTAATACTGGAGCAGGTTACAGAGGGAGTGGTGGTGTGGGGCAGGGGTGAGGTGGGGGTGTTGATGTGCTGGTGAGGCCATTAAGGGTTTGATCACAAGGGTTAGAATGTTAAATTTTCACGAGAACGAGCTTGATTTAGTTCAAGGTGGTGCACAGGGTGAGGATGAGTGGGTTCTTCCAAGGGGTGGCAAATGAATGTGAGAAGTGCATGCGGGGGACAGCGAATCATGCGCTCGTGTTCTGGGGTTGCGAGAAGCTGGAGAGTTACTGGGAAGCGGTGTTTTGGGACGTTCTCTAAAATTTTGGGGGTGGAGGAGAGACCAGACCTAATGGTGGCAAACTTTGGAGTATCGGAAATGCCAGAGCTGCTGCAGGGAAAGGAGGCCGATAATTTGGCCTTGGCCTCCCTGATTGCCCGGTGAAGGATCTTGCTGAGTTGGAGGTCGGATACGCCGCCAGGGGTGGCGCCTGGCTGGGGGACCTGTACAACTTTCTCCGGTTTGTAAAGTTTAAATTTGAGTTGAGGGCGTCGGCGGAGGGTTTCAAGACATGGTGGTGGGGGTTGTTCATGACAATGTTTGAGGAACTGTTCATCGTGGGGGATGGGGAGGAGGGGAAGAGGGGAGGGTGGGGAGGGGAGGTGATAAAGGGGTAAAATTGTACAAACTGTGGACTGTGGGTTTGTGGGGTATGCTGTTGTATATTTTACTGTTTACACATTTTTGGAATAAAAACATTTTTTTTTAAATGTTAAATTTGTTGCATTGCCAGACTAGAAGCCAATGTGGATGGGACAGCACAGGGGTGATGGGTGAACAGGACCTGATATTTAGTTAACTCAGCAAAGACTGGAGGTTGAATACAGGACTTTCTTTGGTCTGCATTGCTCAGGCTGTTGATTGTCTCAATATACCCTCATATGTACAAATTGACAAATGTTCTTTTTAAGTCTTTCTATTTGTTCTGTTGCTTGAAATTACTAGGTGCATGTAGCAACTAAATTAAAATAAGTGCTGGCATTTTTTTTTGTTTCAATGTTCTACTGTGTGATTTGCTTTCATGAGGGACAAAAATAGACTTCGCATATCTACAGCAAATTAGGACGTCTGGTATGTGTTGTTGCTATGTTTAGTTCAGTGAACTGTGATTTGTTAACATTTTGTGTCCAGACATTTATGCAGTCTGGAATTTGGTTGCTTTTAGTTTCTCGATTCTTCTACCGTGAATGGTTAATGTTTTCTTTTGGTATATTTACACAGTATTATTTATCATTATTCTTATAATCCAGTTTTCTTCGACTAGTTTTTATTTGACCAATGTTTATGGACTCGATTTTACAGACCCCCCCCCCCCCCGGGCTATGTTTTCAGTGGGGAAGTGCAGAGGTGGGGAGGCACAAAAATACAACGGGTCGCAAGCTGACTGCCTCCCCACTCAACCTTGACCTAGTCCCCATTCTACAGTGGGTGGGCTGGCATGGAAATTGGCAGCGTAACCACCATTTCTAAATAGATAATTAACAGGCAATTGAATTTGTTACCAAGCCAATTGACCCATATTTCAACTACCCTCACCACCATTTCTAAAAACACTTTTGGAAAGTCAAGAAGGAAGGAGAGGCACAACAGTCAGGGGTGCCCTTGGCACATCGGGGGGCACACCCCGCCAAAATGTTACCTACTCCCTTTGTGCTTCGTCACTTGGCCTCCAAACCACCCTGCCCCCTCCTACGTTTCAGTACACCTCTAGGAATTTGGAGCCTTTGATCCCATTCTCCCCAAGTGCTATATCCAGTCACCTCTTGAATATATTCAAAGTTTTAGCATCAACTACTTAACCCTAACCTCCCCGAACAGGCGCCGGAATGTGGCGACTAGGGGCTTTTCACAGTAACTTCATTTGAAGCCTACTCGTGACAATCAGTGATTTTCATTTCATTTTCAGCAGCAAGAGGCCATTTTACTTCTCAAACCTGTTCCATAGTTCATTGACGTCATGGCTAATCTGTAATCTAACTGTGAAATAATGCTTATGATTTGCATTTTTGTGCTGTGACCTGTTGTGATTGAATATTTTGCTTTTTGGATGTAAAAGCCTTGGGAAGGATTCTCCGTTGGCTAACACCGGAATCGGGAAACGCGATTGGACAGAGAATCGGTTCTCACGCCGAAATCATGGCGTGCGCTGATTTGACGCTAAATCTGTCACCTCGACAGCGGTGTCAATACGTTCCGGAACAAATGTACAGTAAACACCATTTTGCATATCATTAGCGGGCCCAACCCGGTATTCTCCGGGGCCTCTACAATTCTCTGCCTCTGATGGGCCGAGTTCCCTACGGCGTGGTTGACTTATGATTTAAAAAATCATGAAACTGGCATCGCGGCTGTTGAGGAAGAGAGGGGAGTTAGGACATGGAGAGGAGCGACTGTGGGCCACCAGGCAGGACACTGGCTGGGCTGGGAGGTGGAGGGGGGGGTTGACAGGGGAATGACCCGTGTGGCCAGGATGACCCACATAGGACTGGGGCAGTGTCCAGGCACGGACCGCCATTGCCGTGGCCTGCAAAGCAGCCATTTTGCTGCGCACCCCACTGACCACCTATCTTGGCCCCTGGTTCCTCAGAGTGACATCGGCCATATGGTGCCCCCAACCCATACCCCACCCTCTGCCATACCCCTCCCAGCCAGCCGCCATCTGCCGGCAGGGCATCAGTTGGCCCACTCAAGGGCAATGCCTACTGCAGCCCCTACGGGAGCGCCGGATGTGGACTGCGGAGCATACCGCTCGCAAGGGCAGCATCAGCTGATGGTACCCTTGGCATCAGGGGATGGGACCAGGGCCATAAGCCCCCATGATGCCCGGCACTGACAGGGCAGGGGTGCGGAGAGGGAGAGGGCATGTAGGGGCAGAGCTCGCAGTGCCAACTGGGACCAACATGTAGCCCAGTGGACCTGGTTGAACACAGGGGTATGCACCATGCTAACATGTCAGCCTTTCACCCCCTGCAGACAATGGATATAAGAATTCAACCAGCAATGGTGGCCTTCCTGCTGGTCGCTGCAGTCCTGGGGGATTCCCTGCGGCTGCACGAGCTGGCACTGCTCAAGGAGAAAGCTGCAGCAGCGGAGAATGCAGCAGCGGAGCGTGCAGCAACGGAGCATGCAGCAACGAAGCGTGCAGCAGCGGAGAATGCAGCAACGAAGCGTGCAGCAGCGGAGAATGCAGCAGCGGAGCGTGCAGCAACGGAGCATGCAGCAACGAAGCGTGCAGCAGCGGAGCGTGCAGCAACGGAGCATGCAGCAACGAAGCGTGCAGCAGCGGAGAATGCAGCAGTGGAGTGTGCAACAGTGGAGCGTGCAGCAACGGAGCATGCAGCAACGGAGCATGCAGCAACGGAGCATGCAGCAACGGAGCATGCAGCAACGAAGCGTGCAGCAGCGGAGCGTGCAGCAACAGAGCATGCAGCAACGAAGCGTGCAGCAGCGGAGAATGCAGCAGTGGAGCGTGCAACAGTGGAGCGTGCAGCAACGGAGCATGCAGCAACGGAGCATGCAGCAACGGAGTGTGCCTCAGAAGAACTGGAAACAGCTGCCCAGGATGGAGGATGAATGCCCAACAGGCTGAGAAGGTGCAGGAGGTGCAAAGGTGACACTACCTGAGGCCTTGTGTGTATTGACAGCGCCTGTCATTCGAGGATCTGCTAGACCGGGCATGACATCAAAGACTCCGGCTGAGCAGGGAGACAGTGGACGTATCTGCCAGATCATGGTACACCTGGCACCATGGGGGTATGGGGGAATGACACCCGCTCCCAGTGGCCATCAAGGTGACGGTCGCCCTGAACCTTTGCGCAGCGGGGTCCTTCCAAGCGCCGAGTGGGGACTAACAGACCTCGGTGCACATGTGCAACCGCGCTGTAATGGAGGCCCTGTTTGCGCAGTCAGCTCAATACATCCATTTCAATGTGGTCTGAGCCCACCAGGACACCCAGGCAGCGAAGTTCGCTGTCATCGCCAACATGCCCCCGTTCCAGGGGCTGATCGACGGGATGCATGTCGCCCTACGAAAGCCTGCAGATGACAGGCCGCTCTACGCAAACCGAAAGCGGTTCCACTTGGTGAACGTGCAGCTGATATGTGACCATCTCCCGTACTCCCTCTCTGGTCAGCTCTGACCAGCCCACCCCTCACACTCACCTGACAAAGCAACAAGGCAGGTTGTAACAGTGTGTTTAATGTGACAACATATATACAGTCGTACCTTAGCCCCTATAACTAAACTGTACCCTGTACCTGTGCCAACTTAACTACTGTCTTACTTTCTGGCCTTACGGGCCTTAACACTATGTCTAGGTGGATCCCCAGATGGTACATCGGGAGTGGAGGTGGCCTGCTGTGATTCCCGCCCTGCGACCTTGGTCCCCATTGGCGGCTGTCTTTTGGGATGGACCATCTCCGTCTGGGACTGCGCCACATCACCCAATAACTGTGCCATCACCTTTCTGGGTCTGTGTCCCATCAGCCAGTGACTGCACCATCTCCCTCTGGGACTGGGCCACCTCCCTCTATGTCTGCGCCACATTAGCAGTGCCTGGGCAATGCCGCCGATGTTCCCAGCCATGGCCTGCTGTGACTGGGCCACGCTCAGAAGCGCCACTGCAATATCCAGGTGGCTCTTGCATATGGTTGCCTGTGAGGCGGCAACCCTGTCCTGGGCCTCGACCGCCACCTGCACAGAATGCCCCGGGCCTTGGACTTGCTGATCCACAGCCAAAACCCTCGCCCCCAATGCCTCCACCGTGGTCAACACTCATGTTGGCTGTTGGCCAGGATGGCAGGCATAATTGGCACCACCTCCTGCTGCAGCATGTGGTTGGACTCCTTCATCTAAGCCTGTAGGTGCTGGATGCTCGCCGACATCCCTCATGTGGTCCCTGGCTCTGCGAATGCATCTCCACAGTCATTGGGACTGTCTGTTCCAGAAGCCCGAACCCCATCTGCATGGCAGCTATTTCTTGGGATCGGCCTGCCCTCCGGTTGTCTGCCCCTGGGGTGTTCCTACCTCCATCTGCTGTACCGGATCAGCTGTGTGATGTGCAGCAGATAGTGTCCCAGGAGCCTCTTCACTAAAGTGCCCAACCGAGATCATAGAACAATAGAATTTACAGCGCAGAAGGAGGCCGTTCGGCCCATCGAGTCTGCACAGGCTCTTGGGAAGAGCACCCTACTTAACCCCGCATCTCCACCCTATCCCCGTAACCCTGCAACCCCATCTAACCTCAGGGCAATTTGGCATGGCCAATCCACCTAACCTGCAAATTTTTGGACTGTGGGTGTGTAGTGAATGAGATTCACATGGTAGTATAGTTACCAATGTCACTCTGTTCCAAGTATATATATGTATAAATATTGTAAGTGCAGTTGCACTACCTGACCACCAGGGGGAGTCGCTCTGGGAGTACGCGAGAGTTTGTACTGGGCTCCCCCCTTGGCTCCGCCCAGAACTCCTCCCCCTGGAGCTGCTGTATAAAGATCCGTGCCACAGAGTCAGCCAGCCAGTTCACCGAAAGTTCAACGGCTAACAGGCTGGCTCTGTTGTAAGTATATTAAAACCGCTATTCTAATCCTACAAGCACATGTCCGTAGAATTGATGGTTCCATCAATTTAATATACTTACGAAACAGTCAAAGTAAATCATGGAAGCAGCCCTCACGCCTAGCCCTCAAGCCCGGACGCCTAGAACTCGACCCGCAGGATGCAGAGGCTAAAGAAATTTTTTCCCACTGGCTGAGAAGTTTTAAGGCCTACCTGGCAGAAGCCAGCACCGCTGGAACAATGGAGGAACAAAAACTCAGCCTACTGCACGCGAGGGTAAGCCACAGAATCTCCACACAGCTAAATCCGGCCGGTTCTTACACCGCAGCGCTGGCGATATTGGACAAAATGTATGTTAGGCCCATTAATGAGGTTTATGCATGCCACGTGTTTACGACTCGCCGTCAGCGGCCTACAGAAACGCTAGCCGAATTTGTACGGGAACTGAACAATCTTTCTAATGACTGTAATTATCAAGCCATTATCGCGGCTGAACATAGGGAGCTTGTTGTGCGGGACGTTTTTGTAGCGGACCTTAGATCTAACTATGTGCGCCAAAGACTGCTAGAAAAGGGGGCCCAGGACTTAGATACTACTGTGGAGGCTGCTACCACTATGGAAGTCTCCTTCCGCAGCCTCACCTCATTTCCCGCGGACCCCTCGACCTCATCGTGGACCCCCGACCAACAATCCCCCCCAGGCCTGTGCCGCACGGCCCCCCAGCTACCGCGCTGCCAAAGCCAGTTACTCTGCTGCCCCAGCCAGCTACTCAGCTACTCCAGCCAGCTACTCAGGTGCCCCAGCCTGCCATTTCTGTGGGCAAAGGCAGCACCCGCGGCAGCACTGCCCAGCCCGATCCGCGACCTGCAGCAGCTGCGGGAAGAAAGGCCACTATGCCAGAGTGTACTGGCCATCCTCAGCTACGTCGTGGAGAACGGAGTCCTGGGCCTAGACACGGACCGCATGCGCTCCCTCTTAGAACTCCCCCTCCCTCATTGTCCCAAGGCCCTCAAACGGTGCTTGGGCTTCTTCTCCTACTACACCCAGTGGATCCCTCAATATGCGGACAAAGCCCGCCCACTCTTTAAGGCCACACAATTTCCCCTGTCTGCTGAGGCGCGCCAGGCCTTCAGCTGCATCAAGGAGGACATCGCCAAAGCGGCCACACGGGCGGTGGATGAATCCACTCCATTTCAGGTAGAGAGCAACGCCTCAGAGGTAGCTCTAGCAGCCATTTTAAATCAGGCAGGGAGGCCCGTTGCATTTTTCTCCCGTACCCGATCCGCTTCAGAACTCCGACACTCCTCTGTCGAGAAGGAAGCACAAGCCATCGTGGAGGCTGTTCGTCACTGGAGGCACTACCTCGCAGGTAGGAGGTTCACCCTCATCACCGACCAACGATCGGTTGCCTTTATGTTTGACAATTCGCAAAGGGACAAAATAAAAAATGATAAAATCCTTCGGTGGAGGATCGAACTCTCCACCTATAGTTACGATATTAAATATCGACCGGGGAAGCTCAGCCCTCGGATGCCCTATCCAGTGGGACATGCGCCAGCGCGCAGATCAGCCGTCTGAAAGCCATCCACGTCGACCTCTGCCATCCAGGGGTCACCCGGCTCGCCCACTACATCAGAGCCCGAAACATGCCTTTCTCCAACGAGGAGGTAAAAGCGGTCACCAGGGACTGCCCGATCTGTGCAGAGTGCAAACCGCACTTCTATAGACCAGACAGGGCCCACCTGGTCAAGGCTTCTAGGCCATTTGAACGCCTTGCGATCGATTTCAAAGGGCCAGTCCCCTCCACTAACAAAAACATTTATTTCCTCAACACCATCGATGAGTTCTCCCAATTCCCTTTTGCCATTCCGTGCCCCGACATGACCTCCCACACAGTCATTAGGGCCCTGCATAGTGTCTTCACCCTGTTCGGTTTCCCCAGCTACGTGCACAGCGACCGGGGTTCGTCCTTTATGAGCGACGAGCTGCGTCAGTACCTGCTCGACAAGGGCATCGCCTCGAGCAGGACTACCAGCTACAACCCCAGGGGGAACGGGCAGGTGGAGAGGGAGAACACGACGGTCTGGAAGACTGTCCTACTGACCCTCCGGTCTAGAAAACTCCAAGTCTCCCAATGGCAAGAAGTCCTCCCAGACGCGCTCCACGCAATTAGATCCCTCCTCTGTACAGCGACAAATCAAACCCCTCACGAGCGGCTCTTCATTTTTTCTAGGGTCACTACCACGGCGGTCTCACTTCCGGCGTGGTTGAGGACACCAGGCCCGGTCCTCCTGAGGAAGCACGTCAGGGGGCACAAAACTGACCCCCTTGTTGAAAAGGTGCGCCTCCTCCATTCCAACCCCCAGTACACATTCGTGGAGTTCCCGGACGGTCGCCAGGACACGGTATCCCTTCGGGACCTGGCACCCGCTGGATCCAGCCCCCCCCCCCCCACTCCCACTGAGGAACCCCTTACCCCGTTCCCTATGCTGCCGCCCCCTCGCGCCCCCGATTCCGCAAGCTCGCCCCACCTGTTCCACGCGACAGCACCAGCCCGCGCCCAGCACCCCCTGTCTCCGGTCGAGCCAGAGGTGTATGAAGTTTGGACGAGACCCGCCCCGGAGTCTGCCATCGTACCCCAGCTCTCAACACCCACCCAGCCACCGCAAGAGGCTGCAACCCTGGTGCTCCACAGATCGAAAAGAACAATTCATCCACCGGACAGGCTAACTCTGTGAGCCACCACCCCCGCCGGACTCGATTTTTTTCACAAGGGGTGAACGTGGTGAATGAGATTCACACGGTATTATAGTTACCAATGCCACTCTGTTCCAAGTATATATATGTATCAATATTGTAGGTGCAGTTGCACTATCTGACCACCAGGGGGAGTAACTCTGGGAGTACTCGAGAGTTTGTACTGGGCTCCCCCCTTGGCTCCGCCCAGAACTTCTCCCCCTGGAGCTGCTGTATAAAGATCCGTGCCACAGAGTCAGCCAGCCAGTTCACCGAAAGTTCAACGGCTAACAGGCTGGCTCTGTTGTAAGTATATTAAAACCACTATTCTAATCCTACAAGCACGTGTCCGTAGAATTGATGGTTCCATCAGGGTGGAAATCGGAGCACCCGGAGGAAACCCACGCAGACACGGGGAGAACGTGCAGACTCCGCACAGACAGTGACCCAAGCTGGGAATCGAACCTGGGAGCCTGGCTCTGTGAAGCCATAGTGCTAACCACTGTGCTACCGTGCTGAATGTCTTTGGGATGGTGGAGGGTGTTGGAGACAGCTATAATGGGAAATCCATGTCATCCTCGGACTCGAGTTCTGCGGTGTCTTGGGGTCTTGGGTATGTGGGGATGGTGTTCGGGGGGAGGGGGGTTAACACATGTGTCAGAGGGACCCGCAACTCAGCAGGGTCTCACTTCCTCGTCCGCAGCCGACCTCCAGCCCAGCGATCTTCCTTTCCTCTGGACCACTGATCATGTCCAGGGCCCTCTGCTCTGCCAGGGCGAGGTGCCGTAGGTCCGGTGGTCCCCCTCCAGTTTTCTCCTGTTCACAGAGGTTATGGCTAGCTTTCTCTTCAGGGAGGGGGGAGGGGGGGGGGGGGAAACAACAGTGTTAGATGGTCCGACACATGCAGCCCAGGGGGTGGATAGCTGGTGGCCTCAGTGACCAGGGCACCCAGCCATGGCGGCAGGAATGGATGCCAACATGTGTTGCAGGGTGGAGGTTCTCCTGCCTTCTGGGTGGAGGGGGGGTTGGGTTTCGGGTGTGTGAGACGCGGATTAGTGTCTGGGGCACAGTGTTGTCTACTCACCCTGGCCGCCATGAGGAGTCCATGCAGTTTCTTCCGGCACTGCTGCACAGTCCGGACGGTGTTGCGCGCGGCGTTCACCGCCTCTGCCACCTGCGCCCAGACACTATGAATGACGGTGACTGGTAGCCTCTTTCCCGGGCCGGGGTACCGAGTCAACCACCTCTTCTACATCGCGTCCAGGCGGGTCTCCAGCTCGGCATCAGTAAATCTTGGCACCGTTCTCCTCGCTGCCATCTTGTTCCCTGCGATGGTGTGTGTGGGGAGAGCAGTGTGTATATACGGCTGCAGCTTGTCAGCCTCCTGAGCGTCAATCTTGGACCTGGTGAATCCAACACTGTTTCTCATTGGAGTCGATTGTGTTCCACATGGCGCCGGTGCTAGCCCCTTCACAGTAGCTGAATTGGTCCAGGTACAGCACTAGTTTTGCCGTCGTGGAACTCCACGAATCCTGCGCCGGCGTCAACACTTATCTCTGGAATGGAGAATTCCGCCGCTTGTGTTTCTTGGAATGTGTGTGTCTTCTGATGAGTACTGTTTTGCTCATGCCCCTTATTATCTGTTGCTTCTTGTTATTCAATAAACCTGCTCTTTCAAAACAATAACTTGTATTTATATCACGCCTTTAATGGAGTAAAACATTCCAAGATATTTCACAAGAGTGCATTCAGATAAAAATTGACACCAAGCCAAAGAAGGGGACATTAGGACGTGTGACCAATATGTGATCAAAGTGGTAAGTTTCAAGCAACATCTTAAAAGGTGAGAGAGACAGAGGAGGTGGCGAGGTTGAAGGAGGGAATTTCAGGGTCTTAATGGCCGAAGGCACAGCATAATATTATGGTGGATACATTCTTAATATGTCATACGATGGTATCTTGATATAATACCAGCAGCTATTTCATTACCAGTGTGTGTTTTTTAAGTTATTTTTATTACTGCTTTAGAATATAGGTCTCAGTTGTGGCTCAGTAGTAGTATTCTCACCTCTGAGATAGAATGTGGTGGGTTCAAGCCCCACTCTACTTCTGCGCAATACTGAAGGAATGTTGCAGTGTCTTAGCTGGCATCTTTGGGATGAGATATTAAACTGAGGCCCCCGCATGGCCTCTCATATGAACAGAATAGATCCTACTCCGCTACTTTGAGTGATAAAGGAGAAAGTATGCAATATGGAGCCAACAATTGACATGAAAACACATTGGGTGGTATTTTCTGTCCATTCACAGTCGCGGGATTCTCTGGTCCTATTGCAGTTAATGGGAGATTTGGTTGAGCGCCAAATTCTCTGTTGTCACTAGCAGTGGTAGCGGGGCAGACTGGCAATGGACAATCCCAGCCATCGGGTGGAATTTTTCCATCTGTGACTAAGTCCCGTGGTAGGGATCGGAGCATTTCCAGCTACGGAGGCCAGCAGGAAACCATCTTCCGGTCTTGACCTCATTAGTAATGCACCCGGGGGTTTCCAGCTGTATTCCGTGGCAGGGCAGGAATGACGCTGCACACCTTGCCATCATGTCTGGGTGTGCCATATTTAAAGGATGTCCAACATCACAGACCCACCATCGAAGAAAGAAGATGAATCTTCTGAAAAAGATGGGTCTCCAAGAATTAAAAGATTCTTTAAAAGGTAGACACTGGGAGGATATATCCCCGAGCTGAAAAGTCCAGAACTAGGGGTTGCAATTTCAGAATGAGTCAGTCCTTTTGGAATGAGATGAAGACAATGATGAGATGATTCTTCACTCAAAGGGTCCCCTACCCCAGGAACTATGGATGCTCACTTGTTGAGTACATTCATGTCAGCAACTGATAAAGTTTTGAATACTAAGGGAACCAAGAGATCTGAGGATCATACTGGCAAGTGGAGTTGAGGTATAAGATCATCCTTGATCTTATTGACTGGCAAACCAGGCTGAAAGGGCAGAATGCTCCTAATTCTTAAGTACTTATGAAAAACCAATGGAAGCAACAGGTGTTACTCCCAATGACCTGACCAAGATATATTGCTCAAATGGCATAACTAAAACAGATTATCTAATCATGTAGCTCCTTGCATGATTACAAATTGACTTCCATATTTCCTACATTACAACAGCAATTGCACTTCAGAAATACTTCATTGGCTGGAATGCACTTTGGAATCTCCTGAGGTTGTGAAAGGTGCTACGTAAATACAAGTTTCTTTCCTTTCTAATATTATGAAGTCTTATAAATATGTTTCTGAGAGTTGCTAGTTTATAGTTAGGATTTATTTTCCATTTGTATACAGTACAATGTAGTATATAGTCTGGCCCTGTCTGACGGATTGGAGAAAATGATGCACCGACCTGATGCATGTAATTTATATGGCCATGTAGTAGTCACGCCAATATTTATATTCCCTGGGTCATCCTCCCAAACCAGTGACTTTTTATATGTCCATTAATTATTCTTGAACTAAAAGCTTGCACATGCTGAAAATCTGAACTAAAACAGGGAGAATGCTGGAAACACTCAGCAGGTCAGGCAGCCCGTGTGGAGAAGGGAATGTTGGTCATAATGCTTCAGATCCATGATTTTTCATATAGAACCGATAAACTTTTTAACATATCCTATGTTGTTTGATGCATTTGTCTAATGCATTCTTTTCTGTGTTGACAAACCTGCTTTGTCTAGATGGTCCTTTTATTGTTCAGGGTTGTGATACACATTGGGCCGCAATTTTCCAGTTTATTGTATATTCTAAGGTAAGTTCCATCTTTCTGATTTCCTGTCATAATTTCTCTTCAAGTGTTCCTACTGCAGACACCATTTTGTTGAGTATGCCTTGTAGAATCTGCGCCCTCAATAACCTTGAGCTAATTCAAAACTCAGTTGCCAGTATCCTGGCACCAAATACCATTTACTCATCAACCCTGTACTCACAGATGTACATTGGCTTTCAGCTGAGATTAAAATTATCTTTCTTGTTTTCAGATCCTTCCATCACCACACACCTTCCAATCTCTGTTAACCTCCTCCAGCCTGACAACCCATCGAGATTTCTGCACTCCAATTCTGGCTTCCTGTGCAACCCTGGTTTTCATCATCCCACTTTTGGCAGCCATGTCTATAGTTGCCAAGGCCTAAGGTCGAACATTCCCTTCTCTGTCTCTCCATCTTGCTTTCTTCCTGTAACATGCTCCTTAAAGCTCGCACTTTGATTGAGTTTTTGGTCACCTATCCTACTATCTTCTTACACAGTTTGCTATCAGTTCTTTTTTAGACAGATCCTGGGAATGCCTTGAGACAAGTCACTATGGTAAAGGCGCTATATGAATGGGAGTTGTTAAGAACTAAAGGGCTACGAGCAGGAGTGAGCCATTTGGTTCCAGGATCCCGCTCCACCATTCAATAAGATCATGGCTGATCTGGTCATGAAGCTTGTTGCATATAAAACTTGCTTAGACCATTGAGGCATGGAAATATAAAATGATATAGCACATAGGAGGCCACTCCATCCATCATGCATTGGTTGTCTCTTTGATGAAACTATCGAGTTAGTCCCACCCAGTACTTTTTTTCCATAACCATGCAAATATTTCTTCTTCAAGTATTTTTGCCATTCTTTTTTGGAAGTTAATATTGAATCTGCTTCCCCCACCTTTTCAAACAGTGCATTCTAGATCATAAGAACATATTGCGTAAAAATGTTCTTCTTCATGCCACCTCTGGTTCTTTTACAATCAAATCAGGTTCTTCTGGGTGCCAACTCTGAGGCCACTCAGAATGGTTTCTCATTATTTACCCTATCAAAACCCTTAAAAATCTGAGCACTTGTATCAAATCTCGTCTTATTCAACAGAAAGAACAGAGGAACTGGAAATACTCATCAGGTCTGCAAGCATCTATCAGGCGAGAAACAGGGTTAATGTTCGAGCCCAGAGACTTAATCAGAACTGAAAAGAGAATGTAGAAACTGCAACAAAAAGTAGCAACTTTGAGAACAAAAGACAGATGGGCACTATGGCAGTGGTTCGCGCTGCTGCCTCACTGGCACCACGGCACAGTGGTTAGCACTGCTGACTCACGGGCACCAAGGCAGAGTGGTTAGCACTTGGGTTCGATTCCGGCCTTGGGTGACTACCTGTATGGAGTTTGCACATTCTTCTTGTGTCTGTGTGGGTTTCCTCTGGGTGCTCTGGCTTCCTTCGACAGTCCAAAGATGTGCAGGTTAGGTGGATTGGCCATGATAAATTGTCCCTCAGTGTCCAGGGATATGCAAGTTAGGTTACGGTGATTGGGTGAGGTGGGTGGGGGAGTGGACCTAGGTAGAGTGCTCTTTTGGAGGGTCAGTGCAAGTTTGATGGACCGAATGGCCTCCTTCTGCACTGTAGGGATTCTATGAAGAACAACCCCAGTTTCTCTCTTTCATCCCCAGAACCATTCTCTTGATCCTTTTTACAGCTTTGACACTTTTCCTAAAATGTGGTACCCACAACTGGCCACAACACTCCAGCTAGGGCCTAGCCAGTGTTTTTCAAGTTTAACTTCCTAAAGTATCTACAGTATTTATAAAGCCAAGGATGCCTTTAACTCCTAAACTTGTCCTTCGCCTCCAAAGATCTGGATATACTGCAGAATGCCTTCATTTTTTGGCATTTCAATTTAATTTGAAATACTGACATACTTTGGCATTTAAAACCTACATTTTCAGTGAAAAAATTGAAGACCTTTTAATTTTTAAAAATCAAATCAATTATTATTAGTTAAGTCTCAGTTTAAATGTATGGGGGAGGGGGAAGGATGGATATATTAGAGCAGTCTGTTGTTTCCTTACAGTGCTGTACCTTGATTTTTTTTCCCACTGGTTGCACGTTGTCATGGTAATAATTTGGAGCTGAATGTGCAGCAGGCGAGATTTGCAAATTGCCCTGGGGTTGATATTTATTTGTAGACAGATGCACTTAGTTTGCCCCAGGTAACGTCTCGCATATTGTGGAATGGAATGTGTTTCATAAAAAGGCCAGACACGATATTGGCTCCTCAGAATAAGATTATTTTGTTTTACACATTAATGAACTTTGTCGCAGTTGATCCTGATAGAAAGAAAATAAAGTCTTGCATTTCTATAGCACCTTTCATGACTTCAGGAATTCCCACATGCACTTTGCAGCCAATGAATTGCTTTGAAATGTAGGCCTTGTTATAATGCAGAAAACTCGGTAGCCACTTTGCACAAGTGTAGAACCCGCAGAGTGAATACACATGGAACAGTAGGCTGGACGCAACAATACTGGTTTATTCTCTGTACACAATAACTCTCCACTCCCCGAAGAGCCTCTTCAACACAGGTCGGGGTTTTTATACTATGAAGGCTCCTCTCGTTAAAGGGGAAGCCCTGTCCCGGTACCAGGGAAGTCTGTATTCCATAGAACGGGGAACTGGATGGTCCATCCCTGTGATCTCCATGGGGTTGTAACAACAACACATTGCAAACAGCAATTTGGCAATGGTCGGGCAGAAATGAAAATGAAAAAATGAAATGAAATATTGTCACAAGTAGGCTTCAATGAAGTTACTGTGAAAAGCCCCTAGTCGCCACATTTTGGCACCTGTCCAGGGAGGCTGGTACGGGAATCGAACCGTGCTGCTGGCCTGCTTGGTAAGCCAGTGATTTAGCCTGGTGAGCTAAACCAGCCCCTAATGTTGGTGGAAAAAAAGAAAGAAATGTTGGTGGAGGGGTAAATATTGACCAGGGCACGTGGTAGACCCACCCCTGCTCTTCTTGAAAATAGTTTCATGGGATACCCCACCCCATGTGAGAGACAGTAGGGTTTCGGGTCAAAATGTAACTTGAGAAAGACAGCACCTCCAACAGTGCAGCACTCCTTCAATATTGCCCAGGTGGATCAGATATCCTCAGAAGGAACTAAACTTAAGCCTTCTGAATCAAGAGCTTGTGATACCAATGAGTGAGATAAAGGATACGTTTAAGTTCGAACTTGCATTAAATTTGGTGTGGCATTCGCAACCGCGGGGGGGGGGGGGGGGGGGAGAGAGGGATGTTTTAGAGGTTGTTTGGTGTACTCACACCGAGAGCGAGAGAGAAAGAAAAAAAACAAATAACAGCCGGAGTGGGAGATGCTGCATCTACCAGTGAGGAGAGGGAATGTGAGACTCTCCAGGCAGAGGAAGCAGACCAGTGCACAACTCTCTCTCAGCCAGTCAGTCCCTCTGCAGGATTGCCCCTGCCTGTCCGAGCCACTGCACAAAGAGTCCGGATAAATGACAGGGGAAATCAGAAGCGTCTGCCCGACCCCCGGCGCTGGGGCGAGGGTGTGGGGCTTGTAGAAAGGGGGGAGGGGGGCAAGACATCCATCGGATTCGAGAGCGGCGTTGCCTCGGACAAGAGCAGGGAGGGGAAGTCGATGCTTGGGGCAAACTGAAAGAGAGAGAGAGAGATGGAGAAGCGGAGCTGGATCACCTCCATCAGCCTGTTCCTCAGCGGCTCCTCGCTCCTGCTGCTCACCACGGCTATTTTCACCGATCACTGGTACGAGACGGACACCCGGAGGCACCGGCAGGGCTGCGACGGTCAGAGCCTGGGCAGCGGCGGCGAGGAGCAGCAGCGGGTGATGCCCATCTACAACCTGCCCCTGCGGGAGCGCGGCAAGGCGGAGGAACCGGTCTCCCCGGGGACTGGTGCAGCCGACACCAGGGGCTCCTTCCACCCACTGCCCCCGGGCCCGGGCAGCGACCAGGAGCTGCTGGAGAACTGGCGCGCGGTGCTGGGGATCGGGGTCTTCGAGTCGGACTGCGCGCGCCCTCTGTTCGCCACCTACACCGGTCTGTGGAGAAAATGCTACTACATGGGCATCGACCGGGACATCGACCACCTCATATCCAAAGGTAGGGCTCAGGGACACAAGGGGGACTTGTTCGCACGTACAAGTGTAAAAGGACAATCTGAAGAACAGGAGGGTTCAGCTAAAGCAGCTCAGATCTTTAGTTGAGCTGGTCAATAAGTCCCATGTACATCGACTACACACCAGTGTGGTCCTTCCGTGGGAAATGTCTAACATCCCGCATGGGACTTGCCGGGTGGGAATGGTAATTTTCCCCATGGTTCTGGTGGAGTACGAGCACCCCCGCTGAGAGTTGGAGGAACTCCATTGAGTATTGTACAAAAGGTCATCCTGAGTAAGGCACAGACCAGAGAGAGACCCGGTAGGGCTCTACCGGGACGTGTATACGTACCGTATTTGTAAATAAATCAAAGTTTTTACTTTACTTGCTGTGGACTCCCCATGTCCTTATTAAAATGTCCATCTCCTGATTCTCAAAACCAAGTCCAATGCTTCCCGGCAATCCTCCCCTTGTTATTCCAGACACTAACGTGAGCATTGGTTCGGGAGGGAAAATCCTCGAAATTCTCCTTCCAGAATTTTTAAATCAAAATTCAAGGACATGTGTTTCTTAAAGAAAAGGAGACAGGCTCAGTAAGTTTTAAAGCAAAATGAGTGATTCTTGCTACTTGGGTGTATTTCTCCCACCTTCCCAATCAACAAAAAATTAAATATGCCAGAATGATCCGGATTCAAATTTCAGTTAATTTTTGGAGGTGGGTTTGTATCCAGGACAGTTTGGTACAATTTAAAGCGAAGATTGACATTTCTACAGGGCTTTTCACTAGCTCAAGGCGCCTCTCAAAGGACTTAACTGCAAACTAAGTACTTCTTAAAACTGTGTATTTACTGTTGTGACGAATTCTGCCACCCATTTGTGCACACGCATTCTTTAATCACCCTTTTTGGTGCACATTATGAATTATGTATTGGCCAGACCCACCTGGCTTCTTACAGCTATGATATTTCTTGCTCAAATCTTAGCAGTGGGACTTTGGAACCCACAACATTGTGACTCAGAGGTGTGATTGCTACCACTGAGCCCAGACTGACACTTGTGAAGCAGCTGATTCTGTGTCTGATTTATTTTTTCCACTGAAAGTGAAATCTGTTAGATTGAAGCTATGATTAAATATATTTCCTGTGACTTTGGGGGAATTTCTCGGTGTCTTTGGGGCTTCTCTGTCATGCATTATTTACTTTGAGGAGAATCATAAGCGATTTGCTCTTTCAGGCACTTGTCTGTGCTTATTTTCAGCTTGCACTGAGAGTGAGTATAGCATGGGTTGAATTAATGATTACAAATCAGCAATTTTGGTACTTTATGGAAACTATATATTTTTTACTGGAATGGCTAGGGAAAGTTATAATCTAATATCGAAGTTAACAACCCATTCAGCTGGCGTGGTGTGAGTGGCTATGATACATTGCATTAATATGACTTAGGTATTGAATAAATAAGGCATGACCTGGTAACATTTGATGCTAATGTTTGCTGCCAAAAGTGGAAGGTATTTAATTACACACCATAGACATCCCTCAATTGGGCAGAGCAGTGGTCAGCACTGCTGCCTTATGGTACTGAGGACCCAGGTTTGATCCCAGCCCCAGATCACTGTCCGTGTAGAGTTTGCACATTCTCCCTGTGTCTGCCTGGGTCTCACCCCCACAACCCAAAGATGTGCAGAGTAGGTGGATTGGTCACACTAAATTGTCCCTTAATTGCAAAAAAAAATAATTGGGTGCACTAAATTTATTTTTTAAAAGCACTGCTGCCTCACAGTGCCGAGGACCCGGGTTTGATCTTGGCCTCGGGTCACTGTCTGTGTGGAGTCTGCACATTCTCACTGTGTCTGCGTGCCCATCCCTACAACCCAAAAATGTGCAGGTTAGGTGGATTGGCCATGCTAAATTGCCCCTTAATTGGAAAAAAAAATTGAGCACTTTCAATTTTTAAAAAAAGACATCCGTCAGCTAGAAATTCCTACTGTGCTTCAAAGCCTCACTCCAGAGACCTGAGCTAAAGTTAACACATCAGTGCTGTACTGAGGGAGTGCTGCTCTGTCAAAGGTGTCATCTTTCAGTTGAGATGTCCAAATACCCAGCTTCCCTTTTAGATGGATGTAAATAGTTCCCATAATATTCAAAGAGCAGCAGGAGAGCTTCCCCAGTCTCCTGGCCAGTATTCCCTAGATTGGTCCCTGGGATGAGAAAGTTATTGTATGATGGGAGGCTGAGATAAGTTGGGTCTATACTCTCTGGAGTTTAGAAGAATGAGAGATGATCTCAGTGAAACATACAAGATTCAGCAGGAGCCTGACAGAATAGCCACAGAGGGGTTGTTTCCACTGGCTGGAGAATCTAGAACATGGGGCACAGTCTCAGGAAAAGAGGGTGATAATTTCGGACTGAAATATGGAGAAAATTCTTTACCCAGAGGGTTGTGAATCTTTGGAATTCTCTAGCGGATTGTGGATGCTCCATCATTGAACATATTTAAGGCTGGGATAGACACATTTTTGGTCTCTCAGGGAATCAAGGGATGTGGGAAGCTGCTGGGAAAATGTAGTTGAGGCAGAAGATGGGGTACGTCTCATTGAATAGCAGAGCAGGCTCAAGAGGTAATCTGGTTTACTCCTCCTATTTCTCATGTTCTTATTTATCCCTCAACTAATCATATACAAATAGGCAACCACATTTTCCTACATTACAGCAGTGATTGCATTTCAAAAGGGCCTAAATTGCTGTAATGCACTTTGGAAAGGTTGTGCAGTCCTGAAAAAAACAAACCTTGTATTCATATACCACATATCAATAATTAAATGTATCAGGCACCTTCATAGGAGTATTATAAAACAATATTTGACACAAAGCCATGCAGGAAAGTATTTATAGCAGCTGACTAAAAGCTTGATAAAATAAGTATGTTCGAAGAAGAATCTTAAAGGGGGAAAGAGGTAGGGAAATAGAGATTTAGGGAGTTCATATCAGAACTTGGGACCTAGACAACTGAAAGCACAGCCTCCAATGGTGGAGGGATTAAATTCAGGGATGCCAAAGAGCCAGGACGGCAGATGCCTCATAAGGTTGTGGAGCTGGAGGAGATTACATAGATAGGGAGGGGTATGGAAACACAGATGCAAATTTTAAAATCGGCATATCACTTTCCCGGGAGCCAGCATAGGTCAGTAAGCAAAGAGGTGATTGGTGAATAGGACTTGGTGCGAGTTAGGACACAGGCGGCAGTGTTTTGGAAGAACTGAAGTTTACAGAGTGCAGAATGTGGGAAACAAACCAGGATTCTGTAACAAAGACGAGGATGAGGATTTCATAGAACATAAAGTCAGAAGGAGGCCATTCGGCCCATCAAGTCTGCACCGACCCATTTAAGCCCTCACTTCCACCCTATCCCCGTAACCCAATAACCCCTCCTAACCTTTTTGGTCGCTAAGGGCAATTTAGCATGGCCAATCCACCTAACCTGCACATCTTTGGACTGTGGGAGGAAGCCAGAGCACACCCACGCAGACACAGGGAGAACGTGCAGACACCACACAGATAGTGACCCAGCAGGGAATTGAACCTGGGACCCTTGCACTGTGAAGCCACAGTGCTAACCACTTGTGCCACCGTGCTGCCCAACAGGAGATATGCTGAAATGGGCTGTGATGAGCTATTTTATGGATTTGAAATAGGTGACTTTCATGTTTGTGTGGATATGTGGTTGGAGTTAAAAACAATATCAACATTATAGATAGTCTGGTTCAGCAGTTTCCAGGGAACAGAGTTTGGTATTGAAGACAATGGTATCTGGTTTTCCCAATGTTTAGTTGGAGAAAATGTTTTCTCATTTAGTACTGGACAGTGGACAAGCAATCTCACAAGTATGAGACAGTGGAGGGGTCAAGAGAGGTGATGGTGAGGTTGAGCTGGATGTCACAGCATGCATTTGGAAATTGATGCTGTGCTTTTGGATAATGTAGCCAAGGGGCAGAGAGGAGGGAGTCAAGGATAGGTCTATGGGGGATACCATAGGTAATAGTGTGTGAGCATGTAGAATAGTTATTGTAGGGGATACTCTGGATACAATTAAAACAGATAAGAATGGAACCAGGGAAGTGCTGTCCCACCCATCTGGACATCAGTGGAGAGGCGGAGTAGGATGTTGTGGTCAAACATGTTAAAAACTGCAGACAGATCAAGAAGGGCAAGGAGGAAGAGTTTACTTTTGACACAATTATCAGATAGGATGCCATTTGTGACTTGGAATCATAGAATTTACAGTGCAGAAAGAGGCCATTCGGCAGATCGAGTCTGCACTGGTTCTTGGAAAGAGCATCCCACTTAAGCCCCACCTCCACTCTATCCCCGTAACTCAGCAACCCCACACAACCCAAGGGCAATTTATCATGGCCAATCCACCTAACCTGCACATCTTTAGACTGTGGGAAGAAACCGGAGCACCCGGAGGAAAGCCACGCAGACACGGGGAGAATGTGCAGACTCCGCACAGGCAGTGACCCAAGCCGGGAATCGAACCTGGGACCCTGGATCTGTGAAGCCATTGTGTTTTCGGTATTGTCGCAAGGCTGGAAACCTGTTTTACAGGAGGCAAACATGGAGTTCCAGTAATGATGGACATGGATTTGGGAGGCAACAACACTTTGGAGTGGGAAGGGGGGTTTGTGATTTGGTGACAATTTACTAGGACTATATAATTTAATGGGCTTGAATGTTTCAGTCCCCCAGCCACCTGCTTCTCGGCAGTGTGCCGTTCACTGGTGGTGGGATTCTACGGGCCTGATTCTTTGGCCTTTTACATAGATACATGGAAAATAGGAGCAGGAGGAGGCCTTTTGGCCCTTCGAGTCTGCTCCACCATTTATCACGATCGTAGCTGATCATCCAACTCAATAGCCTAATCCTGCTTTCTCCCCATAGCCTTTGATCCCATTCTCCTCAAGTGCTACATCCAGCTGCCACTTGAATATATTCAATGTTTTAGCATCAACTACTTCCTGTGGTAATGAATTTCACAGGCTCACCACTCTTTGGGTCAAGAAATGTCTACTCATGTCTGCCCGAAATGGTTTACCCTGAATCCTCAGACTGTTACCCCTGGTTCTGGACCCGCTCTTGCTCGAGCGAAACAAGGCTGGTGAACAGCGGGAGAGGTTGAAAATGAGAACCGCACCAAGCGCCAAACAGTTTGCGATGTAACCCGCCCACTCCCATAGGCAAAATCGGGATCCAGCCATAGTGTGGTTAGAAACCAAGGCCGGGATTCTCTAAAAATGCGGCTAAGTGTTGACGCCGGCATAAACACCGGAGTGTTTCACGCCAGCTTCAACGGGCCTCTTGGCGCAGCGATTCCGTAGCCAACAGGGGGCCAGCACAGCACCAGAGTGGTCCGAGCAGCTCCAGCTGCCGTACGCGGCCCTGCATTGCTCGTCTCAGGTCCGCTCATGTGCACAGCAGCCGCTTCCGCGTCGGCGCCGCGCAACATGTCAACTGCCAACACCCTCGGCGATGCTCCTCAGTGACTGGGACATGCTGTGCAGCGTCTCGGCAATGCCCACCTGCGATTGGGACAAGCTCCGCAGTGTCTTGGCAATTCCCACCTGAGACTGAGACATGTCCTGCAGAACCTCATCAAGGTCAGCCTGGTACTGGGTCACATCCCCCAGAGAGTCGGACATTCTGCCAAGAACCCCAGCCATGGCCGTCACCGACTGCGCGTCACCTTGGACACCTTCACTAATGGTGCCAACGCCGTGCACCAGGCTCTCCACTGCGAGTGATACCCTATCACTGTTGGCCTCTGTGCCATGCATTGCCGGCGACAGCTCCAGCATCCGTAGTCTCTGGTACTGGGTCACAGTACTCAATCGGCTATGGACCTGCTGGAGTGTCGCTGACGTCTCCCTCTGAATGTCCCGGCCGCACCCTAACTTCTCCATCAGCTCTGGGATGACCTCTTCCATAGGCTCAGCATCAGGCTCTGATCCAGCAGACATCCGACAACTAACATGTCCCACGCAGGTGTGTATATCTGCGCTGGTGGAGGGTGGGGATGACAGCTGTGACACGAATATTACCGTGGCATCCTCGGATCTCTCCTCCAAGGTGGTTACATGGGACTCTGACGAGGGGGCCCCCCGGGATGAGCCGGCGCCATCGGCTGGAGGACCTGCGGGAGAATGGACATGTGGTCAGTGGGAGGGATGGGTCAGTCAGGATGACAATAACAACTCACGTTTGACAGGCCTTCCGGGTGGAGTCTGTTGGTTCCTCACCTCTGTAGTATCCGTCAGCCTCCACGTTGGTAACCTCTCTGTCCTCGGCCACCCCAGTCACCTCCAAGGCATGCTTCTCGAAGGTGGCGAGCATTCTGATGTCCAGCACACCACCGCCAGTCTGGGCCTTCTCCCGAATGCTTGCGGGGGGCGGAAAGGACTTGGGGTGGGGGGATGGGTGTTGGTGTCTACTCACTCGTGCTGCCCGGTGTTGGTCATTGACCTTTTTCCGGCAATGGAGGCCAGTCCTCCTCTTCACACTCCTGGTGCTTACAGCCGCCACCTCCTTGTCCCAGGCAGCACTGGCTGCCCTATGGCTGATCCTCCTGGCCTCCACAGCATATAGCAGCCTCCCAGGTCTGCGTCCCCTCAGGCCGTCGGGAACCTCGCAGCAATTCCCACTTGCTACAACACTGAGAAACCTTTCCGAGAATCGCGCCCTGTACTCCCACCACTTGTCAGTAGGATTTCCCATTGAAACCACTCACCCCGCCGGAAAACCTGCGGGCCGGAGTGCGCTGCCCGTGGGAATGAGAATCGCAACAGCTAGAGAATTCCGGCCAATGTCTTTTCTTTCTTTCCTGTTTTTCAACATGTTCTCTGGTCATAAACCCATCGATGATCAAAGAATAACAATTCTAGGTATGATAAACAATAGGTATATTGATTCCAGATATGTTCCCGTCTGAGTGATAAACAGGTTTTACACAGTTGTACATGGGATTTTAGATTTTAAACAGTACGATGCACATTGAAATGCTACCTTTTCAAGTCAGAGTGCTTCTTTTGTGAAGTATTATTGTTATTTTTTTTTTAAATGCCAACCATTTTGTGCAGATCACTATCCTAAACAACTGAAGTGAAAAACTAGTTCATCTGTTTTTGGCGGTGTGAGGTAAAATAGAAATTCTTGCTGAAGCGCCAGGATAATTGAGGCAGTACTGTACAATCTCTATCATCCATCTGAACCGTTGGAACAGGCACAACCTTTGTTTATTGTCCCATTTAAACAGTGGCATCTTCAGCAAGAGCAATATTTAAAATCAAATTTCATGATCTGGACATCGCTGGCAAAGTGGTTATTTATTGCCCAGCCTGTTCCTTACAACTTCAATGCCTGGTACATCGCAATATATAATATCCCACCCCACCCATAAACCATACAATCTACTGGGAGAAGCAAAAAAGCCAGATCAAAATAGAAACAAATTGGGGAAGGAAGATCTGGAGAATTCCTCTTTGACCCTATCAAGTGATCAAAACTAGCTCAGGAGACCACTCTGGTCACAATTAATATACTATACCTGCCTTATGATAGATTCAGATGACGAAAGATGGGAGGAGCTCAAGTGGAGCATAAACACCTGCATGGATTAATTGGGCCAAATGGCCTGTTCCTTGTGCCCTAGGTAATCCCACACAATATATTCCTGGTTGTCTTGAGAACGTTGTGATATAACCTTGCAAAAACAACTTCAGAGATCAACTAAGAGTCAATCCCGTTGGTGTGGGACTTGAATCACATTATATATTTGACCAGAAGACAGACAGCTTCAAGCTGATAGAAGCTTTCTTTATTTCCAGATGTAAAAAAATTGAGTTTCAACTCTCAAAATATTACAGTGAGATTTGAACATGAATTGTATTGTGCTGAAGTGTCACTGTGGATTTAAGTCCTTGTACCCTAGTGGGGAATGGATTGAACCCATGGACCTCTGACTTGGAGGCAAGAGTGTTACCACATGTGGCAAGCTAACATAATAGGGACTATGGCTTTTCATAGAATCATAGAATTTATAGTGCAGACGGAGGCCATTGGGCCCATTAAGTCTGCACCAGTCCTTGGAAAGAGCACCCTACTTAAGCCCATGCCTCCACCCTATCCCTGTAACCCAGTAACCCCACCTACCCTTTTGGACACTAAGGATCAATTTAGCATGGCCAAACCACCTAACCTGCACTTCTTTGGACTGTGGGAGGAAACTGGAGCGCCTGGAGGAAACTCAAGCAGACACGGTGAGAAAGTGCGAACTCCGCAGAGTCACCCAAGGCCAGAAATGAACCCGGGGCCCTGGAGCTGTGAGGCAGCAGTGATAACCACTGTGCCACCATGCTGCCCTAATTTTGATAATTTCATAGAAAGCTTTTGGGAAATATATGCTTATAATTTTCCGAAAGCAAATTTAAGAAGCCGCAATGTTACTCTTTTGATGCTTAGCATCCTTCAACAAATCCATGCATTTTATACCACAGATCATTGATGAAAATTATTTATATCAAGAGATGGTTTTGGAGACCCTTAGTGTACATTACAGTTACTGCAAGTTCTGTTTGTACTTTTGTACGTGAAAGCCTTTCATTATGCTTTTAGCAATCAGAAAGATTATTTATTTTAGATTAGGAATGACCTTTGGAGGGCAGCATGGTGGCCTAGTGGTTAGCACAACCGCCTCACGGCGCTGAGGTCCCAGGTTCGATCCCGGCCCTGGGTCACTGTCTGTGAGGAGTTTGCACATTCTCCCCGTGTCTGCGTGGGTTTCGCCCCCACAACCCAAAAATGTGCAGAGTAGGTGGATTGGCCACGCTAAATTGCCCCTTAATTGGAAAAAATAATTGGGTAATCTAAATTTATTTTAAAAAAGGAATGACCTTTGGGCTTCTCCATCAGTCAGGAAGTGGTGAGCCATCTTTTGTCCCCCCCAAAATATACTTTATCCATAGCATTTATTGAATTGGTCATTCAAAGTTGACATTACATAAAGTGCAAAACAAATCAGTTTCATCTGACACTGGCTGTATGTTATTCACTACATTTACAATGACAGTCAGTATTTACCATTTGCATTACATGTCAAACAAACAGTGCGAGGGTTGTTCACAGCTCCCGGACGCTGTGCACTAAGGCCTGAAAGGACTTCAAAAGAGGCCTTTCCCTATTGTGCTTTTATGGCAGGTGCCCCAAGCTTGAATGCATCCGTCAGCATGTAGTCCTAAACCTTGGGCGGGATTCTCCCTTCTGGGGACTAAGTCCCCATGCCGGTGGGAAAACCGGCGCCAACCACTCCGGCGTCAACAGCCTCTGAAAGTGAGGAATTCTCCAAATTTTCGCCGGAGTGGTTGGCGCCGCTCCAGCCGGATCTCACGCATGCACGGACCGGCTGGCGTATTTCCCCGCAAGCGCCGGGGTTCTCTGCTCCGCGCCCGCCCCGGGGCAAAATGGCGGAGCCCCACAGAGGCCCGGCGTGGAGGAAAGAAGGCCCCCACGGAAACAGCCCGCCCGCAGGATCGGTAGGCCCCGATCGCGGGCCAAGCCTCTTGGGGACCCCTTTCGGGGTCGGATCCTGCTGCGCCCACCCCTAGGACCGCCCCCGCACACTTACCTGCCAGGTCCCTCCGTGCGTGAGGTGAGTAATTCACGCCAGCGGGACTGGGCCAAAACTAGACGGCCACTCGGCCCATCGGGGCCCGGAGAATCGCCGAGGGGTGCGCTGTCAACGGCACCCGACCGGTGTGGTGGGAATCCTGCCGGCCCGCGGAAAACAGCGCCGGAGAATAGGGCAGCCGCGTCGGGGCGGCAGGGCGAGATTCGCGCCTCCCCCTGGGGATTCTCCGACCCGGTGGGGGGTCGGAAAATCCTGGCCCTTGGAGCATGTCAGTGTGCATCACCCAGTCATGGGTTTTTTTTTTTTTTTTTCTTTTTTTTTTTCTTTTTTTTTATAAATTTAGAGTACCCAATTATTTTTTCCAATTAAGGGGCAATTTAGAGTGGCCAATCTACCTATCCTGCACATCTTTGGGTTGTGGGGGTGAAACCCACGCAGACACGGGGAGAATGTGCAAACTCCACACGGACAGTGACCCAGGGCCGGGATTCGAACCCAGGTCCTCAGCGCCGTAGGCAGCAATGCTAACCACTGTGCCACCGTGCTGCCCCCACCCAGTCATGGATAACTCTTTGCATCGAAAGCCGATAAAGCTTAGGTTGACCAATGAACATTGTGACGGGGCTAAGACCTCACAGTATATTTTTATGAAATATATATGTCATCATCATGGCTAATTCCTAAAATGGCCTGAATCTATGTCTGGCTGTGACCTGATACAAAAGACCCAGCAGAAATGTATCAGAGACTTGCACTTCATTGTCTCTGAAGATTCCTCTCCAAGCCCCATTTTGGAGAGTAGATTCATTATGTAGATATACAATATTCTGAAAAGGACCCTAACCTGGTTCAAGCTGATGAGGCAAGTATCCACCCCACGATCCTGCACATAAGCAATTGTATTCCCGAGGCTATCAGATATCTTCCTGCCGAGCACAGCACAGGTCTGATCAAGGTAGATCACCAACTCCAGAGCAGACTTGACATGATTAGCGTTGACTTTGGACAGAATTTTGTCGTCCACATTAATTAGTGAAATGGGCCATCAATTTCTAATTTCCTCCCTCTCCCCTTCTGCTTGTAGATGAGGGTGATGATGCCTTTCCTCGTGGATTCTCACATGTTGCCAGCCGGAAGCAGTCTCTCAGACACTTCTAGCAGGCCTTGGTTAATCCAGTCCCACAGGGTTGAATATAACTTGCTAAACTGTTGCTTCTTGGTGTTTTACTCGTATTGAAGGGCCTGGCATCCTTTGCCAGCTCATCCAGAGTTATCAGTTTGTCTGGACTCTCCTGCTCGTTGTCATCAAAGACCTACGTGATAGAGGACAGAAAGGACTGGAGTACTATGATGTCTGTGGACTTTACATTGTACAATCCACCATAAAAGGATGTTCTGTGGCACAGTGGTTAGCACTGCTGCCTCACGGCGCTGAGGTCCCAGGTTCGAATCCTGGCCCTGGGTCACTGTCCGTGTGGAGTTTGCACATTCTCCCCGTGTCTGCATGGGTTTCACCCCCACAACCCAAAGATGTGCAGGTTAGGTGGATTGGCCACGCTAAATTGCCACTTAATTGGAAAACAAAAATAATTGGGTACTCTAAATGTATAATAAAAAAATAAAATAATGTTCTGATCATTCAAATGACAGGCTGTCATGTTCAGAGTGCTCTGTGTACCTTTTGGAAGAGTAATTGCAAGCACATCTCATCTAGCTCCACGGAACGGAGTCTGGGTGGAAGATAATCTTGGAGGCTTGCGCAGTGAAAATTGAGGCCAACTGACCATTCACCTCTTGGCGATCCTCCTTAACATCAACCGCCATCAACTGCAAAAGGAGCAGATTCTGCATGGTTTTCTGGAATTGAGACATTTTCCTCTTTCTCTTTCTCTCGCCTTTTGAACACTTTTGAGACTGAAGAACTTCTTGATTTTCAACATAATCCCTTCCCACCTGAATGTCAAGGACTCAAAATGAGATTTCATGGCTCTCCAATCTTTGTAATCTTTTTTGAGTTCTTCCGTGTTTTCTGAGATTGGCAATTTCAGTCCAGCTTCCATATCCCCCTGCCAGTTCTCTGGTCTTCCTGTAGGTAATAGTCAGACAGTAGGAGGCAGTGGTCAGAGAAGCATACCAGATTGACGTCAGCGGATCTGATCGTGAATCTGCAGGATACAAATAGGTCTCCAGTCCTGGAACCAACTATGACAGCAATTTAGCCTGACCAAAATGTCGGACAAAGCTCCCATCTGCAGCAACCATAGGTTCACATCAGCGCTGACTGACGCCACCTTTAGTAAGTGGGGACAGGACGGAGGGACACTGACAGTTAGGGACCTATATACGGATGGCAGGATTGCAACAATGGACGAACTGACAGAGAAATTCCAGCTAGCCAGGGGGAACGAGCTAAGGTACCTGCAACTCAAAAACTTCCTACAAAAGGAGACAAGGACGTATCCACAACCGCCACGACAGACATTACTGGAAAAGTTACTGGACACAAGCATACTAGATAAAGAGAACTGTATCGACATGTATGACCGACTGGTAGAAAGGGCCGACACCGTACTGGACGCAACAAGAAAGAAATGGGAGGAAGACCTGGGGATTGAAATAGGGTGGGGACTCTGGAGCGAAGCATTGCATAGGGTCAACTCCACTTCCACGTGCGCAAGGCTCAGCCTGATGCAACTAAAAGTGGTACATAGAGCCCACTTAATAAGAACTCATATGAGTAGGTTCTTCCTGTAGGTGGAGGATAGATGTGAACAGTGCCAAGGGGGCTCGGCCAACCACACCCACATGTTCTGGTCTTGCCCCGACTTGGGGGTACTGGACAGCCTTCTTTGAGGCAATGTCCAAAGTGGTGGGGATGAGGGTGGAGCCATGCCCGAAAGTGGCGGTCTTCGGGAATCAGAGCAGCCAGATCTATTCCTGGGGAGGAAGGCAGACGTCCTTGCCTTTGCCTCCCTGATCGCCCACAGTAGAATCCTGTTCGGCTGGCAGTCAGCAGTGATGTTTTATCTGTGTTGGTCTAACATCGACTGCAACTGGATGCAGTAAAACGAGAAACAGGCTTCCGACACAGGAGATGGTCCAACACTGTTTTATTGAACCTGTTGATTGCTGTACATAATCTGCTGTGGGTTGACACTCTATTAACCTAACGGATAACCTCCTGCTGGCTTGACCAGACTAGCTCTCAAACACATGGTGATGATGTTCATTGGCCTGTGCGCTGCGACTATCTCCCTGGCCTTGTCCTGTGAGAGAGGAAGTGCCTTAATGCCCTGTGGCCTTATAGTGGTGGTATCCTGTCTGGTGATTGGTTGTTCTATGTCGTGTTCATTGGTTATCCTGTGTGTCAATCACTGCCTGTCTGCATCTCATGATATGCATGAGTGGATATTATGACAAGCAGCACCACCCAAACCTGCAGACTGGCTGTCCGACCTCTCACAATCTCTCCAAATGGAGAAAATCAAATTCGCCATCCAGGCTTCAGTCGACGACTTCCACAGAACGTGGGAGCCATTCACCAGACTGTTCCGGGACCTGTTTGTGGCCAACGAACAAGCAGAAGAATAGCCAAGTAGCCAAGAATCAGGGGAAAGTAGCCGAGGCGGGGGAGGGAGGGATATACTGGGGGGCGGGGGGATAGCAGCTAAACCGAAGAGGAAAGAAAGGCGCACCACAGGAGAAGGGGAGGGAGAAAGGAGGGGGGGAAGAGGAATGAGACAGGGAACAATAGAGGGGAACCAGTGAGGTGGGGGGAGGCAAGGGAATGACAGCCAGAAGGAGGGCACGGGAAACAATAACAAACTTGGCATCTACAGGAGCAGAGAACAAGGAAAATCCGGGCGAAAGACGGGACGAACGGCTGACGCGGAGATGATCGCGAGACATCAACAGCAGCGAAAACCGTCTGGGAGAAGCAAGTGACAACATCAACACCAGATCCATTCGCGTATTGTCCTCTGTAATTTTTCTGCAATTGTTTCCCCGGCGCCCAAATGTATATGTACCCCCCACCCCCCACAAACAGATGTGCTACTTATGTGCTAAAAACAATATTGCCAATTGTACAGAGCTGCTGTTGTTGAACTAGCGCATAATACCCTACCAGTTATTTTATTCTAACTTTCTTTTTGTTGTTGTTTGTTTTGTTTTTTGTGCGTGTTCCCTTCTCTTCCATATATATATATTCTATTTTGTGTACATAACAGTAAAAATAATTTGTTCAAAAACCCAATAAAAAACATTTATTAAAAAAAAGGATACAAATAGGAAGTCTACCCTAGAACAGGCAGATCTGTCTGGCCTCATCCAGGTGTGTCTACACTGAATCCATCTGCAAAGTTGGGGCTGGTTTAGCTCACTTGGCTAAATCGCTGGCTTTTAAAGCAGACCAAGCAGGCCAGCAGCACGGTTCAATTCCCATACCAGCCTCCCCGGACAGGCGCCGGAATTTGGCGACTAGGGGCTTTTCACAGTAACTTCATTGAAGCCTACTCGTGACAATAAGCGATTTTCATTTTCATTTCAAGTTGATTAAAATGTTGTGCAGCTTTGCAGCTTTTACTGTATCCAACAGGAGGCGGCGTCCAGTTTGCTGTCAGCCCTGCTGGGTCGTCCAGCTGCATTGATGATGCAGTTAAAGTCATTGCCGAGATGTTGCCAGCATCAGTAGGAGCTGATAGAGGACAGCCAACTGCGCACTGTTTTGAGCTGGAGCATATACGTTAATAAGTGGGAGGGGAACATTATTGTGAATTACATCTTTACAAGGAAGCGCCTGCCCATCACCTCCTTATCTTGAGAGATGGTGATTGCCTCCCCCACAGTAGAATGCCCAGGCTGGAGGAACAGGAATTGTTTCTTCCTGACCAAATCAGTACTCCACAGGAACGCCATTGTGACCATTCTATCTGGGTGCTGAGGTGCCATGTCCCACATTCCTGCAGAAAGAGCAGGACAGCTTTGATCTTGGCAAGGGTACCTCAAGGCCAAACCGCACCGCAGAACAGACTTAATGCAATGTACATTAATGGAAGCAATCTTTAGCCTCATTTTGGAGCATTTTGTCACTTGCCCGATCCATTGATTAATTGTTCTACCCCTTGAGTGTGCTCCCGCATGCCCATGGTGTTCACCAAGTCTCACTTTTGTGGGCTGAGAAGGTCATCCTGGTCTGCCCCATTAGTGTTGTTCCACCCGCGTGACATCAGGGGAGTTGTGCAAGCACGGGGGGTTTGGTCTGCCCTCCATTCAGAATGTTGGTATCGCTGGTTAGGCCAGCACTTGTTGTCCATCAGAACACTATAACTTCTCTCTCCTGCAATCTCAGCCTCTCTTGTGTCATTGGAAAACATTCAATCTAAATTTATCTGAGTAAAGCTTTTGAAATATGGCCTGGTGTTTTATCTATAATTTTACAAATTCTTTCATGGGATGTGGGTGTCACTGGCTTTTGATGTCCATCCCTAATTGCCCTTGAACTGAGTGGTTTGCTAGGCCATTTCGCAGGACAGTTAAGAAAATAATAAAGACAGAAAATGCTGGAAAAACTCAGCAGGTCTGGCAGCATCTGGAGATAGAAACAAAGTTAACGTTTTGAGTCAGTTTGACTTTTATTTTTCAGAATCAGCCACATTATCGTGAGTCTGGAGTCACATGTAGATCATGATAAAGACAGCAGATTTCATTCCCTGAAGGGTATTAGTTAACCAGATAGGTTTTTACAATAATTGATGGTTTCATGGTCGCCATTACCGAGACTAGCTTTTCAATTCCAGGTTTATTAATTTAATTTAAATTCCACCAGCTGCCACGGTGGGATTTGAAGCCATGTCTTTAGAGTATTAGCCTGGGCCACTGGGATTAACGAATTGATGTTACCATCTCCCCAGTTGTTTGAATGAAGCTAGAAGACAGAACGTGATAGGAGCAGAATAAAAATATTGCATTGGTAAAACTGACTGAACAGTTGCAACTTGTGAAATTCAGCACAGTAGCTCAGGCTATATATATCCAAATTCAGATCACAGATTCACAGCTCGAGATTAGTTGCAAGTAATGCAGATATTACGACACAATAAACAATTCAATGGATAACATGTTATTGTGAAATAAACATTTTTAAAATGTGTTGCCATTTTGTGTGGACACTGACTATGGCCATTATTTTAGTTACAGGCAAAGAATGATGGACAAAATAGTAAATGTATTGGAGCCTGGTGGCCAGATTGTGCAATGATGGTGTATTATACTGTGTACAAAATGGCAACTTTTGTGTATCATTCAATGACATCTTTAACATTAAAAAATACACAGGAACACGAGTAGACTATTTAGCCCCTTGAACCTGTTACGCCATTCAATGAGATTATGGCTGAGCTGTGACCTAACTCCATACGCCCATCTTTGTTCCATATCCCTTAATACCTTTGGTTAACAAAAAATCCATCAATCTTTGATTTAAAATGAGCAGTTCATTGTGGAACAGAGTATCAAACTTCCAGCACCCTTTGTGCGTAGACTTGAAAGGTCTGGCTCTAAACTTTACAGTCCTTCACCCCCAACCTGCGGGAATAGTTTATCTTTATCAACCCTCTCTGACCCAGGAGGTATCCCAGAAGATGCTCTGGGGGACCCCCCCAGAAGTTCACACATAAAGACTGTATGGCAATTGCCTGGGAAGTTCAAACTTCTGACGGGAAAGTACCCTGTACTTAGGAACCATCCAAAACTTTAAATTGAAAACTTTGGATAGTTCTGATTCTCTTAACAGAATAGATCCACAGGAAAAGTTAGAAGTGTTAAAACCACTTCTAACTCCTGGGTAACAATAGTACTTATCCTACCGCCAGCCGCCCATTGCACATCCCAACTATCCCTCCCTCAACTACTTCCCCACCACATGGACCCCCTGACTACCCCCACACCCGACTATCCTACCCCCAGTCCCACACCTTCAACTACTCCCTCTGCACATCCTCGACTACCCTCCTGACCCTACCAATCTGCCTTACCCAGCCACTGATCCATTCTATCACCTCACCCAATTACCGTACACACTTGCCTTCTCCCTGACTCCCCCCAAAGACTGCTACCCTGCACTGAGTAGATCAGGAGTCGGTACATTGTATATTTCTCATCCGGCCTGAGTCAAGGTCAGGTGAGAAATGTCCAGCTCCCAACTAAGGTAAGTAAAAATGCGCAGAGTTGCAATCTGACTGTGATTGCCACTCCTCGAATTCTGACCCAATAAGTTTCCAATATAATACATGACACATGTCCTGGGTTTAACATATAATGGATGGTGAGTCGAAGGATACAAACCTCTGTGCCATACAATATATTGGGTCCACCGAATGTCAAACTAAAGTTTAATTGCAAAATTAGCAGAGACCTACAAAGTATTTGCAGTGCAATTAGTATCTTTATTGCAACAATGTTTTTTTAAATCCTCACTCCATCCTCCCTATGGCATCACGCTCAGGGCATACCCATTCCATCCCTATCCTATCCGCATCCTCCCCTTCTTCCCATGTAATCCCATCGCCATTCCATCTCTCCCATGCATTCCCCCAATCCTTCCCCCATGCCTTACCCTGCCATGCCATGTCATTCTATCCTACGTGCCATCCCAAATGCCAACCCATCTCAACCTGTTGCCCCTCCGTTTCCCATGCCGGTCCCCCGCCCTTGTGTGGAATGTTTTATGTTTGGTGAGGTTGCTCTGCAAAACTCTGCTGTTCAGTGGGATGACAGTTAATTAGATATTTTAAAGCTTTAAAGCACATTCAGACACTGAGTGTGCACATGCACAGCCCGCCAAATAATTCAACAAGAAGTGCACCCCTTAAACTGGCCAACCAAAACAGAGGACAGAGAAAAACTCTATATTGTTATTATCGATACCAAGGGAGCTTCAGTGACTTTCCTGATTAGGTACTTTATCAGTAGTTTATTTACTATTGTCGATTTTACCACTTATGCCTTTTAAGGTTCATGGTAGTGTTATGGGCCAGGGTTTAGAGAGCCACACAGTGTATCATGGAGTTCACCTGACCCACAATTTTTAATAGATTGTGCTATGGGGAGCACACGGCCCACTCTACAGGTGTGGTACAGCAGAAATGGAAAAATAAAGTATTTTTTAAAGCAAATCAATGTTTATTCTCTGAACTCAAGGTAACCTTTTTAAAACATACAGTGAATATCTTAGCAACCATTAATTCAAATACAACCCCCAAAGAATACAACACTAAGTAATCCTTAAGCTGTCCTTTTAACATCCATAAGACTTAAAAAAGAACTTTTAACAAAAACACATCAGGTTAAAGACACTTCTGAGAGCAGTTATTAGTTTTAAATCACCAAAGGATCGATTTACAGTTTTTAGATTACAGAGAGAGAGACTAATACCCCTTCTGGCTGTGACTGCAGCTATCCAGCTCTGAAAACGAAACTAAAACACATCCTGCAGCAAACAGCCTAAAACTAAAGTAAAAAGTTGACAGACAGCCCAGCTCCACCCACACTCTGACATCACCGCTAAACACCCATTTCTTAAAGGTACTCTCACATGACACCTCCCCCCAAGAAAAAATAAATTAACTATCAACTTCAAGATGGTTTCATTTTTCACCTTTTCCCTATCCTTTAAGAAATGCACACACTAAATATACTTTTTCATTTCAAAAAAACAACACACGCAAACAGGTATAATAATATCGTCCATTTTTTCCCGTTCTTCTTGTTCCAACTGAAATCCTTCTCGATTGACAGTCTCTTTGAACAAGAAGGTCTCAGCACGATCCATCTATTTCTCTACGCCTCGGCATTTCTCTTCAAAGTCAGATACTTTAGTTCAATCTGATCACAGAGTTCCTTGCAATTCACCAACACAAGAGCATTGGTTATCACAGCTTTCAGGCAGTCAAATGCCTGTTGAAAGTCCGCTGTCCACTGAATTTTTTTACGTTTCTTAGGCAAGTCTATCAGTGGAGCAACCACGCTACAAAAATGTTTCACCAATGTTCGATCAAATCCACTCATGCAAAGAAATCGCATTACTGTATTTCCCTTCGTCTTGAGGAAATTGGATACTCCTCATTAACTGTTGGTTTCACATCCCGTGTGACCATTCAACCCTGTCTGATTGTATGGCCAAGGAAAGTGACTTGGGCTTTTCCAAATTCACTTTTGGCTAGGTTTATCACCAAACCCACCTCCTGAAGTCGATTGAATAACTCCATCAGATGTTTTAAATGTTCTTTCCATGTCTGGCTGAAAACTACCAGATCGTCGATGTATACCGCACAATTGGGTAATCCTGAAACAACTTTGTCACTTAACCGTTGAAATGTGGCTGGGGCGTTTTTCATGCCAAATGGCATAACTTTGAATTGGTATATACCATCTGGATTCACAAAAGCTGAAATTTCCTTCACGCTTTCAAATAAAGGTACCTGCCAGTAACCTTCAAGTAAATCCAGTTTGGAAATAAAAGCTGATTGTCCCACTTTCTCAATGCAATCCTCCAAACGTGAGATAGGATAAGAGTCCGTTCTTGTAACTGCATTAACCTTTCTATAGTCCACACACAACCATTGGGTACCGTCCGGTTTTGGTACCATCACTATGGGTGAGGTCCATTGGCTGCAACCCACTTCAATTATGCCATTTTTAAGCATACTCTCAATCTCTTTGTTAACCTGTGCCAATTATAAAACTTTATCTCCAATGGCAAAACTACGAACTTTGGATTTCTTGTCCGCTACCCGTTTCATCACATTTTGTGCAACTTTTAAATGTTGTCTTGCCAATTCACCTGCTCTATTTAATTGTTCCCTAAAATTTGATATGTAATCCAATAATGTAATTTCCGATTTCTCACTCACCAATGGATGGTGCGCAGTTGATTTAAATTGTTTTATTCCCAAGCTCTCCATAACTTCTTTGAATAATCTTGAGGTCAAATTTGATCCTTGATCCGATTGTATTTCTGTGGGTAGTCCATATCTAGTAAAGAATTTAAGTAACTCCTCCACAATCTTTTTAGCTGTAATATTACGTACTGGAATAGCCTCTGGAAACCTAGTAGACACATCCATTATAGTCAAAATATATTGATTCCAGTTTTTGTTTAGGAAGCGGTCCTACACAATCAATTAAGACCCTTGTAAAAGGTTCCTCAAATGCTGGAATGGGTATTAAGGGCGCTGGTTTTATCACTGCTTGAGGTTTCCCTATCACTTGACATGTGTGACATGATTGACAAAATTTAACTACATCATTATGTAGTCCAGACCAATAAAAATGATTTTGGATTTTAGCTTGAGTTTTCCTTATTCCCAAATGACCTCCCTCTGGTACCTCATGTGCAACTTGCAAAACCTCCTTTCTATACCCTACTGGCAATACTACTTGATGAACTTTTTCCCTCTTTTCAGCCGCCTGCATATGTAAAGGTCTTCATTTCTCATCAAGACATTACTTTTATGGTAATAACACTGGTATACTCTCAGATTCCTCTTCCGTACATGCTTTCTGATATATCCATTTTATTTCTACAACTTTCTATTGTAACTCCGCCAATTTTCCTGAACTAAAAATATCCTCCTCATCCTCCACCTGTTCTTGTTCTTTTTCAACCATCTGATCAAGAATCATTTCTGATAATTGCACTTCAACTTTATCTTCACTCTTTGATTTCTCCTCTTGGCTTAACCTTGTGACTTTGCAACCTTGTTACTACACAATCCAGAAAAATCCCAGGATATTCGTCCTTCAACACTTCAGTTGTCTGATTTTCCACTGGCTTATTAACCACAGTAGGCATCACTCCCACCTGCGATCCAGCTATATCATTACCCAAGATAAACTGTATTCCTGGACAAGATAATTTCTCTGTTACTCCTACTACCATTTCATCACTCTTCACTGGACTTTCCAACCTTACCTTATATAATTGAACACTACTCCTCTCACCCTGAATTCCACATATTACCACCTTTTCTGTCAACATTCTTCCCAAACTACATAGCTCCTCATCTCTTACCATTAAAGATTGACTAGCTCCCGTATCTCTTAAAATTGTGACTTCTTTACCTGCTCCTCCTGACACACGAGTAAACTTTACCCACACAAGTAAATTCTTTTAAGACATCTGGCACCTTCTAATCAATCACCTCTTGATCAGGCTGTACAATCTTTTGCACCTCCTTTGCTTCACTTGGGCTTTCCTTTGCCACTTTAACAAACCCCACTGTCTTATCCTGTTTTACCACATCAGCCTTCCCAGTGCTTTTCTTCGACCACCAACACTGTGACTTTACATGACCTAGTTTATTACGGTGTGAACATTTGAAACTTTTCATGTCTCTTCCACCCTCGTGATTTCTTTTTAAATCTGAGGTACATTCTTCTTATTATCTCCCATCAGATCACCTTTACCGTTACCACTTGAATATTTCTCATGTCCCCAGTTTCTATGCCTCACAGGCTGAAACTGATGTCAGAAACCAAACTTTGATTTATGAACTAATTCCTAATCACCTGCCATTTCTGCTGCTAACCTCACAGTTTTAACTCTATGCTCTTCCACATGAGTTCTCACTACATCAGGAATTGAATTTTTAAACTCCAAAAGTATAATGGGCGCGATTCTCCGCTGCCCACGACGGGTCGGAGAATAGCGGGAGGGCCTTCCCGACAATTTTCACGACCTCCCGCTATTCTTCCTCCCCCCCCCCCCCCTCCGGCCGCCCCCGACACGAATCGCTGCTCGCCGTTTTTTACGGCGAACAGCGATTCTCCGCGGGCCAATGGGCCGAATACTGCGGAGTTTATGGCCGTTTTCACGGCTGCGATCACACCTGCTTTCAGTGTTCGTGAAAACGGCCGCAAAGTGCCCGTCCCGGACAACCATGGCACCGATTGGCAAGGGTGGCATGGGCCTGTGATCGGTGGGCACTGATCGCGGGCAGCGGGTCCGATACCCGCGCACTATTTGTTCTTCCGCCGCCCCGCAGGATCAGTCTGCGGGGCAGCTGAGGGGCATGACGGCCCGCGCATGCGCGGGTTTGACGCATATGCGTGATGATGTCATCCGCGCATGCGCGGCTGACATTGACGGTCGCTAAGCCCGCGATGCCGTGCTTCACGGGGCCCCGCTGCTAGCCCCGCCCGGGGGGGAGAATCGGGTCCCGGGAGGGGGCGCGGAGGCTGCCGTGAAACACGGCCAGTTTTACAGCAGCCTTTACGACTCGCCGCATTTGCAGAGAATCACGCCCAATTTCTCTGAGAGCTTCATACATTTGGTCTATTTTCAAAGCCCTTAACCACCTATCAAACTTACTCTGTTTGATCCTTTCAAACTCCATGTATGTTTGACCAAATTCTTTCCTTAAATTTCTATACCTTTGTCTGTCAGCTTCAGGCACCAGTTCATATGCACCTAAGATGGAATTTTTCAACTCCTCATACGTCCTCCAGTAGTGATGCAAACACTTCACTTGTTTGAATCAGTAATACCCACATGTCCTGTGGCCATTTCATTTGTTTAGTTACCTTCTCAAATGAAATGAAAAAGGCTTCTACCTCCTTCGCATCAAACCTTGGCAATGCTTGGACATATTTAAATAGATTCCCACCAAGCCTTCGACTTTGACGCTCTTTCTCATTATCCTCATCACTATTATCCAACTGTACATTTCCCTTTACGTCTGCCAATTTTAACTGACTGTCATGTTTCATGGCCATTTTCTGAAGTTCAAACTCTCTCTCTTTATCTTTGTTCCCTGATCTGCATCTCCCTTTCTCTTCTTTTTGTTCTGCTAGGGCTATTCAGTCTTTTCTCCTTTCTTCTCTCTCCTTTTCTTTTTTCTCTCTGTCTTGTTCTCTTTCTTTTTCCGCTCTCGCTCTTTCCTTTTCCTCTCTTTCGTATTCAAGCTGCTTTAATTCTTTCTCATGTTCCATTTGTTTAATTTGTAACTGAATTTTTGTCATTTCCAATGAGTCAAACTGTATCTCAGGCAACTTTAAATGCTTAGCCACCGCCATAATTACCTCATCTTTTCGCATTTTGTCAGGTAATGGTAACTGCAATGTTTTTACCAAATCTAATAGTCGGTTTTTAGTCTCTGTCCGTAAGGTACTGCGCGTGACCGTCTCCACCCCCAAAAACTTCAGAGCCTCTGAAAGTGCCATTGTCCACAACACACTCCCCACTTAAACTAGAATACCACACCTGAAAAGCAACCACAATATGCTCACCCCTCACTGTCTTTAAGTTCACTAAGCCAATCCAATAGATAGACTTTTATCCCCCTCGAGCCCCCAATTTGTTATGGATCAGGGTTTAAAGAACCCCAAAGTGTATCATGGAGTTCACCTGACCCCCAATTTTTACTATATTGTGGTATGGAGAGCACACGACCCACTCTACAGGTGTGGTACAGCAGAAATGGAGAAGTATTTTTAAAAACAAAACAATGTTTATTCTGTGAACTCAAGGTAACCTTTTTAAAGCATACAGATGCACATCAGGTTAAAGTCACTACTGAGAGCAGTTATTAGCTTTAAATCACCAAAGGATTGATTTACAGTCTTTAGATTACAGAGGGAGACTCTCATACACCTTCTGACTGTAACTGCAGATATCCAGCTCTGAAAATGAAACTAAAACACACCCTGCAGCAAACAGCCTAAAACGAAAGTAAAAAACTGACAGACAGCCCAGCTCCACCCACACTCTGACATCGCTGATAAACACTCATTTCTTAAAGGTACATTTCTTAAACACCCATCTCTTAAAGGTACTCTCACATGACAGTAGAGAAAATGGTGGCGATGATTTTGCAAGATACCAGTAGATAAAAGGTAAATTGCAGGAAGTGCCTGCTTGGTGTCTCTGGGAAGTGGAGAGTGAGTTAATAGTATCAGGATGGTGATGTTGGGTTTTGAGAGCGATGGCCATGGCATACGGGTGTGTTGGTGGGTTTTAGTGATCCATGAGGTCGGAAAGGAAGGAGTAGTTGCAGAATGCAGGAACTTTATATGGTGGAAGGGAGCGCTGGAAAGATGAAACCAGATTCTGGTAGAAGTGGAAGGGTGTTGGGTTGCATTGATTGGGTCCTGGGAGGATTAGGTGAGGGTCCTGGGAAATGGGAGGATTAGGTGAGGGTCCTGGGGAATGGGAGGATTAGGTGAGGGTCCTGGGGAATGGGAGGATTAGGTGAGGGTCCTGGGGAATGGGAGGATTAGCTGAGGGCCCTGGGGAATGGGAGGATTAGGTGAGGGTCCTGGAGAATGGGAGGATTAGGTGAGGGTCCTGGGGAATGGGAGGATTAGGTGAGGGTCCTGGGGAATGGGAGGATTAGGTGAGGGTCCTGGGGCGTGGGAGGATTAGGTGAGTGTCCTGGGGAATGGGAGGATTAGCTGAGGGTCCTGGGGAATGGGAGGATTAGGTGAGGGTCCTGGGGCGTGGGAGGATTAGGTGAGGGCCCTGGGAAATGGGAGGATTAGCTGAGGGCCCTGGGGAATGGGAGGATTAGGTGAGCGTCCTGGGAAATGGGAGGATTAGCTGAGGGCCCTGGGGAATGGGAGGATTAGGTGAGGGCCCTGGGGAATGGGAGGATTAGGTGAGAGTCCTGGAGAATGGGAGGATTAGGTGAGCGTCCTGGGGAATGGGAGGATTAGGTGAGTGTCCTGGGGAATGGGAGGATTAGGTGAGTGTCCTGGGGAATGGAGGATTAGTTGATCGTCCTGGGCATGGGAGGATTAGGTGAGGGTCTTGGGGAATGGGAAGATTAGGTGAGGGTCCTGGGGAATGGGAGGATTAGGTGAGTGTCCTGGGGAATGGGAGGATTAGGTGAGGGTCCTGGGGAATGGGAGGATTAGGTGAGTGTCCTGGGGAATGGGAGGATTAGCTGATCGTCCTGGGCATGGGAGGATTAGCTGAGGGCCCTGGGAAATGGGAGGATTAGGTGAGGGCCCTAGGGAATGGGAGTATTAAGTGCGCATCCTGGGCATGGGAGGATTAGAAGGGAGTTGGAC
The DNA here is from genome assembly GCF_902713615.1 of Scyliorhinus canicula. Lineage (NCBI taxonomy): Eukaryota > Metazoa > Chordata > Chondrichthyes > Carcharhiniformes > Scyliorhinidae > Scyliorhinus > Scyliorhinus canicula. Next base: position 184,389,494 of record NC_052146.1, read on the forward strand.
ACACACGCCCTGTTGGAGCTGCTCATTATTGGTTGGCCTCGCTTTCTTCTGTTGGTCTGGAGCAGATAATTTGATTGGTCAGGATGACCACAAGGGTAGTGCCATTGTCCATCCAAAGTATCTTGTGTACCCGATGATGAAGTTCGGCATTTTAACTCAGTTTACACATTATATTAGAAAATAAACAATAAGCAGTGACCAAGGTAGTACAGGGCTCAAAACAATCAAAAAACACTCACAAACTATGTTTTCGTCTAACCATTTTACCAACAACTACACAAAAAGGGTTAAAGTACACATGCGTATATCATACAAGTATGAGTATTGAGATCACAGGTCTACTGAAGGTGTCTATTGTTTGTATTTAATTTACTAATCAGAAATACAATGATCCATATCTGTTTTTTCAATTAATTGCATGTTTATGGCTTGTGGCTAACATGTTTACAAAAATTCATACATGGAATTCTGATATTTTCAGTCAGAATCTTTAATGATACGGTGTTATTTCGTGAGTTAAACATTGTACACTATGGTACTAATGATCATTATGGGCGGCACGATGGCGCGGTAGTTAGCGCTGCTGCCTCACGACGCCGAGGACCCGAGTTCAATCCCATCCCCGGGGTAACTGTCCGTATGGAGTTTGCACATTCTCCCCATGTCTGCGTGGGTCTCACCCCCAGGACCCAAAGATGTGCGGGGTAGGTGAATTGGCCACGCTAAATTGCCCCTTAATTGGGAAAAAAATAATTGGTTACTCTAAATTTATAACAAAAAAAGGGAAAAAACCCTAATGATCATTATTCTGATGCAAACATATGTTATTTATATTACAGGTGTAATTTAACTTCTGTACCTGAATCATAAAACAGTCAATGTATAAACGCTTTAATTGCAATGGTCAGCATTTAGGAATAATATTTACTGTGTTTATAGGCTCACACAGATTTCCATTGAAATTTAATTCTCAGTTGTCTAATGTTAATGAATCTCATTTCCCTCACAGGAATTGCACAGAGATGCACATCTGTCAAGTATCACTACTCCCAACCTATCCGTCTAAGAAATATCCCTTTCAATCTTACAAAAACCATTCAGCAGGATGAATGGCATCTGCTGCGTAAGTGGAAATCAGTATAAAACTGCTATACTAATGATCCTTTTGAGCTTTGCTTCCCATTTCTTGGATTAAGATTTATTGTCACATGTACTGAGGTACAGTGAAAAGTATTGTTCTGCATACAGTCCAGACAGATCATTCCATACATGAAAAACATAGAACATACGATAAATACACAAAGGGCGCAATTCTCCGGTCTCATTGCACTCTCGCTCAAGCGTAACGAGGCTGGTGAATAGCGGGAGAGGCCAAAACCGAGATCCACGCCAGGCGTCAAACAGCTTACGATGCAACCGCACCACTCCTGTTGGCGAAATCGGGATCTCGCCGGAGCGTGGCGCGAAACCAATTATCACCACTTAAGCCCCATTTCTACAGCCTACCGTGATTCAGCGATCGCCCTCCCCAGCAAGTGGTCACGCTAGCGCCAATTAGTACTCCTTTTGGAAAATGTGAACCTGGTGGAAGAGCTTCTGTGGGGAGCCGAGGAGGTGACTAGCCATCTGTACTCACAGGCAAAGAGCCCGGGAGTGCTGGGCTTGCCATCCCGGTGCTCGGTGGGGGGTGGGCCGCCATGGGGGTGGATGGGGGGGGGGGACGCCTGGAGAGATAGGCCAAAGGTCTGGGGGTCAGCCCGCATTGCGGAAGAAAGTGACAGAGGCATTATAATGATTTTGGAAAACGATGTTTAATCTGTTGTACAAACCCCACTCCCGATGGTGCCAGTGCCCTCAGTCATCCTCAACATGCTTGCCTTCCTAACTCTCCCACTACATCTTGGTGATTTCCCAGGATGCACATCAGAGGTGGAGGCAGCCAGCTGCTTACCACGTTGCGTTGTCTTTGATGCCCCTGGCAAGCGTCCTCCGGGGCTCTGGGGCCAGAGGACCCCAGGCACTTGTCGGCAGCACATCCACAGTCGTGCCGTCCTATCCCATGTGCTGACTTCGAGACGCAACCTCGTCAGAGGGATGGAACCTGGAGGAGCTGGTGACCACCTTCACCACTCCATGGGATGGGTCCGACCTGGAACCCAGCGTCCCCTCCACCCAGTCAGTGCCCTGAGGACCCTGGGGTCCACCCTGGAATGGAGGGGCAGCTGGTTAGAGCCCCGGCTGCCCTGCATCATCTGGCTGTGCCAGCCCTTGCTGTTGCCCATGGTCTGCACCATCGTGTTGACACCCTCGGCGATGCTTCTCAATGATTGGGCCATGTTCTGCAGTGCCTCAGCCATGCCCACCAGCAACTGGAACAAGGTCCGCAGCACCTCAACCATTCCCATCTGAGAGTGGGACATGTCCCGCAGAACCTCATCAAGGTCGGCCTGGTGCTGGATGACATCCCCCAGCGAGTCGGACATCCTTCCGAGCCATGGCCGTCACTGACTGCGCGACGCCTTGGATACCTTCACTCATGGTACCGATGTTGCGCATCACGCTCTCCACTGCATTTGCCACCCTGGCCTCTGCGCCACTCATTGCTGAGCCATCTCTTGCATCCCTAACCTCTGGGACTCCTCCAAGTGGCTATGGATCTGCTGGAGTGACACTGACATCTCCCTCTCTCCCTCTGAAAGTCCAGGTTGGTTTCTATCGTCTCCAACAGTTCCGGGTACCTCTGTACCACAGGCTCAGCATCAGGCCGGGACTCAGCTTGATCCTGGAATCCAGCACCCATCCAACTGCTGTCTCACCTGGAGGTTCCTGCCTCCACCTGATGTGCATCATCAGTGATGTGGTGCTCAACCGATTGTGCCCAGAAGTCTGTCCATTAACATGCCCCACTGAGGTGCGTGTATCTGTGCTGGTGGGGGGTGGGGATGACAGCTGTGCCACGACTATGGGTGCTCCGAGGTGTACTCCTGGGAGGCAGGAGAGGGGGCCGCCCGGGATGGGTCGGCACCATCGGCTGGAGGACCTGTGGGAGAATGGACATGTGGTCAGTGGGAGGGATGGGTCAGTCAGTAAATAAATCACTACTCACGTTTGACAGGTCCTCCGGGTGGAGCCTCTGTGCGTCCGCCAGCCTCCGCGTGGTTGTCCGATGTGTCCTCAGCCACCCTAATCATGTCCACATATTCTGGGCGTGTCCAAGATTGAGGGGGTTCTGCAAGGGGCTCTCGGATGTGATGCCCGTGGTGCTGAGGGTGGAGGTTGTCCCGAGTCCAGAGCAATATATGGGGTGTCAGACGACCCGGGAGTCCAAGGGGTGAGAGAGGCTAATGTTTTGGCCTTTGCATCCCTGATGGCCTGGAGATGGATTTTGCTAGGGCAGGACTTGGAGCTGCCAAAAGTTTAGTGACCTGGCGGAATTCCTGAGGCTGGAGAAGGTTAAGTTCGTCTTGTGGGGGTCGTCAGATGGTTCACCCGAAGGTGGAAGCCGTTTATTGATTTCTTTAAGGAAGTTTGGGAGGTCGGGACGGGGGTTCAAATGGGGAAGACGGAATGTGAGGAGGGGTTGGCATCAGGGGAGAGGGGAGGGGAGGTGGTGGGTGTTGGTTGTTTATTGAGTTGTTTGGTTGTTCTTCTGTTTCTGTTTGTATATATAAAAATGCCTTGAATAAAAATCTATATTTTTTAATGAATAGGAGTCTGACGTAGGAGTCCTTGTTGTTGAGATGCTCCAGGGATGTGTGTAGGCCAGGGAGATAGCGCTTGCTGTGGACCGGTTGTGGCGGTATGCGAATTGCAGTAGATCTCCTTCCATGTAAATGTTTCGACCGTCCTTTTCCAGATGTACTGTGCCTGCAACCCTAGTTGCTGTTAATGTGGCTCAGTGGTTGCCAGCAGGAAGTGTCAGACACAGGGTCCTGCTCCACTGCCAGATCTCCAATGTAGGTTCAGTGGAAACCCTGTTTCTGCGCTTAAAGAGATTTGGCACTGAAGTTTCAGCCACTGATTGGGAGAAGCTTTGAGGAAATTATTGGCTGTAGAATGGAGATCATGTCAAATAAATACTTCTTCCTGTACAGTTTTTTTCAATTTTGGGATGTCGCCATTTCTTTTTTTTAAATAAATTTAGGAGTACCCAATTGTTTTTTCCAATTAAGGACCAAATTAGCATGGCCAATCCACCTCCCAGGCACATCGTTGGGTTGTGGGGGTGAGACCTATGTAGACACAGGGAGAATGTGCAAACTCCACACGGACAGTCACCTGGGGACGGGATCGAACCTGGGTCCTCAGCGCCGTGAGGCAGCAGTGCTAACCACTGCACTACAGTGCCGCACTGGGATGCGGCCGTTTCTGGCATGGCTGGAGAAGGTGATAATAAACTTTGTTCTTGGACCTCTACCGGCCTAGTGGTGACAGTGCGTCCACAGCACCTTTAGGTATGGAGTTCTTTGATTGTAACCCAGTGACAATGAAGGAATGAGGATATATATACCACAGTTAGTTTGGCCTATGTCTTGGAGGAGATCTTGGAGGTGATGATTCCCATGCATTTGCTGCTTTTGTCCTTCTCAGTGGTGGAGGTCGTGTGTTTGGTAGATGCTGCCAAAGAAGCTTTGATGGGTTGCGCCCAATGGGTACTACATATTGAAGCCACTATTTAAAACTCAATGGGTTAGCAATGACTCTGAAAACAATCTGATCTAGGTCAGGTTATTAGGTAGCATTCTGCAAACATAGTAGGATATGGATCCCGTGCGTTGTAGCCCTGCCTATCTCTATATCCATTTCATTTTTCATGTCACATACGCTGAATGCCACAAGTGCCTGTCCAAATAAGGACAAACAGTATAAAATGAAAATGGAAATGGGGTTATCATTTCTCAGATCCCATTTTCTGTCATTACCAATTTATTTGCATTGGATGCTGATCATGTTTGTAGAAAGTAAGCACGTATTGTTGCTGGGCGTTAACATGAAGGCAGACGATGACACACAGGCAAAGCCAGGGATCTGCTAATGTGCTAATTATTTTGACACTCAGTTTTGGGTCCGACAAAGATTTTTGTGTGAGACCAGCCTATCTTCTGGTTCAATTTTTGAACAGATTACTAGAAATTGCACTGGCAGCATTTTTACCTGCCCCTCTAAGAACAATGTTTACAATCTACTAAGCTCTTTCCACATGGTCCATCTAAATTGGGAACTCACAGTCTAATGAATTACAAGACAGAACCCCAAGTCCCATTTCTGTGATCCAGCATGCATTAGTGCTGTTGTGGTTTATAATTTTTTTTTTCTTACTTTGTCAGAGTTACAAAGTCAGAGCTCAGAGTGTGGACAGAAACAAATCCCTAAACCAATTCAAATACAAATTAAATCCAATTCATGGTCCCCACATACCATATCCAGGCATTACACCTGACCTCCACACTCACCTTAGCCAAAAGGCTGAGAAGTGATTGTGGTTTATAATTCTTTTTTTTTTTTTATAAATGTTTTTATTCAGTTTTCGTATTTTATATTGAACAAATTACAAATTGTTAGGAGAGAGAAAAAAAACAAACAAAAACAAACACGCAAAAATTAACATACATATTTACAGGTAAGCATCTTCGTAGTAGTAACTGCGCCCCCCCCCCCCCCCTCCCCCCCTCAACATGTTTATTTAGCTTGGTTTTGGGCCTTAGCTAGCCATCGAACCCCCGTAACGAACCTGTAGCCCCCCCCCCCTCCCGCTACCTTCCCCCGACTATTCTTCCTCTTGTACATTGGCCACAAATAGGTCCCGGAACAGTTGCATGAATGGCTCCCACGTTCTGTGGAAGCCGTCGTCCGACCCTCGGATGGCAAATTTGATTTTCTCCATTTGGAGAGATTCCGAGAGGTCGGACAGCCAGTCCGCAGCTCTGGGCGGTGCTGCTGACCGCCAGCCAAACAGGATTCTACGGCGGGCGATCAGGGAGGCAAAGGCAAGGGCATCCGCCCTCCTCCCCAGGAATAGATCTGGCTGTTCTGAAACCCCGAAGACCGCCACTATCGGGCATGGCTCCACCCTCACTCCCACCACTTTGGACATTACCTCGAAGAAGGCTGTCCAGTACTCCACGAGTCTGGGGCAGGACCAGAACATGTGGGCGTGGTTGGCCGGGCCTCTTTGGCACCGTTCACATCTGTCTTCCACCTCCGGGAAGAACCTACTCATACGGGTTCTTGTTAAGTGGGCTCTATGTACCACTTTTAGTTGCGTCAGGCTGAGCCTTGCGCACGTGGAGGTGGAGTTGACCCTATGCAGTGCTTCGCTCCAGAGTCCCCACCCGATCTCCATCCCCAGGTCGTCCTCCCATTTCCTCCTTGTTGCGTCCAGTACGGTGTCGTCCCTATCTACCAGTCGGTCATACATGTCACTACAGTTCCCTTTCTCTAGGATACTTGCGTCCAGTAGGTCTTCCAGTAGTGTCTGTCGTGGCGGTTGTGGGTACGTCCTTGTCTCCTTTCGTAGGAAGTTTTTGAGCTGCAGGTACCGTAGCTCGTTCCCCCCAGCTAGCTGAAATTTCTCTGTCAGTTCGTCCAGTGTTGCGATCCTGTCGTCCGTGTATAGGTCCCTGACTGTCAGTGTCCCCCCGTCCTGCCTCCACCTTTTGAAGGTGGCGTCGGTCAGTGCTGGTTTGAACCTATGGTTGTTGCAGATGGGAGCCCTGTTCGACATTTTGGTCAGGCCAAGTTGCTGCCGCAGTTGGTTCCAGGATTGGAGGGTGGCTGTCACCACTGGGCTGCTGGAGTGTTTTTTGGGTGGGGATGGGAGTGCTGCCGTGGCGAGGGCCCGGAGGGAGGTTCCCATGCAGGAGGCCTCCTCCGCACGCACCCACTCAGCTTCTGGCTCCTGGATCCATCCCCTTACTCGCTCGGCTGTTGCTGCCCAGTGGTAGAATTGTAGATTCGGGAGGGCTAACCCTCCCCTGGTTTTTGTTTTTTGTAAGACCTTCTTTGGGATCCTAGCATTTTTACCCCCCCCATACGAACGCCATGATGAGTTTGTCCAGCGCTTTGAAAAAGGCCTTGGGGATGTAGATCGGAATGGATCTAAACAGGAAGAGGAACCTGGGCAGTACGTTCATTTTGATCGTCTGAACTCTCCCCGCGAGGGAGAGCGGGAGTGTGTTCCATCTTTGCAGGTCCTTTTTAACTTCCTCCGTCAGGCTGGTGAGGTTCCATTTGTGGATCCCTTTCCAGTCATGGGCTATTTGGATCCCCAGGTAGCGGAATTTATGTCGGGCTTGTTTGAACGGCAGCCCCTTTAGTGCTGCCCCCCCCCCCCCCTTGCGGGTGTAATGGGAAGATCTCACTTTTGCTCATGTTGAGTTTGTAGCCCGAGAAGGCTCCAAACTCTTTCAGGAGCGCGATGATTCCGTCCATGCTGCTTTGTGGGTCCGAGATATAGAGGAGCAGATCATCCGCATAGAGTGAGACTCTGTGCTCTCTACCTCCCCTTCGGATCCCCCTCCAATTTTTTGCTGCCCTGAGCGCGATTGCTAGCGGTTCGATTGCTAGTGCGAACAGCAGCGGGGACAGTGGGCATCCTTGTCTGGTGCCCCTGTGCAGCTGGAAGTATTGGGAGTTGGTATTGTTGGTCTGTACACTCGCCATGGGAGCGTTGTACAGGAGCTTTACCCAAGCGGTGAACCCTGTTCCAAGCCCGAACCGCTCCAGTACCTCTATGAGGTATTTCCATTCGACTCTGTCGAAGGCCTTTTCTGCGTCCAGGGAGACGATCACCTCTTGTGTTCTCTCCCCGGAGGGGGTCATTATCACGTTCAGCAGGCGCCTGATGTTCGCGGTCAGCTGTCTACCTTTGACAAAGTGGTTTATAATTCTAACCGCAATATGAATAACACTTTTATTTTACAATTTTATTTTTCCAAGAAATTTTGTCGAAACAAATGTCCTTTTCAGTTTTTGTGAGGAAATTCTCATGAGGTTTTTTCTTTCTAATTTTTTCTACCCGACCAACTCAGATTTGAGGAGGATCACCGCTGGATTCCTGGGAATGGCAGCGGCTGTCCTGCTGTGTGGATGTATTGTGGCATCGATGAGCTTCTTCTGGGAAGAAAGCCTCACTCAACATGTGGCGGGTCTCCTATTCCTAATGGCAGGTCATTTTCCAGCATTTTACTTCAGAATTAATTTCGAATTACGAATTGTACTCCTAACCATAAGTGTTATATAGATATCTTTTGACAGGGAATGGGTTGAACAGTATATTGCCTCTCACATCACTGTGGAGTGGATGATGGCAGAGAAAAAGGAAGAACTTGCACTCGAAAGGCGCCTTTGACATCCTCAGGAAGTCCCAAAGTGCTTTGCAGCCAATTGAGCATTTATGAAATACAGTCGCTGTTGTAATGTAGGAAACACAGCAACCAACTTGTGCACAGCAAAGTCCAAAAAAAATAACAATGTGATGATGACCAGTTAATGGGCGAGATTCTCTGAAAATGGGGCTATGTCCCCATGCCGGCGGGAAAACCGGCGCCAACCACTCCGGTTACAACAGCCCCGAAATTGAGGAATTCTCCAATTTCGCGGGGGCTAGGTTGATGCCGGAGTGTCTGGCTTCGCTCCAGCCGGCGTCGAAGGGCCGTCGCGAGTTTGCGCATGCACGGAACAGCCGGCGTATTTCCGCGCATGCGCGGGGGTTCCCTTCTCCGCGCCGGCCCCCAGGCAATATGGCGGAGCCCGACGGGCCCGGCGCGGAGGAAAGAAGGCCCCACACAGAACCAACCCGCCCGCAGATCGGTAGGCCCCGATCGCCGGCCAGGCCACTGTGGTGCTCTCCCCCCCCCCCCCCCCAGGGTCGGCTCCCCCCGCGCCCCCGCACACTTACCTGCCAGGTCCCGCCGTGCGTGAGGTGAGTAATTCACGCCGGTGGGACTGGCCAAAACTTTACAGCCACTCGGCCCATCGGGGCCCCGAGAATCGCCGGGGGGGGGGGGGGGGGGGGGGGGGTGCTGTCAACGGCCCCCGACCGGCGTGGCGGGAATCCCGCCGGCCCCTGAAAAACGGCGCCGGAGAATAGGGCAGCCGGCGTCGGGGTGGCAGGGTGGGATTCGTGCCTCCCCCCCGGGGATTCTCCGACCCAGCGCAGGGTCGGAGAATCCCGGCCAATATGTCTCAGTGATGGTGGTTGAGGGTTAAATATTGGCCAGGAACCATGGAGAACTTCTTTTGTTGTTCCTCAAAATAGTGAAATAGGTTCTTCAATGTTTAGCTGAGAAGGCAGATTTGTTTTGTTTTATTTATTCATTCATGGGATGTGGGTATCACTGGCTCGGCCAGCATTTATTGCCCATTCCCAAGTACCGTGGAGAAGGTGATGGTGGTGTCCTGCCTTCTTGAACTGCTGTCATCCAAATGGTGTCGGTACACCCACTGTCCTGTCAGGGATGGACCTCCAGGATTTTGATTAGACGACAGTGAAGGATCGACGATATAGTTCCAAGTCAGGATAATGAGTGCCTTGGTGGGGTAATTCCAGATGATGGCGTTCCCACATGTCTGCTGCCCTTGTCCTAGATGGCAGAGGTCATAGGTTTGGAAGATGCAAAGAGATATAGACAAGAAAAGTGAGCGAGCGAGTACCTGTTTTAGGGAAGTGTGAAGTTATTCACTTTGGTTGTAAGAATAGAAACATAGAGTATTTTTTAAAAGGTGTGAAACTCATAAAGTGTTGATGTGCTTGTTCAAGGAATGCAGAATGTTAGCGTGCAGGTGCAGCAAGCAATTAGGAAGGCAAATGGTCTGTTGGCCTTTATTTCAAGGCAGTTGGAGTATGGAGTAAGGAAGTCTTGCTGCAGTTGTACAGGGTTTTGGCGGGACCACAACTAGAATATTGTGTTGCAGTTTTGGTCTCCACATTTAAGAAAGGATATACTTGCATTGGAAGTTCACTAAATTGGTCCCTGGGATGAGGGGGGTTGTCCTTGATGAGAGACTGAGAAAATTGGTCTTATATTCTCTGGAGTTTAGAAGAATGGAAAGGCCAGCGCATTGAAACATACAGGATTCTGAAGGGGCTTGATCGGATAAATACTGAGAGATTTTTTCCACTGGTCGGAGAAGTCTAAAACACAAGGGCATGGTCTCAGGGTAAGAGACCAATCATTTAGGACTAAGCTGAGGAAAAATTACTTGACTCAAAGTTTGTGAATCTTTTAAATTATTGACCTTAGAGGATTGTGGATGCTCCTTCGCTGAATATATTTGAGGCAGGGATAGACAGATTTTTGGTCTCTAACAGAATTAAGAGATTTGGGGCGGGATTCTCCGACCCCCCGCTGGATCGGAGAATCCACGGGGGGCGGTGTGAATCCCGCCCCCGCCGGCTACCGCATTCTCCAGCACCGGAGATTTGGTGGGGGCGGGAATCGCGAAGGTGGGCTTCCCCCGGCGATTCTCTGGCCCGCGATGGGCCAAAGTCCCACCCGTTCTACGCAGGTCCCGCCGGCGTAAATTGGAGAAGGTCCCTTACCGGCGGGTCCTGGCGGTACGGGCGGGCTCCGTGGGGGGGACGTGGGGCGATCTGGCCCCGGGGGGGTGCCCCACGGTGGCCTGGCTCGCGATCGGGGCCCACCAATCTGCGGGCGGGCCTGTGCCGTGGGGGCACTCTATTCCTACGCGCCGGCCGTGTAAGCCTCCGCGATGACCGGTGCGAAGGTGAACCCGCCTCCTGCACATGCGCGGGGATTACGTCAGCAGCCGCTGACGCTCCCGCGCATGTGTGGACGCGCGCCGGCCGGTCAAGTCCCTTCAGCCCCGGCTGGCGCAGCGCCAGCTGGCGGGGCGCAGACCGCTCCGGCGCCAGCCTAGCCCCTGAAGGTGCGGAGGATTCCGCACCTTTGGGGCGGCCCGACGCCGGAGTGGATGCCGCCACTCCACTGCGCCGTTTCTGCCCGCCCCGCCTATTCCCGGAGAATCCCGCCCATGGAGAGTGGAGAGAAAAATGGAGTTGAAGTCAAAGATCAACCGTGATCATGCTGAATGGCAGAGCAGGCTGGATGGGCTGGATGGTGTCATCCTGCCCGTATATTTTGTGTTCTTATGCTGTCGAAGGAACCTTGGTGAGTTCCTGCATTGCACCTTGTAGATGATACACACGCTGCCTCTGTGCGTCGGTAGAGGGAGTGAATATTTTAGGTGGTGAATGGGGTGCCAAAGGTGGTGAATCTGGTGTCAATCAAATGGACTGCTTTGTCCTGGATCATGTTTTTTTTATAAATTTAAAGTGCCCAATTCTTTTTTTTCCAATTAAGGGGTAATTTTTTTTTAGCGTGGCCAATCTACCTACCCTGCATCTTTGAGTTGTGGGGATGAGATCCGTGCAGACACGAGGAGAATGTGCAAACTCCACACGGACAGTGACCCAGTGCCGAGATTGAACCTGGCTCCTCGGCGTTGTGAGGCAGCAGTGCTAACCACAGCATCACTGTACCACCTGTGTTAAGCTTCTTGAGTGTTGTTGAAGCTGCAGTCATCCAGGCCAGTGGAGAGTTTTCCATCACACTCCTGAATTGTGCCTTGTAGATGGTGGACAGGCTTTGGGAAGCCAGAATTCTTAGCCTCTAACCTGCTCTTGTAATGTTTATATGGCACGTCCAGTTCAATTTCTGGTCAATGGTAAGTAAACCCCAGGATGTTAATTGCGGTGTTTCAGTGATGATAATGCCATTGAATATCAAGGAGAAATGGACAAATTCTCTCTTGTTGGAGATGGTCATTTCTTGGCACTTATGCGGCACAAATGTTTCTTGCTACTTATCAGCTCAAACCTGGGGCGGGATTCTCCCCTACCCGGCGGGACGGGGGGTTCCGGCGTAGCGGAGTGGCGCCAACCACTCCGGCTTCGGGCCTCCCCGCACCTTTAGGGGCCAAGCCCTCACATTGAGGGGCTAGGCCCATGCCGGAGGGGTTGGCACCATACCGACTGGCGCCCAAACCGGCTCCAGCAGCCTTTGACGCCTGGCGCCGGGGCTGGCCGAAAGGTCTTCGCCGGTTCGCGCATTTGCCAGTGCGTCAGCTACCGCTGACATCACCACTGGCGCATGCGTGCTGGGGGATTCTCTTCCGCCTCCGCCATGGTGGAGGCCGCGGCGGCGGCGGAAGAAAAGGTGTGCCCCCACAGCACTGGCCCGCCCGCCGATCGGTGGGCCCTGATCGCGGGCCTGGCCACCGTGGGGGCATCCCCGGGGTCCGATCGACCCGCGCCCCCCCCCAGGACCCCGGGGGCCCTCTCGCGCCGCCGATTCCGCCGCCACCAGAGGTGGTTCAAACCACGGCGGTAGGAGAGGCCTCCCAGCGGTGGGACTTCGGCCCATCGCGGGCCGGAGAATCACGCAGGGGGCCTCGCCGATCGGCGGGGCGTGATTCCCACCCCCGCCAATTCCCGGGTGGCAGAGAATTTCTGCCACGGCGGGGGTGGGATTTTCGGCGGCCCCGGGAGATTCTCCGACCCTGCGGGGGGTCGGAGAATTTCGCCCTAATACTGACCAGGTTCCACTTGATAACCCTGTTGACAACACTTTCTATCATTTTGCTGATGTCGAGAGTAGACTGATGATACGGTTATTAGCCAGGTTGGATTTGTCCTGCTTTTTGTGTACAGGACATACCTGGGCCATTTTCCACATTTTCGGGTTAATGCCAGTGTTGTAGCTGTACTGGAACAGCTTGGCTAGGGATGCGGCTAGTTCTGTAGCACAAGTCTTCAATACTATTGCTGGTATGTTGTCAGGGCCCTTTGCATTTCCAGAGTCAGTCTAGATTTTGTATGCAAGTCCATGGAATAGAACACCACGTGTGTATCTATTTTTAAAAAATTTCGAGTGCCCACTGATTATTTTTTTCCAATTAAGGGGCAATTTAGTGTGGCCAATCCATCTACCCTGCACATCTTTGGCTTGTGGGGTGAAACCCACGCAGACACGACAAGAATGTGCAAATTCCACATAGACAGTGACCTGGGGCTCGGCTTGAACCCGGGTCCTTGGCGCTGTGAAGAAGCAGTGCTAACCACTGCGCCACCATGCCACCTTTTCTTTCTTGCTTAACACTCCATAACAGGGCAAGATTCAGCTGCAGCCTGTATTCTCTCACAGGAAGGAGCCATTCTACAGCGTGTTTCTTGGAGAAGCATTTCACTCCCCTTGAAATTTCAATAGGCTCTGTGATTTCACTGTTGCAGTATACCTTCGTTTATCAATTTGTACTTCATTGTTTACAATGAATTTCACACCCAATTGACTATTATTAGCCTTTTGATTGACATCTGAAACCTATCCCAAAGGAAGGATTAGCTTTGATTTTACAGCACTTCACTATCCATTAACTCTGAAGTGCTTCCTCTTTTGAGCAGGTGCACTGTCTGGCTGCATTTTTTCTACAGATGGTTTTTTCCACCCTGAAGTGTTGCCTTGAAAGAGCAGGTACTCTGTCTAAACAGCACTATTTTTAGACTGGATATTTTTCAACCTCTGATGCCCAAACAGCATGCCTGCACTTTTCCACGATAGAAACAGCTGGCAACACTCAGACATTCAAGTGCAAGGGTTCCTTTGTGAGGACCTCCTTGCAGCCACTGTTGAATTCACTGGATAGATGTGATGACCATGTTGGGGGGCTCAGGAGCTTTGATTCGTGTCACTTGACCAGGACTCAAAATGCTACTTTTTAAAAGTTACTTTTTGTTTTTGATTTATAAAGTTCTCTACTGGCTTATTTTTGTCAGGGGCATGCCTGGGTGGTGCCAACCTGTCAGTGCCAGGTTAGCACTACTATGGTGCCAGGGGCAGTGGTTGGTTGACACTGAAAAGGGGCAGGGCCTGAAGGAGGTGCTGAAGGGAGCCTTGGTGGCAGAGGGCAGCTTTAAGCGACCTCAAAGTGGGGTGTTGCTCATTTGGGGAGGGTGCGTCTTTGCTGGTGAGATGGTGTGGGGGTGGGGTGCTGTGAGGTTATTCTGAGATTGGGGCACCCTTTAAAAATGGTGCCCTGATCACTGAGGACCCGGCCGTGCCAACGTCTTCGGGTCCTACACATACAAATTTTTGGCACAAATCATCCCTGGCTCCAAAAAAATGATTAAATGTGAGAAGATCGCAATGGGGATCACGGCAGAATAGCAATGTTATTCGCATTGATTTTCTCATCCGAAACCTGACGGAAATGTGGTAGCAAGCGGGAATTGCCACGAGCTAACCATTGCGCCACTGTGCCTCCACTTCAAGCAGTTCTGCAGCCAAAAGCAGGGAGCACAGAGCACACACAACCCGCAGTCATCTGGGAGCTTTGGTGTCACCCCCCCCCCCCCCCCCCCCCCCCCAATCGAGGCTATCCCCCTCCCCCCTGCTTGCTGGCAAGACGGTTAGATCACGGGAGGCCATTAAATAGGGGGTCATTCCCATTAGTGGCAGAGAGATGAGGGCGGCACAGTGGCGCAGTGGTTAGCACTGCTGCCTCACAGCGCTGAGGACCCGGGGCCAATTCCGGCCCGGGGTCACTGTGTGTGTGGAGTTTGCACATTCTCCCTGTGTCTGCGTGGGTCTGACCCCCGCAACCCAAAGATGTGCAGGACAGCTAGATTGGCCACTCTAAATTGCTCCTCAATTGGAAAAAAATAATTGGGTACTCTAAATTTATTTTTTTAAATGGTAAGGAGATTGGCTTTAATTGGTGATTATTGGTTCCTCGCCACACCACAGCGGGATTCGGTTCTCAGCAATGGGGATCGGCTCCTGAAAGGGATTGCTCTGTGAAATTGAATGGATACTTCGCGTTTCAAAGGATTGCCTTTTCAAGTGTTGTGGGCTTTCGGGGCAGTCTCTGACACTTCAAAAAGCAGCAGTTTTAAAGACATATGAGTGGCTCCGGCTTCCAGCCTGTTAATTGCATGATGATGCATGTAGATCGCAATTTGCATTTCCCGCCAATGCGGGATTTTCCTCTATCTACCCTATCTATCCCCTTTATATGCTGAAAACATCAATCAATTTACTCCTTACCCTTTGAAGGAATACAACCCTAGTTTTTGAACTCTCTCTTTGCAATTTAATCCTTACCATTCTGGTAAATTTACACGGCACACACTTCAAGGCCAATATATCCTTCCTATGGTGTGGTGCCCAGAACTGAATGCAGTGCAAAGTCAGTGGTCTAATTAGGACTTTGTATGGCTGTAACTTTATTTCTACCCAATTGTCTTCTAGCCCTCGAGTTAGAAATGTCAACGTTCTACAGTATTAACCTTTTTGATTCTTTTCTCTACCTGCCTGTGACATTTTAACAATCTAAATACAATGGACTCTTAAATCTCTTTGGACCTCTGTTGTTTCCAGATTTTCATCATTTGGAAAGTGTTCTGATCCAACCTTTTAGGTCCAAAAGTGAATCACCTCACATTTGCCTATAATGTAATCCATTTGCCCACTCACTTAATTTATTTATTTATTGTAATAAATTTAGAGTACCCAATTTTTTTTTTCCAATTAGGGGACAATTTAGCATGGCCAATCCACCTAACCTGCACAGCTTTAGGTTGTGGGGGTGAAACCCACGCAGACACGGGGAGAATGTGCAACCTCCACACAGACAGTATCCCAGGGCCGTGATTTGAACCCGGGTCCTCATCGCCGTAGTCCCAGTGCTAACCACTGCGCCACCGTGCTGCCCTCTATTCACTTAATTTATTAACATATCTTTAACACTATGCTGCCACTGTGCTTTCCATTTTTGTGGCATTAGCAAACTTGTGTAGCTCGTTATCCCATCATCTAAGTTGTTAATAAGTATGGTGAATAGTTAAAACCTCAATACAGATCCCTCAAAATTAGAGTACCTGCCCATTACAGTAAACTAAGAATCACAGAATTGTTAAAGTGCAGAAGAAGGCTATTCAGCCCATCGTGTCTGTACCATCTCTCCAAATGAACATCATGACTTTGTGTTATTCCCCTGTCTTTTCACCGTACCCCTGCACATTGTTTCTATTCAAATGATCATCTGATGCCCTCTTGAATGCCTCGATTGAACCTGCCTCCACCACATTCCAGACCCAAAACCGCTCGCGGTGTGAAAAAGCTTTTTCTTACATCACCTTTGCTTCTTTTGCAAATGATTTAATCTGTGCTATCTCATCCTTGATCCTTTTAAAAGACAGGAGCAGTTTCCCCCTATCTACTCTGCCCAGCCCTTATGTATTTGAACATCTCTATCAAGTCTCCTCTTAGCCTTCTTCTCTCCCAGCAGAACAGCCCGACCTCTCCAATCTATCCTCATAACTGAAGCTTCTCACCCCAGAACCATTCTTATAACTTTGTGAAAATATGATAAATATATAAAATTAACTTTGACTCATACTGTATTGTTTTTGAACTGATGCTTACATGTGTAAGAAAACTTTACGTAGGTGTTAATTTTGTAACATGTTGTATTTTAAGTGATACTAGCTATTTTATAATACATCTGAATATCTATCAAAATAGATTTGTTTCTACTATTTAAACTAATTTGCCATTTTCACTGTTTTGCCACACCTTATTTTACTTTGTAAAAAAAAATGCTGCATTGTTTAAATAGCATTACATTCTGGGTGGAAACGGGGGCGGCATGGTGGCAGTGGTTAGCACTGCTGTATACGGCGCTGAAGACCCGGGTTTGATCTGTGTGGAGTTTTGCACATTCTCCCTGTGTCTGCGTGGGTTTCACCGCCACAACCCAAAGATGTTCAGGGTATGTGGATTGGCCATAGTAAATTGCCCCTTAATTGGGGGAAAAAAAATTGGGTGCTCCATTTATTGAAAAAAATATTCTGAATGGAAATAACAGCAATTTTTCTTTTTCTTTCCCTTTAGGAATTTTTTGCACAATTTCTCTTTGCACATTTGCAGCCAGCATTTCGTATGATCTGTCGCGTCAGCCAAAATTTATCTACGGTCTACCAAGCGATATTGACCATGGGTACAGCTGGTCCATTTTCTGTGCCTGGTGTAGCCTGGGGTTAATGATGATGGCAGGCTGTTTATGCACTGCTTTTCCATTCCTCAGCAGAACCAAGACAATCCATCAAAAGTCCATCAGAGATTCCTCCGTGTAACGACCACTTGACGAAACACTGTTGACTTTATAAGGGACCTATGCTTCTCTGATTTGATCTTGTGTTGGAAATATGGCATCTGTGTTTTTAATTCTTCGTACATTATACCAAGAATTATTTCTTACAATATATCTATGCTTGTGTCTTTAAAACACAATAGAAAGAACTGCAGTGGTCAATTAAAGCTATCAAACACAAAAAGAAGCAGCTACTGACTACACTCCACTTAAAATGACGAATATTTTCTAACTAACCGCCTCCATTTTGATTGGTTATTCCAATTCTGAGATGAGTTGAAACTGATTTCCTGTGATGTTTCTTTTCTGCACACTGCCAATATTTTATTGTTGTTTTCCAAATTCAAAAATGTAACAGGAATATTAAAACTGGGCTCAGCTATTCAAATATCAATTGTACTGTAGGATATAGAATGCTACTTTCTTGATGCCGAATGGGAAAATGTTTTAATGCTTCTCCATCAGTATATTAAGCACATGGGGAGTGCAAATTAGTCTTCGGTGGTAATGTGAAATGGGTGATACCAAATTGGGAGCCCATTTTATATCTGCTCAATATTTTTCCATTTGATCTCAAAGAAAATTGAGCGGGTTGTCAAAAGGGGCCACCGATTTACTATTGTTCATTTTGTGCTACTATCGAGGATCAATCTCACCCCATTTACTTTAAACTGTCAGCTCCAAGTGTCAATTTGCACTTTCACATTCCAAATATTTTGCCTCTCTTAAAGCTATGGTGATTCTTTTCCGAAACCATGTATTTTAAGTAAGGTTCAATTGTAATTATTTGACAATAATGTACTGTCTGTTGTTGTGTTGAATAATGTGAATGAACGTGTGAATAATTGGTACAATTGTTACAATATTTCCATAAGTGTGGTACTGAGTGTAAATGTTTTGTGCTCTTTGTCTGTATACACAGTTTTTATTTGATAAAATTGAAGTCTCAGTGACTGAAAAATTGGATCACATCTGACTGGGACCCCTGTATGTGTCGAATGAGACCAGTGGTTACACCATGCAAAATTGGTCTGCTGAACTTATTTTTAAGGCCCCAGCGGTCAAGGCCCCAGGCGCAATTTATGGCCTTGCGAAGAGCAAAGATCAGACGGCCTAGGTGAGGAGCAGAGGTACCCAGGTGGACATGTGCATAGATCATTGCAGGTGGCAAGACTGGTGGAGAAAGCAGTTAATATAGCAGATAGTATTGTGGGCATTATTAATAGGGGCATAATGTACAAGAGTAAGGAGGTTATGCTGAACTACAAGATACTAGTTGGAATATTGTGTACAGTTCTGGGCACCTCACTATAGGAGGGACATGAACATATTGGAGAGAATGAAGAAGAGGTTCACAAGAATGGTTCCAGGGGTGAGAAACCTCAGCTATGAGGATAGATTAGAGAGGTTGGGACTGTTCTCCTGGGAGAGAAGGCTAAGACGAGATTTGATAGAGATGTTCAAAATCATGAGGGGCTAGACAGAGTAGATAGGGAAAAACTGTTCCCATTCATAAAAGGATGAGAGGGTGCAGATTTAAAGTGATTTGCAAAAGAAGCTAATATGATGTGAGAAAAACTTTTTCACACATGAGTGTTTCGGGTCTGGAATGCACTGCCTGGAAGTGTGGAGGCAGGTTCAATCGAGGCATTCAAGAGGATATTAGATGGTAATTTGAATAGAAACAATGTGCAGGGGAAAAGAGAGGGGAATGGCACTAAGTCATGACGCTCGTTTGGAGAGCCGGTGCAAACAAGATGGGCCAAATGGTCTCCTTCTGACCCGTAACAATTGTGTGATTCTGAGGGAATAGACAGGGCAGGAATATTAACATGGAGCTGAGAGGAATATTCCTGCTCTTCCTGGCTTCACAATAAGGTGTGTTTTTTAAAAAATAAAACCTACTTTCAGGGAGCAGCAGTTGAGAACAGTTAGTTGATCTACCAAACCCCTGAGAATACTGACCACAGCCTGCAGGGCAAACACAACTGTCAGTTGCTGAGGAATTTTTGAGTGGGCCTCAAACAGGCGTTAGGCCCTCATCTGCACAAGCAAAGTGACTAGTGTTTTTTCAGACACCAGGCCATGTATGCCTATGCAGAAGTCTTTATCAATATAACTGGCGATGCACTTTGAGTATCAAATGTGTGCATGTATGCTGCCTGTCATACTGATATTTAGTTGCCTATTTTACACTTGTAATATGGGTGTGACACCAATTCATTTCTCGGCAGGTATGTTTTTTTTATAAATAATCTGCACGATGGATATCCCTTATAGATACCACACTAGATTGCCTGCTTCAATACTAAATTAGACAATATATGTATAGTTCTGTATGAAGTATCCATACTTAGATGTATTCTATATGATGCAAACTTTTTAATGTCTTTATGCTCCTAGAAAAGTGAATTTTTTTTCAAAAGTGAAGTAAACCCATCTGGTAACAAAAACCCCTCTCTTCCAATAAAAAATCCCCAGTAAAGAATTACTTTTTTCCTCCATTTATTCTGAATTGTGCAACATTAGTCATTAACCACAAAGTAAAAGTTTAATTCAATGTGAAACTAACACAATAAATGTACCGTTCACAACATAACCGGATCTGCCAGCCAGTGACAGGGCTGAGACACTTGCCGCTGACCACAATTGGGAATACATCTTTTCTTTAATAAATTTAGAGTGCCCAATTATTTTTTTCCAATTAAGGGGTAATTTAGTGTGGCCTACCTACCCTGCGCATCTTTGGGTTGTGGAGGTGAGACCCACACAGACACGGGTCAATGTTCAAATTCCACACGGACAATGACCCGGGGCGGGATCAAATCCGGGTCATCGGAGCCGTCAAGGAGCAATGCTAACTCCTATGCCACCGTTCTGCCCTGGGAATGCATCTTCACTTTTAGGGACTTTCTGTCGCAGTTGCAGGAAGCAGCCACAAGGATGAGGTGCACGTGCACTGAGGCTTGGTCCTCTTTGAGATCAGCAATGGAAAGGTTTGTTTTAAAGATATTTTGAGACCTTCCTGCGATTGTTTCTTCTCTTAATTACTTTCATCCCAGATCCTATTCCTGTGATTAATAGCCTGGATGTAATAAGTTCACGGAGGCAAACATTCCTTCGCCAAAATCCCTTTTATTAACAAAACCAACAGCAGTACGACCATGAGCATTCAACTTGCTGTCCACACTGGGAGTGCAGAGGATCTGACACTTCCTGTCATATACAAAGAAGAGGTTCCCTGATTGGCCCACTAATCAGGGAACTCTTATTCCAATTGACCAATTTCAAAGGCCTGGTCTAAGTCATTACACTGGACCAAATTTCTCAATGAGTTCAAGGCATCTAGTCCAGATCTCTTAATGGCAGGATCAGTGCAGGAGGCATCAATGCAGGGTTCGCGGCAAGTGTATCTCTCCCCATGGGAAGTTTAACTTCTGCGCGTAAGACTTCCTCTGTGACTCGACACACAACAGTGGCGAATGTCTCAAAGTTCACTGCTAATTCCATCATCCACAAATTGGACAGGGAGGTCTTTATACACATTTACCTGAAATTGATGCATGCAAGTAAATGGTGCTTGTCAAATCTATTTCTTTTAGCTGTGTATTGTGGATGATCCAGATACAAAATCATGGGGTGCCAGAGCACAGCAGGAAAGATGATGTGTGGTCAGTGCTTCAATGTAAATGTCAGCCGCAGTACATGTCAGAGAACATGGAAGCTTGTTCAACAGCTTGCATTCATATGGTGCCTTAATCATAGTCGAATGTCCCAAAGAGCTTCACAGGAGTAGAATCAAACCAAAAGGTTTTTTTTTTTTAAATAATTTTTATTGGAATTTTTTACAGAAAATATAACAAAAAGTATAGCAAAAAGCAGTAATATGCAACTAACAGCCCCATAACACCCACAATTCCCCCCATACCGTAACATCACATGTATCACATTCCCCCACCCCCCCAAACAAGAGAACTTAACCATAAATTAAAATTAGATAAATCAAATTTAAATAAAATAAGCCAACATAATCAACGTCCCACCCCCCCGGGTTGCTGCTGCTACTGTCCCAGTACCCTATCGTTGAGCCAGAAAGTCGATGAAAGGTTGCCACCGTTTAAAGAACCCTTGCACCGATCCTCTCAGGGCGAATTTAACCTTCTCAAGCTTAATGAAGCCCGCCATGTCATTGATCCAGGTCTCCACGCTTGGGGGCCTCGCGTCCTTCCACTGTAGCAAAATCCTTCGCCGGGCTACTAGGGACGCAAAGGCCAGCACACCGGCCTCTTTCGCCTCCTGCACTCCCGGCTCTACCCCAACCCCAAAGATCGCGAGTCCCCATCCTGGCTTGACCCTGGATCCCACCACCCTTGACACCGTCCTCGCCACCCCCTTCCAGAACTCCTCCAATGCCGGGCATGCCCAGAACATATGGGCATGGTTCGCTGGACTCCCCGAGCACCTGGCACACCTATCTTCACCCCCAAAGAACCTACTCATCCTCGTCCCAGTCATGTGGGCCCTATGCAGCACCTTGAATTGGATGAGGCTAAGCCACGCACACGAGGAGGAAGAATTTACCCTCTCCAGGGCATCAGCCCATGTCCCGTCTTCGATCTGTTCCCCCAGTTCCCCCTCCCACTTTGTTTTCAGCTCCTCTACTGACGCCTCTTCCTTCTCCTGCATAAGCTTGTAGATATCGGATATCTTCCCCTCTCCGACCCAGACCCCCGAGAGCACCCTGTCACTCACCCCCTTCGCGGGGAGCGCAGGGAATCCCTCCACCTGCCGTCTAGCAAATGCCTTTACCTGCAGATATCTAAACATGTTTCCCGGCGGGAGCCCAAATTTCTCCTCCAACTCCCCCAGGCTCGCAAACCTTCCGTCGATAAACAGGTCCTTCAGCTGTCTAATGCCCGCTCTATACCATCCCCGAAATCCCCCATCCATGTTCCCCGGGACGAACCTATGGTTCCCCCTTAACGGAGCCTCCATCGAGCCCCCCACTTCTCCCCTATGTCGCCTCCACTGCCCCCAAATCTTGAGGGTAGCCGCCACCACCGGACTCGTGGTATACCTCGTGGGAGGGAGCGGCCACGGCGCCGTTACCAGGGCTCCCAGGCTTGTATTCCCACAGGACGCTCTCTCGATCCGTTTCCATGCTGCCCCCTCCCCCTCCATCACCCACTTACGCACCATCGACACGTTGGCCGCCCAGTAGTACCCCGAGAGGTTGGGCAACGCCAGCCCCCCCCCATCCCTACTCCGCTCCAAGAAGACCCTCTTCACCCTCGGGGTGCCATGCGCCCAAACAAATCCCATGATGCTGCTGGTCACCCTTTTAAGAAAGGCCCTAGGGATAAAGATGGGCAAGCACTGGAAGAGGAACAAGAACCTCGGGAGAACAGTCATTTTGACGGATTGCACTCTGCCCGCCAGCGATAGCGGCACCATGTCCCACCTTTTAAATTCCTCCTCCATCTGTTCCACTAGTCTGGTGAAGTTAAGCTTATGAAGAGCCCCCCAACTCCTGGCCACCTGCACCCCCAGGTACCTGAAACTCTTCACTGCCCTCCTGAAGGGGAGCCTCCCAATTCCCTCCTCCTGATCTCCCGGGTGCACTACAAATACCTCGCTCTTTCCTAAGTTCAGCTTATAGCCCGAGAAGCCCCCAAATTCCGCTAACAGTTCCATCTCCCCCGGCATTCCCCCCTCTGGGTCCGCCACATAAACAGTAGGTCGTCCGCATACAGCGATACCCGGTGCTCCTCCCCCCCCCCCCCGCACCAGACCCCTCCACTTCCCTGACTCCCTCAACGCCATGGCCAGCGGTTCAATCGCCAGTGCAAAGAGCAGTGGGGACAGGGGACACCCCTGCCTGGTCCCACGATAAAGCCTAAAATACTCCGATCTCCTTCCATTTGTGACTACACTCGCCATCGGCGCCGCGTAAAGCAGCCTCACCCATTTGATGAATCCCTCCCCAAATCCAAACCTCTCCAGCACCTCCCATAGATACCGCCACTCAACTCTATCAAACGCCTTCTCTGCATCCAGCGCCACCACTATCTCCGCCTCCCCCTCCACTGCCGGCATCATGATAACATTGAGCAGTCTCCGCACATTCGTGTTGAGCTGCCGCCCCTTGACAAACCCTGTCTGATCTTCATGAATTACCTCTGGCACACAATCCTCTATCCTGGTAGCCAGGATCTTCGCCAGCAACTTAGCGTCTACGTTAAGGAGTGAAATAGGCCTATATGATCCGCACTGCAAGGGGTCCTTATCCCGTTTTAGGATCAAAGAGATCAGTGCCCGCGACATCGTCGGGGGCAAAGCCCCCCCCCCCCTCCCACGCCTCATTGAAAGTTCGCACCAGCAGGGGACCCACCAGGTCCGCATATTTTTTGTAAAATTCTGCCGGGAACCCGTCCGGCCCCGGGGCCTTACCTGACTGCATTTGCCCGATCCCCCTGACTAGCTCCTCCAACTCTATCGGCGCCCCCAGCCCCTCAACCAGCCTCTCTTGAACCCTTGGGAAACATAGCCTGTTCATGAAGCTCTCCATCCCCTCTCTCCCCCTCGGAGGTTCCGACCGGTACAATCCCTCGTAAAAGTCCCTAAAGACCCCGTTTACTTCTGTCCCCTTCTGCACTACATTTCCACCCCCATCCTTCACTCCCCCAATTTCCCTAGCCGCATCTCGCCTACGGAGCTGATGCGCCAACATCCTGCTCGCCTTCTCTCCATACTCATATACCGCGCCCAGCGCCCTCCTCCACTGTGTCTCCGCCTTTCTGGTGGTCAACAAGTCAAAATTGGCCTGCAACCTGCGCCGTTCTCCCAGCAACCCTTCCTCCGGTGCCTCCGCATATCTCCTGTCCACCTCCAGAAGCTCTCCCACCAGTCTCTCCCTCTCCTTCCTTTCCCTGTGGGCCCGGATGGAGATCAGCTCCCCCCGGATCACTGCTTTCAGAGCCTCCCAGACCATCCCCACCTGGACCTCCCCCGTATCATTGGTATCCAGATACCCCTCAATGCTTCTCCGAACCCTCTTACACACCTCCTCCTCCGCCAGCATCCCCACATCCAGGCGCCAGAGCGGTCGCTGGTCCCGTGCCTCCCCCATCTCCAGATCAATCCAGTGCGGGGCATGGTCCGAAATCGCTATGGCCGAATACTCGGCATCCTGCACCCTCGGGATCAACCCCCTGCTCAGGACAAAAAAGTCTATCCGGGAATAAACCCTATGGACGTGAGAGAAAAAGGAATACTCCCGCGCTCTCGGTCTCCCAAACCTCCAGGGATCCACCCCTCCCATCTGGTCCATGTATCCCCTCAGCACTTTGGCCGCCGCCGGTCTCCTACCCGTCCTTGAACTAGACCGGTCCAGTGTGGGATCCAGCACTGTGTTAAAATCTCCCCCCATGATCAGGCCCCCTGCCTCCAGGTCCGGGATGCGGCCCAACAAGCGCCTCATGAAGCCAGCATCATCCCAATTCGGGGCATATACGTTCACCAGCACCACCTTCTCTCCCTGCAGCCTACCCCTCACCATGATATATCTGCCCTCCTTGTCCGACACCACCTCAGCCGCCTCAAACGCCACCCTCTTCCCCACTAGAATCGCCACCCCCCGGTTCTTTGCGTCCAATCCTGAATGATAAACCTGCCCCACCCACCCCTTCCTCAGACGGACCTGGTCCGCCACCTTCAGGTGGGTCTCCTGGAGCATAGCCACGTCCGCCTTCAACCCCCTTAGATGGGAGACCACCCTGGTTCTCTTAACCGGCCCGTTCAGCCCCCTCACGTTCCAGGTAATCAGCCGGATCAGAGGGCAACCCACCCCCCTCCCCTGCCGACTAGCCATAGCTTGGCAGATGTTCGCCCCAGGCCAGCACACCCCGCTCGACCCGTTCCCCATGGCGATAGCGCCTCTCCTCTTCCCCCCCCGGCCCTCATCGGCTCCTTCCTAGTCGTTCCAGCAGCAACCCGGTATCCCCCCCCATCCCCCTCCGCCCCCCCAGGCTAGGACCCCTCCTAGCCACGACGCACCCTCCATGGTACTTCCGTGAGTCAGCTGACTTCTGCTGACTCCGGCAGCTCCCGCCAAAACCTATCCCCTCCCGGCTTGGGGTCATCCCCCTCTTGCCACACCTCCTTGGCATTACTACAGCGCGGGAAAAAAGACCCGTAGAGGCCCTTCCCCCATCGCAAGCTCCACCCCCCTGCCCCGCAGCGCGGGAGACCAGAGGAAAGCCCGCGCTTTCACACTGCCACACCCCACCCTTCTGACGCAGTTCCCCAAAATCCAGTTTCCCCTCAATCCCCAGCCCCGTTCAGAAGAGAACATATAGAACACAAACCCCCAACACTCCCCACCTACCCCACAACCATACCCAACAGACAAACCCACCCGTAAACAGAGCAAAAAGAAAACCAGCATACATAACACACATGTCGAAGTTGAAAAAGTTGAAACAGTTGGAACAAAACAGCCACAGCGGAAACAACGCCGGCCAAAGTATGTTCCCAGGCCCTAGTTCAAGTCCAGCTTCTCCGCCTGTACAAAGGCCCACGCCTCCTCCGGGAACTCGAAGTAATGGTGCCGGTCCTTGTATGTCACCCACAGGCGCGCAGGCTGCAGCATTCCAAACCTGACCTGCTTAGCATGAAGCACCGCCTTCGTCCGGTTGAACCCGGCCCGCCGCTTAGCCACTTCCGCACTCCAGTCCTGGTAGATCCTCACTACCGAATTCTCCCATTTACTGCTCCTCTCTTTCTTGGCCCAGCGCAGCACACACTCCCAGTCACTGAATCGGTGGAACCGCACCAGCACCGCCCTCGGGGGCTCATCTGCCTTGGGCCTCCTGGCCATCACTCTGTGCGCTCCCTCGAGCTCCAGGGGCAAATGGAAGGACCCTGCTCCCATCAACGAGCTCAACAACGTGGTCACATACGCCGGGTGATCCGACCCCTCCAGCCCCTCCGCCAGGCCCAGGATCCACAGATTCTTTCGCCTCGTGCGAACGTCCAGCTCCTCCAAGCGGTCCTGCCACTTTTTATGAAGTGCCTCGTGCAACTCCACTTTCCCAACGAGGACCATGGCCTCCTCCTCTCTTTCAACGGCCTGCCGCTGCAACTCCCGAATAGACTCCTCCTGTGCCGCCTGGGTCCCAAGCAGCTTGGTTGTAGTTGCATTCATGGAGTCCAGCAGCTCAGCCTTCAGCTCAGCAAAACAACGTAGGAGCGAGGCCTGTTGCTCCTGCGCCCACTTCCACCAGTCCTCGGGTGTTGCGCCGGCCGCCATTTTGTTTTTCTTCCCCCGTTTTTTTTGTGGAGTTACTGCAGCCTTTTTCACCATATAGTGTGGGGCAAGTTCTTCCAGGCACCTTCCCCCACCAGGATACGTAGCAACAGCACTGTTTGGGGCCCTCAAAACGGCCCAAAAGCCCTTAAATAGCGGGAGCGCCGGCCGCCATTTTGTTTTTTTTCACCCGTTTTTTTGGGGGCGTTACTGCAGCCTTTTTCACCAGATAATGTGGGGCAAGTTCTTCCAGGCACCTTCCCCCACTAGGATGCGTAGAAACAGCGCCGTTTGGGGCCCTTAAAACGGCCCAAAAGTCCCTAAATAGCAGGAGTGCCGGCCGCCATTTTGTTTTTCTTCCCCCGTTTTTTTGGGGGAGTTACTGCAGCCTTTTTCTTCTTCCCACTCCAGGTGAGCACCATATAGTGTGGGGCAAGTTCTTCCAGGCACCTTCCCCCACCGGGATGCGTGGAAACAGCTCCGTTTGGGGCCCTCGAAACGGCCCAACAGTCCCTAAATAGCGGGAGCTGCGAACGTGCGGCTTAGCTCCGCATAGCCGCAACCGGAAGTCAAAACCAAAAGGTTTTAAAGGAATATCTCAAATATCTGGATTCAGCCAAAGATTGACGATGCCTTGCATCCTATTCTTGTTCATGTTGACGATCCGCCTCTGGAAAGGGCACAAGGCAGAAAGAGAATGAAAGCCTCAAACGTCTGGATGACAAAACAGTCAACTCACAATCAGGAACTGCTATGCAGCGGAGTGACACAGAGGTTATTACTGCTATCTCACTGTGCTGTGGACCCGGGTCCGATCCCGGCATCGGGCGCCCGACAGAATGCCATGCTAAGGTGCCTTGGCAGCGGCATCAATGTATTCTATTCCGTAAACGCCGTTGGCATATCATTAACAGGCACAAACCGGTATTCTCTGGGTCTCCTGCGATGCTCTGCCTCCGCCAGGAAGAATTACCGACAGGGAGTTTCACTTGTGGTTTCAAAAATAGAGAAACAGGCTGTTGAGGGAGAGAGAGCAGGTAGTGCATGTTCCCAGAAATGCAACCAGGGGCTGTCTGCTCTTCCACTGGCGGGGGTGTGGGGAAGGGCAGCAGGGGGTGTCCAGGGGATGGGCTGTGGTGCTAGGGTGCCCCTGGGACCAGGGTGGTGTCCAGACACGGACCACCATTGCCACGGCCTGCAGGGCAGCCATCTTTCTGTGCAGCCCACCGTGGCTCGTGACTGCGCAGAGTAACACCAGCCATATGGATGCACCTACCAACCCCCCACCATCAACTTCGTCCCTCCATCCCATCTCCAACTTGGACCACTCTGGAGGGACCCTTCAGAAAGGCGCTGGGAGAGTACCCCGCATCGTGGTGACCTGCTGTGTCCTCCACAACATCGCCCAGCAGAGGAGTGACAAGCTGGAAGAGGGGGAGAACGCCAAGCCTCGTCTGACCAGAAGGATGCGGAGGAGTGTCAGGATGGGCATGGGGCCCGCCAGGCACACGAGGCCTCACAACGTATTATCCTAGGCCAGCGTGCACAGGATGCTCTATCCGCCTTCCGGTTCACCGACTATGGGGCCTGGCTGACCACACAGACATCCCATTCCACCTTCTGTAACCCCTCCATGATTCTTACCTGTGGGTGTGGGCCCTGGGTTGGCAGTAACAGCGGGTCTGGTCCATGGGATGGGAAATGATAACTACCCGGTTTGCGATGAGCTCTGGTGCTCCGTGTTATTTGACAACGTCTGACTTCTGCCCACGGTAGCACTTTCCACCGTCCAGCTGGCACCTGGGTGATTCCTGCATGCGAGCTGGTCATTCCATCACACGGTCTCACCAAACCCTTTGGGTGGCAGAGGTAGGGACGGGATGCTGGGTGGGGGGGGGGGGGGGGGGGGGGGGGGGGTTAGTTGGGCGAGTGGGAAAGAGAGGGGGAGAAGTGGGATACCACGGCAATGTGCGGGTTCCGATCTTGGGGTCCCAGCCCACAGCCACCTCCAACGTCCCCCCCACCCCCCAGCCCCCCACCCCCAGCAGCCGGCTCATCCCATCTCTCACGCTCTTTTGAAAGAATACAGAGGCAGGTTGGAACTTTTTTGCACCGGTGTTTATTTTAGGAAGAACATGTGAACATCTCTATAAGGTTTGTGCCCTAGCCCCTCTATGCTTCACCCATGCCATCTTAACTGGTGTCTACCTCTCTGGCCTTACAAGCCCTAACTCTACGTCGAGGTGGATCCCCAGATGGTACATCAGGAGTGGAGGTAATCTGCTGTGAATCTCGCCTTGTGACCTGCGTCCCCTTTGGCGGTGGAGGGAGTCCGAGACACTGAGGTGTTCCGGCACCACCCTGCCTCAGTCACTGGCACAGGCTACTCCATGGGACTGGGGTATGACTGGAGTGAACTCCTGGGGCTCCCTCACCACCTGGCGCTGCCAGTCCTGGAGGCCTGATCTCGTTTCGACATGGGTTTCCATGCCCACAGCCATGGAGTGCAGGGACTGGGCCACCTCCCTCTGGGACTGTGCCACACCATTCAGTGACTGTGCCACCTCCCTCTGGGACTGTGCCACACCATTCAGTGACTGTGCCACCTCCCTCTGGGACTGTGCCACACCATTCAGTGACTGTGCCACCTCCCTCTGGGACTGTGCCACACCATTCAGTGACTGTGCCACCTCCCTCTGGGAGGTGCTTTAATTGTCTGTGACAGGACAGCCCTGTCCTGTGCCTCGGCCACTGCCCCGACAGAGTGCCCCAGGTCTTGAACACCCTGACCCATTGCAGATACCTTCGCCCCCAAGACCTCCACCGTGGACGCTACCCATTCAGTGTTGGCCTGGGTGGCTCGCATTGTCAGCACCGCCTCCTGCCCTGCAGGTGGTTAGACTCATCCAATTTCACCTGCAGGCGCTAATGGTTGCTGTCAACCTCTCATGCGCTTAATAAGGGTTTTGTATGTTGCAATGGTAATGGTTTATTGATGAGATCTGGAGGTTTGTGCGTTAAATATAAACACATTTATTGGTAGGCTTTAACTATGTACAGTTCCAAGGATGGTCCTTGCCTGGAGCTATGTCATGTAGGCATGTTGCTTACTGAGTTCAGTTTATGATTCTTTTTGGACCATGTGACTGGTGCCACTCTCCAGTCCCACATTAATCCTTACTCAGCTTAGCACCTTACATTTTAATGCAAGGAGGCACATATCATCACAAGGTGAGGATCTCTTGGATAATTTGGGGGCAATTTTTACTTTGGGTTTAATATCAAATAGGTGGTATTGGATCAGCCACCTGCTGTATAATTGGGAGATGCAATGTTTGCAGCTTAAATATTAATCGAAGGAGTTCATGGTCAAATTGTAGTTCCCTCATCTGACCACAGCTTCTGTGCTGTGTCCAGTTCTGGCTACTGAGATTTACAAATGGGTAAATCAGTGTCAAATGAAATTCAGTTTGGACAATGACATGTTTTTCAGATGAGCGATTACAGTTACTAGGATAGACTGGTATATAATTGTCTGACAGGACAGCCGATTTGATTGTGCTTCGAGAGTCGTGATTACTAACAGAAGTGTGATGTCTCAAGCAAGCAACCACGCGGAAGCGACAACTGCAGAAAGACAGTTTTATTTTACTTATATATTTACACCTCCTACTCCCCAAAGGGTCTCCCTTGCCTGGCCTACACTTGGGCCAGAATATTTATGTCCCAGAGGCTCCTGGTTTGGGGGGGGGGGGGGGGGGGGGGGGGGTCTACACCCCCTCATCTAGGTAGATCGTACTCAGGAAAGGCCACAAGGACTCTGAGGTTATAATAAGGAGATACGATAGGAGTGTTTAAAATCATGAACGGGTTAGATAGGCCAAATAAGGAGCGCGTATTTCCAATGACCTGAGGGTCAATAGCCAGAGGACACAGATTGACAAGAAAGCAAAGGTGACATGAGGAACATCTTCTGCGATGAGTGGTTAGAATTTTGAATGTGTTAATAGGGTGGTGGATACAAATTGAAGATTTGGAGAATTGGGTGAATACATGGGGGAGAAAGAAATTGCAGCAATATGAAGAAAGAGCACAGAAGGCCAGGTTAACAGGAATGCTCTTCAAAAGAGCAGGCACAGAATCAATGGGCTGAAGGACATCCTTCTGTGCTGCACTATTCGCCAATTCTATTTAAGGGGGAAGGAAGCATTTGAGATGATGAAAATAAGGCTGTTATCTATTCCTAAAGGTCTTACATTATGAGGAAATATTAGGGATGCATCTTAAAGTCAGCTGAGAATTCTGAATTCTCCCTACCCGAACAGGCGCCGGAATGTGACGACTAGGGGATTTTCACAGTAAATTCATTGCAGTGTTAATGTAAGCCTACTTGTGACAATAAAAGATTATTTTATTATTTAAAGTGGATTCTTGAGATGGAAAAGCAAGAATGTAAATAACACAAATAATTACTTTAAATTAAATTATGGGATTAGGACAAGGGAGTCATAAATAAAAACTGCTAAAAGGCAAATTTAGGACTGACATTAGATTTTTTTTTCCATACATGAAATACAAGATTTAAAGGACCTCCTGATACCTGATGAAATGTATCCCAGGATGTTGTGGGAAGCTAGGGAGGAAATTGCCAGGCCCCTAACAAATATTTAAATAATCGACAGCCACAGGAGTTGTGCCTGAAGATTGGAGGGTAGCAAATGTTGTTTAAGAGGGACTCTAGGAGTAAGCCCGGGAATCACCAACCGATGAGCCTTACTTCTGTAGTGGGTAAATCGTTAGAAGGTATTCTGAGGGATAGGATCTACAGGCTAATTAGGGAGAGTCAGCATGGCTTTGTAAGGGGAAAGTCATGTCTCCCACAAATTTGATTGAGTTTTTTGAAGGGGTAACCAAGAACATAGATGAGGGTAGTGAGGTCGCGTTGTCTACATGGGCTTTAGCAAGGCCTTTGACAAGGTACTGTTTGGTAGGTTGTTGCAAAAGGTTAAAGAGTTCTCCCAGTGAGCCAGAGAAGACACAGCCAGAGTGAGACACAATAAAGAGTGAGTTTGGGAATTTGAAGCTAGATGGGAATTCGAAACTGGGTGGGGAGGAGGTGCTTTTTATCCCTGGTAAGTGACTGGTAAGTAGTTTTTCTTTTTTCTTTTTCTTTTCATTGGTATATTTATTTATTTTTTCTTCGTTTTTTGGGGTTTTTTTTGGAATTGTAGTTGTAGAAGTTTACCGAAGGTTTAAGACATGGCAGGAGAACCCAGACCCGTGTCCTGCTCCTTGTGTGTGATGTGGGAGCTCAGGGACACTTCCACTGTCCCTGGCTCCTTCACGTGCAAGACGTGTGTCCAGTTGCAGCTCCTGTTAGACTGCTTGACGGCTCTGGAGCTGCGGATGGTCTCACTTTGGAGTATCCACGATGCTGAGGACGTTGCGGACAGCACGTTTAGCGAGTTGGCATCACTGCAGGTGAAAGTTACTGAGGAAGATAGAAAATGGGTGACCAAAAGACAGAGCAAGAGTAGGAAGGCAGTGCAGGTGTCCCCTGTGGTCAGCTCCCTGCAAAACAGATATACCGCTTTGGATACTGTTGAGGGAGATGGCTCACCAGGGGAAAACAGCAGCAGCCAGGTTCATGACACCGTGGCTGGCTCTGCTGCGCAGCAGGGCAGGAAGAAGAATGGCAGGGCTATAGTGATAGGGGACTCAATCGTAAGGGGAATAGACAGGCAGTTCTGCGGATGCAATCGAGACTCCAGGATGGTATGTTGCCTCCCTGGTGCAAGGGTCAAGGATATCTCGGAGCAGCTGCAGGACATTCTGGGGGGGCGGGGGGGGGGGGGGGGGGGGGTGAACAGCCAGCTGTCGTGGTGCACATAGGCACCAACAATATAGGTAAAAAACAGGACGAGGTCCTACAAGCTGAATTCAGGGAGTTAGGAGTTAAACTAAAAAGTAGGACCTCAAAGGTAGTAATCTCAGGATTGCTACCTGTGCCATGAGCTAGTCAGAGTAGGAATGTCAGGATAGATAGGATGAATGCATGGCTCAAGAGATGGTGCAAGAGGGAGGGATTCAAATTCCTGGGGCATTGGAACCGGTTCTGGGGGAGGTGGGACCAGTACAAACCGGAAGGTCTGCACCTGGGCAGGACTGGAACCGATGTCCTGGGTCGTGTTTGCTAGAGCTGTTGGGGAGGGTTTAAACTAATGTTGCAGGGGGGTGGGAACCAATGCAGGAAGTTGGAAGGTAGTAAAACAGGGACAGAAACAAAAGGCAGTAAGGGGGAAAGTGTAAGGCAGAGGAGCCATAGTCAAAAATCAAAAAGGGTGACAGTACAAGGTACAGTGACTGAGGGGAGCTCAGTGAATAGGCCTAGTAATACTAAAATGAATAAAACGGGAAGTAAAAACATAAATGGTAAGCGACGCGGCAGGTTGTTACATGAAGATATGGGTTCAACAACAAGGAAAATTAGGAGAAACGTTAAGTGGAACTATAACTTAGGAGAGGTTACTGATCGAGGTGTTAAGATTCAAAACAGAGGTATAAAGGCTAACATAAGTGTACTTTACCTGAATGCTCGTAATATTCGGAATAAGGTAAATGAGTTGATGGCACAAATCATCGTGAATGACTATGATTTAGTGGCCATTACTGAAACATGGTTAAAGGATGGTCACAACTGAGAATTAAATATCCAAGAGTATCAAACTCTTTGGAAGGACAGAGTGGATGGTAAGGGAGGTGGTGTAGCTCTGTTATTTCAGGATGACATCCGGGCAATAGTAAGGGATGACATCGGTGCTATGGAGGATAAGGTTGAATCCATTTGGGTGGAAATCAGGGATAGTAAGGCGAAAAAGTCACTGATAGGAATAGTCTATAGTCCACTAAATAGTAACATTATGGTGGGGCAGGCAATAAACAAAGAAATAACTGATGCATGTAGAAATGGTACAGCAATTATCATAGGCGATTTTAATCTACATGTCGATTGGTTTAACCAGGTCGGTCAAGGCAGCCTTGAGGAGGAGTTTATAGAATGTATCCGCGATAGTTTCCTAGAACAGTATGTAATGGAACCTATGAGGGAACAAGCGGTTCTAGATCTGGTCCTGTGGTAATGAGACAGGATTGATTAATGATCTCATAGTTTGGGGATCCTCTCGGAAGGAGCGATCACAATATGGTGGAATTTAAAATACAGATGGAGGGTGAGAAGGTAAAATCAAACACTAGTGTTCTGTCCTTAAACAAAGGAGATTACAATGGGATGAGAGAAAAGCTGGCTAAGGTAGACTGGGAGCAAAGACTTTGTGGTGAAACAGTTGAGGAACAGTGGAGAACCTTCCAAGCGCTTTTTCACAGTGCTCAGCAAAGGTTTATACCAACAAAAAGGAAGAACGGTAGAAAGAGGGAAAATCGACCATGGATATCTTAGGAAATAAGGGAGAGTACAAATTGAAGGAAAAAGCATACAAAGTGGTAAAGATTAGTGGGAGACTAGAGGACTGGGAAATCTTTAGGGGGCAACAGAAAGCTACTGAAAAAGCTATAAAGAAGAGTAAGATAGATTATGAGAATAAACTTGCTCAGAATATAAAAACAGATAGTAAAAGTTTCTACAAATATATAAAACAAAAGAGTGGCTAAGGTAAATATTGGTCCTTTAGAGGATGAGAAGAGAGATTTAATAATGGGAGATGAGGAAATGGCTGAGGAACTGAACAGGTTTTTTGGGTTAGTCTTCACAGTGGAAGACACAAATAACATGCCAGTGACTGATAGAAATGAGGCTGTGACAGGTGAGGACCTTGAGATGATTGTTATCACTAAGGAGGTAGTGATGGGCAAGCTAATGGGGCTAAAGGTAGACAAGTCTCCTGGCCCTGATGGAAGAGATGGCTTGGGAAATTGCAAATGCACTTGTGATAATTTACCAAAATTCACTAGACTCTGGGGTGGTCCTGGCGGATTGGAAATTAGCAAACGTGACACCACTGTTTAAAAAAGGAGGTCGGCAGAAAGCGGGTACCTATAAGCCAGTGAGCTTAACTTTGGTAGTAGGGAAGATGCTGGAATCTATCATCAAGGAGGAAATAGCGAGGCATCTGGATGGAAATTGTCCCATTGGGCAGATGCAGCATGGGTTCATAAAGGGCAGGTCGTGCTAACTAATTTAGTGGAATTTTTTGAGGACATTACCAGAGCGATAGATAGCGGGGAGCCAATGGATGTGGTATATCTGGATTTCCAGAAAGCCTTTGACAAGGTGCCACACAAAAGGTTGCTGCATAAGATAAAGATGCATGGCATTACGGGTAAAGTAGTAGCGTGGATAGAGGATTGGTTAATTATTAGAAAGCAAAGAGTGGGGATTAATGGGTGTATCTCTGGTGGGCAATCAGTAGCTAGTGGTGTCCCTCAGGGATCAGTATTGGGCCCACAATTGTTCACAATTTACATAGATGATTTGGAGTTGGGGACCAAGGGCAATGTGTCCAAGTTTGCAGACGACACTAAGATGAGTGGTAAAGCAAAAAGTGCAGTGGATACTGGAAGTCTGCAGAGGGATTTGGATAGGTTAAGTGAATGGGCTAGGGTCTGGCAGATGGAATACAATGTTGCCAAATGTGAGGTTATCCATTTTGGTAGGAATAACAGCAAAAGAGATTATTATTTAAATGATAAAATATTAAAACATGCTGCTGTACAGCGAGACCTGGGTGTGCTGGTGCATGAGTCGCAAAAAGTTGGTTTACAGGTCCAACAGGTGATTAAGAAGGTGAATGGGGTTTTGTCCTTCATTGCTAGAGGGATGGAGTTTAAGCCTAGGGAGTTTATGCTGCAATTGTTTAAGGTGTTAGTGAGGCCACACCTGGAGAATTGTGTTCAGGTTTGGTCTCCTTATCTGAGAAAGGACGTACTGGTACTGGAGGATGTGCAGAGGAGGTTCACTAGGTTAATCCCAGAGCTGAAGGGGTTGGATTACGAGGAGAGGTTGAGTAGACTGGCACTGTACTCATTGGAATTTAGAAAGATGAGGGGGGATCTTATAGAAACATATAAAATTATGAAGGGAATAGATAGGATAAATGTGAGCAGGTTGTTTTTACTGGCGGGTGAATGCAGAACTAGGGGGCATAGCCTCAAAATAAGGGGAAGTAGATTTAGGACTGAGTTAAGGAGGAACTTCTTCACCAAAGGGTTGTGAATCTATGGAATTCCTTGCCCAGTGAAGCAGTTAAGGCTCCTTCATTAAATGTTTTTAAGATAAAGATAGATAATGTTTTGAAGAATAAAGGGATTAAGGGATATGGTGTTCGGGCCGGAAAGTGGAGCTGAGTCCACAAAAGATCAGCCATGATCTAATTGAATGACCAAGCAGGCTTGAGGGGCCAGATGGCCTACTCCTGCTCCTAGTTCTTATGTTCTTATAAATCTCACGGAATCCAGGGTGAGGTAGCCAATTGGATACAAAATTGGCTTGGTGACCGAAGCCAAAGGGTGGTTGTGGAAGACTGTTTTTCAAACTGGAGGCCTGTGACCAGCGGTCTGCCTCAGGGATCGGTGCTGGGACCTCTGTTATTTGTGATATATATAAATGATTTGAGGGCAGCACGGTGGCGCAGTGGGAGCACT
Source organism: Scyliorhinus canicula (assembly GCF_902713615.1). NCBI lineage: Eukaryota > Metazoa > Chordata > Chondrichthyes > Carcharhiniformes > Scyliorhinidae > Scyliorhinus > Scyliorhinus canicula. The sequence continues at coordinate 184,425,630 of NC_052146.1, forward strand.
GCAGTCTCACGGCGCCAAGGTCCCAGGTTCAATCACGGCTCTGGGTCACTGCCTGTGTGGAGTTTGCACATTCTTCCCGTGTTTGCGTGGGTGTTGTCCCCACAACCCAAAGATGTGTATGTTAGGTGGATTGAACACGCTTAATTGCCCTTTAATCGGAAAAAATGAATTGGGTACTCTAAATTTATTTTTAAAATAAAAAATAAAAAATAAATGATTTGGATGAGAATGTAGGAGGCATGGTTAGTACGTTTGCAGGTGACACCAAGATTGGTGGCATAGTAGATAGTGAAGAAGGTTATATAAGATGCAACAGGATCTTGACTAATTGGGCCAATGAATGGCAGGTAGAGTTTAATTTGGATAAATGTGAGGTGATGCATTTTGGTAGATCAAATCGGGGCAGGACCTATTCAGTTAATGTTAGGGAGTTGGGGATAGTTACAGAACAAAGAGATCTCGGAATACCGGTTCATAGCTCCTTGAAGGTGGAGTCGCAGGTGGACTGGGTGGTGAAGAAGGCATTCAGCATACTAGGTTTTATTGGTCAGAATATTGAATACAGGAGTTGGGTCACCTTGTTGAAGTTGTACAAGACATTGGTAAGACCACACATGGAATACTGTGTTCAGTTCTGGTCACCCTATTATAGGAAGGATATTGTTAAACTAGAAAGAGTGCAGAAGAGATTTACGAGGATGTTACCAGGACTTGATGGTCTGAGTTATAAAGAGAGGCTGGATAGGCTGAGACTTTTTTCCCTGGAGCGTAGGAGGCTTAGGGGTGATCTTATAGAGGTCTATAAAATAATGAGGAGCATCAATAAGGTAGCTAGTCGACATCTTTTCCCAAAGGTAGAGGAGTCTAGAACTAGAGGGCATAGGTTTAAGATGAGAGGAGAGAGATACAAAAGAGACTAGAGGGGAAATTTCTGCATACAGAGGGTGATGAGCATTTGGAACGGGCTGCCAGTGGGAGTGGTAGAGGAGGGTACAACAGTTCAACAGTTACATGGGCAGGGTGGGTATAGAGGGATATGGGCCAAATGCTGGCAAGTGGGACTAGCTTAGTGATAGAAACTGGGCGGCATGGACCAGGTAGCACGGTAGCATAGTGGTTAGCACAATTGCTTCACAGCTCCAGGGTCCCAGGTTCGATTCCTGGCTTGGGTCACTGTCTGTGCCGAGTCTGCAGGTTCTCCCCGTGTGTGCATGGGTTTCCTCCGGGTGCTCCGGTTTCCTCCCACAGTCCATAGATGGGCAGGTCAGGTGGATTGGCCAGGCTAAATTGCCCTTAGTGTCCAAAATTGCCCTCAGTGTTGGGTGGGGTTACTGGGTTATGAGGATAGGGTGGGGGTGTGGGCTTGGGTAGGGTGCTCTTTCCAAGAGCCGGTGCAGACTCGATGGGCCGAATGGCCTCCTTCTGCACTGTAAATTCTATGATTCTATGACCAGCTGGGTCGATGGGCCTGTTTCCATGCTGTAAACATCTATGACTCTATACAAAAACCTTGTATGATTTATGAAAGAATGAAGAAGCAGGATCTTTCCTTTGTTTTTTTTTGATTTGTTCATAGGATGTGGGCATTGCTGGCTGGACCAACATTTATTGTACAGAATTATATGTCCCTAAAGGACATTAATGAACCTGATGGGTTTTTATACAATCAACAATTATTTTGTGGTCATCATCAGACTTTTAATTCCAGATTTTTATTGAATTCAAATTGACAGGCATCACTGAGGCCTCACCATGCCAGAGCCAGCAATAATTCAAATCAGCAAAAGTTTCGACCAGCTAAACATTTGTCTCCTGTATGGCAAATGCAAATAACAGTATTTTGCATATTCTGCAATGGCTCCACCTCAGATCCCTTCCCTGTTAAAACAGTGTTGCAAATACCTCGTTCATGGTTAATGTTAATATTTTAAAGGTAATGTTTAGTTTTGGGAAGATTATTGTTGCGAAGGTAAGGAAATTAAAATGCTGAACATTAGTGACTGCTAGAACACCTAAAGAAATGGTAGTTCAGAAGGTTACCTGTGTTTGTATAATAGAATCAGAATAGAAGAGATGGAGTCACAAAACAGCAGATGGATGTACTCAGCTGGAGAAACTATAAATGAGGGATAATTGGCTTGGAGGTCATACTAAGGATAGCCCAGAAAAGGCCATGTCATCAGAGAGATAGGTGGAGCTTAGGAAGGTTTCAGTTTGTTTAAGTGTTTGCTGGGAGAGGTTTTTAGTTGCAGCTTGGATCTTTAGTGGAAATAAATGATATAACTACACCAGAAGCACAGTAAAACACTAACGTCATCATTGAACATGAGGAAGGCAGATGAGGCTTAACCTCAGTTTGACTCTTGTGAGGGACAGAAGCAGGAAGATTGCCCAAATTGAAGCTAGTGGGAGAATCTACTGTGGGCTTCATACTATCTTATTGCCAAAAAAAGAAACCATTAGATTAGCTTGAAGGCATTTCAAAAGTAACCAGAACAAGGTTCTGGGGCCTCCACAGTCAAGAGAGGATAAATTAAAGTTTTACCTCCGAGAATAGCTGGAGCCAAGGAGAATTCTCCAGGGGACTGTGACAAACTTATGGGTAGAAGTAAGATTGTGTCCCATAAGAGAATTCTTGGAGGAATTAGGAAGTAAACCTGAGTGCATAACATATATAGTTTATGAACCATGTTGTTTAGTTAATAGTGCTTGTTTTGTTCAAATTTCTAAATATATAAGAAAGCTTTTTTTGTTTAAAAGAAGTGAAACCTCGTGGTGTAATTCTATTGGTTAAACTAAGGTATCAGGGCAGCACGGTGGTGCAGTGTAGCATTGCTGCCTCACGGCGCCAAGGTCCCAGGTTCAATCCTGGCTCTGGGTCTCTGTCCGTGTGGAGTTTGCACATTCTCCCCGTGGTTGCATGCGTTTCGCCCCCACAGCCCAAAGATGTGCCGGCTAGGTGGACTGGCCACGCTAAATTACCCCTTAATTGGAAAAAATGAATTGGGTACTCTAAATTTATTTTTAAAAATATGGTATCAGAATTTCTTTTTAAACGTCTAACTGGATTGGAACAACAATCATTCACCAGGGGTATGGGCGGCATGGTAGCACAGTGGTTAGCACTATTGCCTTACAGCGCCAGACACCCGGGTCCGATTCCTGGCTTGGCTCACAGTCTGTGCGCATTCTGCACAATCTCCCTGTGTCTGCGCGGGTTTCCTCCGGGTGCTCCGGTTTCCTCCCACAAATCCCGAAAGACGTGCTGTTAGGTGAATTGGACATTCTGAATTCTCCCTCTGTGTACCTGAACAGGTGCCGGAATGTGGCCGCCAGGAACTTTTCACAGCATCTTCATTGCAGTGTTAATATAAGCCTATTTGTGACGTTAATAAAGATTATTATTATTATGTCACTGCATCAACACTATCAAAATCTTTTTTGCAGCAACACTTCAGCTTCTTGCTGACAGGCTCCCCCCAGAGGTGGAAATAACTCAGCACATTGGTGGTAAATTCTTTCACCTTAACCGGCTGAAGGACAAAACCAAGGTGACACCTACTTCTGTAGCAAAGCTACAAAGTGCTGGGGATACAGGTTCAGATCAGAGCCCCTCGACAGCCAACCTACCTCCACTGGGGTCTCAGTGGAAAGACACATATCATGCTGCAAATTCTGCAGACGAATGGTGGACTAATCACTTTAAGCTCAGCAAATGAGGAGGCTACCACTTGACTTTAGGGATTTGCATTCGCTAAGTGATAAAATAATAATAATGACTATTTGAGCCATTCTCTGCTCTCACCCTGAACTAAAAAATTTCACCAAATTCACTTCCAATTTGTACCCTTGTTTTGCCTTCATATGGTCCATGTTTGATTCTTCCCTTCCCTTCTTTGACTTCTCAGTCTGTATTTCTGGGCAGAGGTTAATATTCAGTATAATCCAGAACTAGTGGAACCCTCCGTGATTCTCGATGGGACGGCAGAAGTTCAAGAAATGTTATGGCCCAGTCAACCAGGTGGAGATGATCCTTCGTTGAATAGAAAGAAAGACATATCAGAAAGGCTGATATGGACAGTAACATCATCGCAACAGATATGATGGAAACAGAAACTGGGAGAATAGAATACAGTCCATAGAGTCACGACAGAACAGATGGAGGCCATTCGGCCCATCGAGTCTGCACTGACCCTCTGAAAGAGCACTCTACCTAGGCACACCCCGCCCTCTCCCTGTAACCTTACCTGCACATCCCTGAATTGTGGGCGGAAACAGGAGCACCTGGAAGAAACCCACACAGACACTGGGAAAATGTGCAAACCCCAGTCACCTGAGGCCGGAATTGAACCCGGGACCCTGGTGCTGTGAGGCAGCAGTGCGAACCACTGTGCTACCGTGCCGCCCTTTCAAGAAAGAAAGACTTGCATTCATACAATGCTATTCATGACTGCTGCATATGTCACGGTGTTTATAGCCAATGAAGTGTAATGACTCACCGTGGTCATGCAGGAAACATGGCAACTATCTTGACTACACTTTCTGGCAACCCACAGCACAAAAATTAACACTGACACCCCAATGCAGTACTGAGGAAGCGCTGCACTGTTGAAGGTGCCAACTTTTGTATGAGACATTAAATTGAGGCCCTTTCTGTCTGCTTGGGTGATGTAAAAGATCCATGACACTATTTGAAGAAGAGTAGGTGAGTTACTCCAATATTTATCCCTCATTCAACATCACAAAAACAGATTTCCTAGTTATTCTCTCATTGCTTGTTGTGGGTGTTTGCTGTGTTCTATGAGCTAATGTCCCTGTACTGCAGAGGGAGAGGACAGTTTTGTAGATGGCATGAAATGAAATTAAATGAAAATCGCTTACCGTCACAAGTAGGCTTCAAATGAAGTTACTGTGAAAAGCCCCTAGTCGCCACATTCCAGCGCCTGTTTGGGGAGGCTGGTATGGGAATTGAACCGTGCTGCTGGCCTGCCTTAGTCTGCTCTTTAAAAGCCAGCTATTTAGCCCTGTGCTAAACCAGCCCACTTATAGACTTGCATTATGGAGTGACTGAAATTCTGCATCAGCTGCAATTTCTTAAGCCACAAAAAATGCATGTTGATGATGGCCGATGACTGGAATGTTGGAACAAACAATTTCCCAATGATCCAGAAAAGGCTTCCAAAGTGGGAGGACCTTGTTACTCACAACCTCAATGCTTCAACTGCATTCTTTACGTTTTTGGGCCAGTGACATTGGGAAAGCATTGCACAGGACGAATTAACAGACAAGGATAGGTCCATGTACACAGTCTTTCCATACAGATATATCTTGGGAGTATGAGAATAATATTGGACAACTAATTTTGGACCAGGGGCGGAATTCTCCGCCAACCGGGAATCGGCGGGCCCCCTGAGGCGATTCTCCGGCCCGCGATGGGCCGAAGTCCCGCCACTGACAGGCCGATCCCGCCGGCGAGAATCAGAGCACCTCTGATGCCGGCGGGAGCAGGCTGCGCGAGTGGGCCCCGGGGGGGGGGGCACGGGGCGATCTGACCCCGGGGGGTGCCCCCACTGTGGCCTGGCCCGCGATCAGCGGGCGGGCCTGTGCTATGGGGGCACTCTTTTTCTTCCGCCGCCGCCACGGCCTCCAGAATGGTGGAGGCGTAAGAGACCCACTCCACTGCGAATGCGCCGGGGTGACGCTCCGGCGCATGCGCGGACTCACGCCGGCTGGCGAAGGCCTTTTGGCCAGCCATTTGCACTGGCTGGCGGGGCGCGAAAGGCCATTTGCACCGGTCGGCGGGGCGCCAACCACTCCGGCGCGGGCCTAGCCCCTAAAGGTGCAGAGAATTCCGCATCTTTGGGGAGGCCCAACGCCAGAGTGGTTCTCGCCACTCCGGTACGTCGGGGCCCCCCGCCCCGCCGGGTAGGGGAAAATCCCGACCCAGGTCTCTATTCTCTTCTCCCCTGCCTTCATGGTTGGTACGGAACTTGCTATAATCTCATTAAAAGGTGGAACACTTACACCTCAGAAGGAGGCCCTTTGACCCATCATGTCTAAGCCAAGAATAAAAGAGATTCCAAACCACTTTCTAATTCTTTTTAAAAAATAAATCTTGAGCACCCAATTCATTTTTTCCAATGAAGGGACAATTTAGCGTGGCCAATCCACCTAACCTGCACATCTTTGGGTTGTGGGGGCGAAACCCATGCAAACATGGGGAGAATGTGCAAACTCCACACGGACAGTGACCCAGAGCCGGGATTGAACCTGGGACCTCGGTAGCAGTGCTAACCACTGTGCCACTATGCTGCCCCCACTTTCCAACTCTTGGTGTGCAAGCTTTGAAGATTACACTTTGGCAATATCAGCAAACGTTTTCCTAAATGTGATTAAGATTTCTGTCACAAAAACAGAAAATTCAGGAAAACTCTGCATGTCTGGCATCATCCATGATGAGAGAAATAGAGTTTTGAGTCTCTATGACTCCTCTTCAGAGTTAAAGAGAGGGTGAAATGTGCTGGATAATATACTGTAAAAGAGGGGGTGAAACAGCCGAAGCAGAGGAGAAGGTAGGTGATAGATGGGAGCTCGGAGAGATTGCAACAAAGATGTATGGGAGAAATGGGTTTAAAATCATTGGACATCGGCGCCAGTCCTGGGGAAGGAGGAAAGACAGGACAGTCTTCAAGCTGGGACCAGAGTCCTGGTGAATCGCATAACTAAGGCTGTAGATAGGGCTTTAAACTAAATAGTGGAGGGTAGGGTTCAGTTGTACAGAAAATTAGAAAATCAAAATTAAAGGAGAAGGTAGAAGTGCAGGTTAATGATGAGAACTTAAATCAAGTTCTAGGGACCAAGGGGTCAGGAGAGGTAAGTAAAGTTTCCAAATTACGTAATAGAACAGAGAGTATAGAAGATGGCAGGAATCTAACTTCAGGCACAGCAGGTAAGGGGACAACTATGAGAACGGGAGCGGTCAACACAGGACTGAGGGTGCATACCTAAATGTGCGCAGTATCCAAAACAAAATAAATGAGTTGGTTGTGCACATTGAAATTGGCCGGTACAAAGTTGTGGACATCACAGAGACGTGGCTGCAAGGGAATCAAGGCTGGGATCGAGGATATGTGTCCTATCGAAAGGGGTGAGGTTGCATTGTTAGTAAGGAATTAACTTAAAGCTGGCGAAGGGGAGTGAGTTCAGGTATCTGCAGGTTAAGAACTTTGTGCGAAAGGTCTGAAGTGGGTTCCCTAGGTTTCTGGGATACACCCTGCTGGAGCGACTGCTGCTTCCAGATGTGGAAAGGGAGGGAAGAATTGAGAATATATACAAGTGGCTTGGGGAGCAGTGAGGCGGGGAGGTGGTGAAGATCAAGGAGAAATAGGAAGGGGAGTTAGAACGGGAGATCAAATGGGGAGTATGGAGTGAGGCACTGCATAGGCTAAACGGGACCTCCTCTTGTGCAAGGATGAGTCTGATACAGTTTAAGGTGATGCACGGGGTGCATATGACTAGGGCGAGAATGAGTGGGTTCTTTCAGGGGGTAGCAGATGAGTGTGAGAGGTGTGAGCGGGAGCCAGCGAATCACGTGCACACGTTTTGGGGTTGTGAAAAATTGGGAAGATTCTGGGCGGGAGGGTTTGCGGTGTTAGCCAAAATAGTGGAGGAGGAGGTAGATCCGGACCAGTTGGTGGCGATAGTTGGGGTTTCAGAGAAGCCAGAGCTCATGGAGAGGAGGAAGGCCGATGTCGTGGCCTTTGCCTCTCTGATTGCACGGCCGCAAATTTTACTAGAGTGGCAGTCGGCATCGCCATCAGGGGTAGCGGCTTGGTTGGGTGACCTGTACGACTTCCTGTGGTTGGAGAAGATAAAGTATGAGTTAAGGGGCTCCGCAGAGGGGTTTGAGAAAAGGTGGGAGATGTTTGTGACCGTGTTTGAGGAGCTATTCGTCACGGGGAGGGGTGTTGAAAAATGGGGAAAATTCTGTACAGACTGTACAGTTGATTGCTGCGAAGTTTGTATCCCAGGTGTTTATGGATTTTAACCTGTTTTGATACATGTCTGTAATAAAATACATTTAACAAAAGACAGCGTAGAATCTGTGTGGGTAGAGTTTTTTTGTAATAAATTTAGATTACCCAATTATTTTTTCCAATTAAGGGGCAATTTAGTCTGGCCAATCCACCTACTCTGCACATTGTTGGGTTGTGGGGGCGAAACCCACGCAGACACGGGGAGAATGTGCAAACTCCACCCGGACAGTGACCCAGAGCCGGGATCGAACCTGGGACCTCAGCGCCGTGAGACGGTTGTGCTAACCACTAGGCCACCGTGCTGCCCAATGTGTGGGTAGAGTTGAGGAATCGCAAAGGTAAAAAGACTTTGATGGGAGTTACGTACAGGCTCCTAGCAGTAGTCATGATGTGGGCTGAAAATAAATCAGGAGATAGAGAAGGCATTTAAGAAAGTCAATATTACAATAAATTCATGGGTAGCATGGTAGCTCAGTGGGTAGCACTATTGCTTCACAGCTCCAGGGTCCCAGGCTCAATTCCCGGCTTGGGTCACTATTGTGCGGAGTCTGCACATTCTCCCTGTGTCTGTGTGGGTTTCCTCCGGTTTCCTCCCACAAGTCCCGAAAGACGTGCTGTTAGGTAATTTGGACATTCTGAATTCTCCCTCTGTGTACCCGAACAGGTGCCAGAATGTGGCGACTAGGGGCTTTATACAGTAACTTCATTGAAAGTGAAAGTGAAAATCATGCAAGCCTACTTGTGACAATAAAGATTATTAAAATTTAAAAAATAATCATGGGGGTCTTCAATTTGCAGGTGGTCTGGGAAAATCAGGTTGGTTGCGGATCCCAAGAAAAGGAATTTATGGAATGTCTACGAGATAGATTTTTGGAGCAGCTTGTGGTAGAGCCCACTAGGAAACAGGCAATTCTGGATTTGGTGATGTGTAACGAGGCAAACTTGATTCGGGAATGTAAGGTGAAGGTACCCTTCAGAGGCAGTGGCCACAATATGATAGAATTTACCCTGCAGTTTAAGAAAGAGAAATTGGAATCAGATGTAATGGTTTTATAATTGAGTAAAGGTAAGTACAAAGACATGCGGGAGGAGCTGGCCAGAGTTGATTGGAAGTGGAGCCAGGCAGGGAAGACGGTGGAACAGCAATAGCAGGAGCTTTGGGGGGTTATTCGGGAGGCACAACAGAAATTTATTCCAAGGAGGAGGAAACATGCCAAGGGAAGGACAAGGCATTCATGGTTGACAAGCATACAATCTGCCGAGGATTAGTGGGAAACCAGAGGATTGGGAACTCTTTAAAAGCCAGCAGAGGAAACAAAAAAGCAATAAGAGGGGAGAATATGAAGTGTGAGTGTAAGCTAGCTGGTAATATTAAAAAGATTGCAAGAGTTTTTTTTTCGCTATATAAAAGATAAGAGAGAGTCAAGAATAGACATTGGTGCACTGGAAATGAGGCTGGAGAAGTAGTAACAGGGAACAAAGAAATGGCAGAGGAACTGAATAGGTACTTTGCATCAGTCTTCACGGTGGAAGACACCAATGGTATATCAGAACTTCAAGCGAGTCAGGGGGCAGAGGTGAGTGCAGTGACCATCACTAAGGAGAAGGTGTTGGGGAAACTGAAAGGTCTGACGGTGAATAAATCACCTGGACCGGATGGACTACACCCCAGGGTTCTGAAGGAGATAGCTGAGGAGATTGTGGAGGCATTGGTGGGATCTTTCAGGAATCACTGGAGGCAGGGATGGTCCCAGAGGATTGAAAAATGGCTAATGTAACACCTCTGTTTAAGAAGAATTAGAATTAGAATTAGAATTAGAACAGTACAGCATAGAACAGGCCCTTCGGCCCTCGATGTTGTGCCGAGTAATGATCACCCTACTCAAGCCCACCCTATACCAGTAACTCAACAACCCCCATTAACCTTATTTTTTAGGACACTAAGGGCAATTTAGCCTGGCCAATCCACCTAACCCACACATCTTTGGAGAGGGAGGAGGGTGGCATGTGACGCAGTGGTTAGCACTGGGACTGTGGCGCTGAGGACCCGGGTTCGAATCCCGGCCCTGGGTCACTATCCGTGTGGAGTTTCCACATTCTCCCCATGTCTGCGTGGGTTTCATCCTCACAACCCAAAGATGTGCAGGTTGGTCATGCTAAATTGCCCCTTAATTGGAAAATAAAATAATTGGGTACTCTAAATTTATTTTAAAAAAGAAGAGAGGGAGGCAGAAGACAGGAAATTAAAGGCCGGTTAGCCTGACTTTGGTTGTTGGTAAGATTTTAGAGTATTCTTAAGGATGTGATTGTGGTGTACTTAGAAGTGCATGATAAAATAGGACTGAGTCAGTATGGATTCGTCAAGGGGAGGTCATGCCTAACAAATCTGGTAGAATTCTTTGAGGAGGCAACAAGGAAGTTAGATGAAGGAGAACCAGTTGACGTGATCTATTTGGATTTCCAGAAGGCCTTTGACAAGGTGCCGTACAGGGGACTGCTAAATAAGATAAGAGCCCATGGTGTTAGGGGCAAGATATTGGCATGGCTAGGGGATTTGCTGACTGGCAGCAGGCAGAGAGTGTGGATAAAGGGATCCTCAGCATGGAGGCCAGTGACTGGAGGCCTGCGTTCCTCAGGGGTCAGTGCTGGGACCACAGTTATTCACGATGTATATTAATGATCTGGAAGAAAGAACTGAGGGCATTGTTTTTTTTTTAATTCGTTCATGGGATGTGGACGTCACTGGCTGAGCCAGCATTTATTGCCCATCCTGAGGGCATTTAAGAGTCAACAACATTACTCTGGGTCTGGAGTCACATGTAGAACGGGTAAGGACAGGTTAGGAGAGTAGGCAAAGAAATGGCAAATGGATTACAATGTGGAAAAGTGTGAGGTTGAACATCAGACACTTGCTGAATGTAGTAATGACCCCATCTGGGGGGAGGACACCAGAGGAGATCGTCTCCCTGGAGGCTGAGAAAAATTTTGATCGAGTAGAGTGGGGGTACTTCATGGAGGTGTTTGAATGGTTTGGATTCAGAGCGGGATTCACCATGTGGGTGAAGCTCCTATAAAGAGCTCCTATGGCTAACTTGCGGATGAACAGCACCAGCTCTGAATACTTTTGTTTGCACAGGGGAAAAAAGCCACTGGCCATTGCCGTTAGATTGGTGGATTGGTGGATGGGCATTTGGAGAGGGAGCAGAGAGCATAGAGTCTCACTTTATGCGGATGACCTGCTCCTCTACGTGTCAAACCCCCTAGCCAGCATGGGGAAGGAAACTGAACTCCTCAGGGAGTTTGGTCCCTTCTCATGTTACAAACCCAACCTGGGAAAGATATAAATCTTCCTGGTGCAGCCCAAGAGGGAGGAAGGGAACGTGCGAAGGCTGCTAAATGTGATAATGATGCCGGCAGCAGAAGGAGAGACGGAGATTATGGTGGCATTGGATGCGGAGAAGGCCTTTGACAGGGTTGAGTGGGGGTACTTGTGGGAGGTGTTGGAAAGGTTCGGGTTTGGGGTGGGGTTTATTAAATGGGTGAGGTTGCTGTACGAGGCCCCGATGGCGAGTGTAGCGACAAATGGGAGGAGGTCCGAGTACTTCAGGCTCCACCGTGGGACGAGGCACGAGAATTGAACCTGGGCAAGAGTGAGCTGTTTGTCGTGCACCCGGGAGATCAGGAGGAGGGGATTGGTAGGCTCCCGCTAAAGAGGGCAGTGAGGAGTTTTAGGTACCTGGGAGTTCAGGTGGATAGGAGCTGGGGGACTCTGCACAAGCTCAATTTTACTAGGTTGGTGGAGCAGATGGAGCAGATGGAGGAGGAATTTAAAAGGTGGGACATGCTGCCGCTGTCGTTGGCGGGTAGAGTACAGTCTATTAAAATGACGGTGCTCCCGAGGTTTTTGTTTTTGTTTCAGTGCCTCCCCATTTTCGTTCCAAGGGCCTTTTTTAGGCGGGTGAACAGCAGCATTCTGGGATTTGTTTGAGCATATGGGACTCCGAGGGTAAGGAGGGTCTTTTTGGAGCGGGGCAGGGATAGAGGGGGGCTGGCGCTGCCCAACCTCTCTGGGTACTATTGGGCGGCTAATGTCTCGATGGTATGCAAGTGGGTAATGGAGGGGGAGGGGGCAGCATGGAAAAGGATGGAGATGGCGTCCTGCGGAGGCACGAGCCTGAAGGCACTGGTAACGGTTCCGTTGCCGCTCCCTCCAACGAGGTACACCACGAGCCCGGTGGTAGCGGCCACCCTTAAAATTTGGGGGCAGTGGAGGCGACACAGAGGGGAAGTGGAGGGCTCGGTGGAGGCCCCGCTGCGGGGGAACCACCAGTTTGTCCCAGGGAACATGGATGGCGGGTTCCTGGGGTGGCACAGGACGGGCATTACGAAGTTGATAGACCTGTTTATTGACGGGAGGTTCGCGAGCCTTGGTGAACTGGAGAAGTTTGAGCTCCCCCTGGGGAATATGTTCAGGTACCTTCAGGTCAAGGCATTTGCTAGGCGACAGGTGGAGGGGTTCCCTTCGCTGCCCCCGCGGGGGTAAGGGATAGGGTGCTTTCGGGGGTGTGGGTTGGGGATGGGAAGGTGTCTGACATCTATCAGGTAATGCAGGAGGTGGGGGAGGCGTTGGTAGAGGAGCTGATGGCTAAGTGGGAGGTGGAGCTGGGGGAGCAGATTGAGGAGGGGACATGGGCGGACGCCCTGGAGAGGGTGAACTCCTCCTCTTCATGTGCGAGGCTTAGTCTCATTCAGTTAAAGGTGCTGCACCAGGCCCACATGTCCGGATCCAGGATGAGTAGGTTCTTTAGGGGCGAAGACAGCTGCGTCAGGTGTTCGGGGAGTCCAGCGAACCATGCCCATATGTTCTGGGCATGCCCGGCACTGGAGGGGTTCTGGAAGGGGGTGGCGGGGACGGTGTCGAGGGTGGTGGGATCCAGGGTCAAGCCAGGTTGGGGACTCACGATTTTTGGGGTTGGGGTGGAGCCGGGAGTGCAGGAGGCGAAAGAGGCCGATGTTTTGGCCTTTGCGTCCCTAGTAGCCCGGCGGAGGATCTTGCTGCAGTGGAAAGATGCGAGACCTCCGAGTGTGGAGACCTGGATTAATGACATGGCGGGTTTCATTAAGTTGGAAAGGGTCAAGTTCGCCCTGAGAGGGTCGGTACAAGGGTTCTTTAGGAGGTGGCAGCCTTTCCTCAACTTTCTGGCTCAACTACTGGTCAGCAGTAGCAGCAACCCGGGGGGAGGGGGGGAAAGGGGGGGCGGTTTAGGGGGATAGTGTTTAAGTTAATTTGCTTATTGTTAATTTATCCTGTTGTTTATTGGGGTTGGGGGGTTGGGGGGTTTGCTATATGCGTTGTTACGGGTGCCGGGGGGTGTTTATTATTATTATTGTTATTGTTATTATTGTATTGTTTTGTTGATATATATTTTTCAAAAAATTTCAATAAAAATTATTTTTTTTAAAAGAGGGAGGAAGGGAGCTGGAAGAACTACCCTTTAAAGTGACCCAAACTAAGTTCCAGGTGCTTGGGGATTCAAGTGGCCCACACCTGGAAGGATCTCTACAAATGGAACCTCTCCAGCCTGGTAGAGGAGGTGAAGAGGGACCTGCAAAGACAGGACTCACTCCAGCTTTCACTGGCCGGAACGGTACTGACAATCAAAATGAACATGCAGCCTTGGTTCCTCTTCGTATTCAGATCAGTCCCGATCTTCATCCCCAAATCCTAACACCATCAGCTCTGACAAATTATTCACAGTCTTCGTCTGGGGGGGAAGAGTTCCTAGAATACGGAACTGTATTTTACAGCAATGGTGACACGTGGGAGATCGGGCACTGCTGAATCTTCTGTTCTACTACGGCCGACATGGAGAGAGTGAGATGGTGGCTGAGGGGGCTGGAGGCCCCCTGTACATGGATCTCTCTCCGAGCGCTGGCCAACACATCACTCCCGACTCCCCCACACACACACACACACACACACCAGGAGCCCAGTGGTAGAACCCACCTCAAAGATGTGGAACCAATTCAGATGCCATTTTGATCTGGTTGAGATGTCACGGGGGCCGCCAACTGCAACAATCACAGGTTCGCGCCGGCAGGTATGGGCGCTACTTTTGGGACGTGTGGAGGACACAGAGGGAAGCTGACGGTTGAGGACATGTACGTGGACTACAGACTGGTGACTCTGGAGGAACTCACAGAGAAGTTCCAACTCACAAAAGGGAATGACCTCAGATATTTGCAACTGTGTAACTTTCTCCGCAAGGAGACCAAGACGTTCCCTAGAAAGCCGCACGCACATTCCTGGACACGATGGTAGTGCTGAACTGGTTAGGGGACGACAAATGTGGCAACATATACAGGAGGTTCATAGAAAAGGTCAGGACTCCAACTGGACGAGACCAGACAAAGGTGGGGGAAGGAACTGGGCACAGAAATATGGGGAGAACACCGGATGGAGGCGTTGCATGGAGTCAACTCCACCTCCTCCTGTGCCGGGCTAAACCTGGTGCAGCTCAAGGTGGTGCACAGAGCGCACCTTACCAAATCACGCATGGGTGGGTTCTTCCCACAGGTGGAGGACAAGTGCGAGAGCTGACAAGGCCAGCTACACCCACATGTTCTGGTCCTGCCCCAGACTCAGGGAATTCTGGATGGCCTTTTCCGAGGCTATGTCCAAGGTGATGGGGGTCGAGGTGGAGCCGTGCCCATCTGTGGCAGTCTTCGGTCAGAGCACCCAGAGCTCTGGACAGGGAAAGGGGTCGATGCCCTGGCCTTCGCCTCACTGATCACCAAGCAGAGATTTCTGCTGGAGTGGATCTCAAAATGGTTCTCAGATCTGGCCAAATTTGTGAGGCTAAAGAAAATCAAATTTGAAACAAGAGGGTCCGAGCAGAGATCCCACACCACTTGGAGCAAATTTACAAGCCTATTTACAGACCTGTTTGCAGGGCGGGACCCAACAGTGGAAAGAAGCCTATAGAGAGGAACCCTAACCACACCAAGACCCAGAAGGGGGAAACTGGGGACAACCCATACGATAGCCCCAGCGGAACCCATCAAACCAATGTAAAAATCAAACACAGATGTAAAAATGTAAATATTGTCCAGCATCAGAGCCCCAGTCATGGCTATAGTGACAGCGAGAGGCCCAAGGCTGGTTGTTCTGACCTATGTACAGTTTTCCTTCTGGTTGTTGAACAATACTCCCAATTGGATTGGATTTGGATTTGGGTTTATTGGCACGTGTACCAAGGTACAGTGAAAAGTATTGTTCTGTGTACAGTCCAGACAGATCGTTCCATCCATGAAGTCAGTGGGAGGTGTAGACAAAGTCAATGTATGGGAGGCGTGTTCTCGTGATGGACTGGGCTGTGCTCATGACTCTCTGTAGTTTCTTACGGTCTTGGGCCGAGCAGTTGCCATACCAGGCTGTGATGCAGCTAAACAGGATGCATCTGTAAAAATTGGCAAGAATCAATGTGGACATGCCGAGTTTCCTTTATTTCCTAAGGAAATGAAGGTGCTGTGGTGCTTTCTTGATCATAGCGTTGACGTGGGTGGACCAGGACAGATTATTGGTGATGTGCACATCTAGGAATTTCAAGCTGTCAGCCATCTCCAACTCAGCACCATTGATGTAGACAGGGGTGTGTACAATACTTTGCTTCCTGAAGTCAATGACCAGCTTCTTAGTTTTGCTGACGTTGAGGGAGAGGTTGTTGTTGTTACACCACGCCACTAGGTTCTCTAACTCCCTCCTGTCCTCTGACTCATCATTGTTTGAGGTCCGACCCACTATGGTACTGTCATCAGCAAACTTGTAGATGGAGTTGGAGCTTTTGCCACGCAGTCATGTGTGATTAGGGAGTATAGTAGGAGACTAAGTATGCAGCCTTGCGGGGTTCCGGTATTGAGGACTATCGTGGAGGAGGTGTTGTTGTTATCCTTACTGATTGTGGACTATGGGTCAGGAAGTTGAGGATCCAGTTGCAGAGGGAAGAGCCAAGTCCTAGGTTTTGAAGCCGGAATTGTAGTCAATAATTAGGATTCTAACATAGGAGTCCTTGTTGTCGAGATGCTCCAGGGATGAGTGTTGAGCCAGGGAGATGGTGTCTGCTGTGGACCGGTTGTGGCGTTATGCGAATTGCAGTGGATCTAGGCATTCTGGGAGTATGGAGTTGATGTGCCTCATGACCAACCACTTGAAGCATTTCATAATGATAGATGTCAAGGCCACCGCACATTGCCTGGCTCTTCTTTGGCACTGGTATGATGGTGGTTTTCTTGAAGCAGGTGAGAGCCTTGGAAAGGAGTGGGGAGAGGTTGAAGCTGTCTGCGGACACACCCGTCAGTTGGTCCATGCAGAATCTGAGTGCACAACCAGGGACTTCGTCAGGACCCATTGTTTCCAAGGGTTCACTTTCAAGAAGGCCTGTCTGACTTTGAAAGCGGTGATGGTAGACATGGGTGCGTCCAAGGCTGCTGGGGCAGTTGAAAATAGTTTGTTGGTTTCCTGCTCATTGGTGAGGGGTGCGTTGCTGCCAGAGATTCTACTCGGCTTTGCTTTGTAGCTGTTAGTTGTTTAAGCCTTGCCACAACCGACGAGAATCTGTAACGCTAGTCTGTGACTCTGGCTTAGTTTGATATTGTCAGAAGGAGCACCATATTGTGGTCCAATTTTCCGAAGTGTGGTCGGGGGATGGATCAGTAGGCACCCTTGATATTTCTGTAGCAGTGGCCAAGGATGTTGGCGCCCCTGATGGGACAGGAGATCGGTTGGTGGAATTTTTTCAGTACACTCTTGCGGTTCACGTGGTTGAAGTCCCCGGCCACAATGAACAAAGCCTTCGGGTATTCTGTTGCATTATTTATAGCGGTGTACAATTCATCCAGCGCCGCTTTCACTTCTGCCTGGGGTGGGATGTAGACCGCTGTGATAATGGCTGAAGTGAACTCCCGTGGAAGGTAGTACGGGTGGCACTTCACATTCAGGTATTCCAGGTTCGGGCGCAGTAGGTCACCAGAGTTGCCGCATCCAAGCACTAGGAGGAGTTGATGAGGAAGCAAATCCCTCCACCCTTTGCTTTGCCCGGTGATGACGTGCCGTCCATCCAGTGAATTGAGAAGCCGTCAGGCTGTATGGTACAGTCCAGTGAGGCAGGGGTGAGCCATGTCTCTGTGAAACAGAGCACACAGCATTCTCTTACTTCCCTCTGAGAGGTGTAGCCACCGAAGTTGGCCATCCCCTCAATACAAAATGGAGGAACGCAAAGCTTGCAGGGTAAAATGGACAAAGTTTGCAGCACAAGCAGGCTGCAACAAGCCACTGTGTATTCTGTCTGCTAAGAGAGCAGACAGCACCGAAATGAACATTCCGCATACTAATGAGGCAATCTCCGGGACAGTTAGCATAGTAATGGAACGATCCCAGGGACAATGGACACAAATAGGGAAGTGATTGCAACATTGTATGGGAAACCAGACAACCCGGCACCAGCGGGGCTCGAAGACAAAGCACCTGAAGGCCCGCCCAGTAGCCGAGGGACAGCCTCAGTATTGGGGGGATTCAAACAAATCGATTGGGAAGAGACCCAATCGATCCCCAGCAGATAGAGGGTCCGTCCAAAAGGGAGCGAAGCCCTGGGACCTATAAAATACAGGTCCCAAACTTAGTTTGTTCTTCTTGACCAGCACTCCTCTCTTGACCAGCCCCCTCGACCAGCCTTTACCGAAGACCTTAACCGAGAGAGAGGAGAGGTTTGGGACAGCAGTCGCCAGCAAGTAAGTGTCTCACAACGATCGCTACCAGAGATAGACACTCCTGACCCCTTTTTAACCCTTACCAACCTGAAGTCTGCAGACCCAGTGCAGAGCAAGAGGCCTTGTCCCCTGATCCGGCAGTTCCTTTAAGATAAGTATTGGTTTATTTAGTGGTAGGAATAGTTTAATCATCTTAGCGTGTGCATGAGTAGTTTATAATAGTATTATAATAAACTCATCTGTTTGAACTTACTAATTGGTGTATGGTTTTATTGCTTTGAACTTGACCTTGAAACTTGTGGCGGTATCTTAACGATACCTGGCGACTCCAGAGCTAAGTAACGAAACAGAGCCAAATCGAGTGTTAAGCACACTCACCCAGAACGAGCAACAGAGGCAAGTTGAGCGTTAAGCTCATCCGACTTGTTTTTGGTCACTTGGACGTTTGGCAAGAGTATGAGGGGAGAGGAGATTTAAAGCCACATTGTTTTAGTCTCACCTGCAGACCACTGCATTACCCTCACTCGGTGGCTGCTTCTGGATGGTACCAGGATCCGACGGGAGAGGTCTGACCTTGTAGAAGGTAAGTGTCTGGCAGGGTCCCGGGTGTTGGTTGCGATTTCGGGGTCCTGTCTGACTGGGTCCCAGACACTGGTTGGGATTTCACGGTCACTGGAGGGCATGTTCATGATCTGGTCAGGCCCTGAGTTTCCGTGAGTACAGGTATACCTTTTGGTGCGTTCATGTCCTCGCGTGCAGTTTCCACCGTTTTGGGAATGTTTAATCTGAATTTGGGCTGCAGGCAGGGTCTTCCTGGGTCAGGTTGGGCCGGGTCACATGTACGGTTCCAGTGGTCTGGTCGGGCTAGAAACCCAACTCTTTTTATAATTGAGAAAGCAAGGGCAGCACGGTGGCCTAGTGGTTAGCACAACCGCCTCACGGCGCTGAGGTCCCAGGTTCGATCCCGGCTCTGGGTCACTGTCCGTGTGGAGTTTGCACATTCTCCCCGTGTCTGCGTGGGTTTCGCCCCCACAACCCAAAAATGTGCAGAGTAGGTGGATTGGCCACGCTAAATTGCCCCTTAATAGAAAAAAAAATAATTGGGTAATCTAAATTTCTAAAAAAAAAAAAAAAAAAAAATAATTGAGAAAGCAACTCTTTTTCTTTTTCTATTCTGCAACTGTTATGTGAAATACCAATAAAAACATTTTTTTTAAAGTGTGAGGTAACCCTTTGGTCGGAATATAGGTAGTGTAAAGGAAGCAGGGGGGCTGCAGAAGGACTTGGACAGGCTAGGAAAGTGGGCAAAGAAGTGGCAGATGGAATACAATGTGGAAAAGCGTGAGGTTATGCACCGACAGGAAGAATAGAGGCACAGACTATTTTATAAATGGGAAAAAGCTTTGGAAATCAGGATTCTCTTAAGGTTAATGGGCAGGTTCAGTTGGCAGTTAGGAAAGCAAATGTAATGTTAGCATTCATTTTGAGAGGGCTAGAATATAAGAATGGGTATTTGCTGGTGAGGATGTATGAGGTTCTATAAGGCTCTGGTCAAAGGAACGGCATGGTTGCGCAGTGGGTAGCACCGTTGCCTCACGGCGCTGAGGATCTGGGTTGGATCCCGACCATGGGTCACTGTCCATGTGGAGTTTGCACATTCTCCCCGTGTCTGCGTGGGTTTCACCACCACAACCCAAAGATGTGCAGGGTATGTGGATTGGCCACACTAAATTGCCCCTTAATTGGAAAATAAAAGAATTGGGTGCTATAAGTTTGCTTTTTTTTAAAATTAGACTCTGGTCAGACACCATTTGGAGTATTGCGAGCAGTTTTGGGCCCTGTATCTAAGGAAAGTTATGTGCTGGCCTTGGAGAGGGTTCAGAGGAGATTCACAAAAATGATCCCTGGAATGAAGAGTTTGTCATATAAGGAGTGGTTGAGGACTCTGGGTCTGTACTCATTGAAGTTTAGAAGGTTGAGGGGCAATCTTATTGAAACTTACAGGATACTGCGAGGCCTGGATAGAGTGAACGTGGAGAGAATGTTTCCACTTGTAGGAGAAACTAGAAGCAGAGGACACAATCTCAGACTAAAGGGACGATCCTTTAAAACTGAGATGAGGGGCAGCACAGTGGCATAGTGGTTAGCAATGCTGCCTACAGCCCTGAGGACACGGGTTCGAATCCCGGCCCTAGATCACTGTCCATGTGGAGTTTGCACATTCTCCCCGTGTCTGCGTGGGTTTCATCCCCACAACCCAAAAGATGTGCAGGGTAGGTGGATTGGCCACGCTAAATTGCCCCTTGATTGGAAAAAATGAATTGGGTACTCTAAATTATTTTTTTTAAGAGTTTACGATCCAGGGAGGGGTCTTCACCCACGGAGGTGGCATTGGTGGGAAGAGCATCTATGGTGACTGATTCCCTGATGAAAACTTTGGGTTGAAACACTACGGCGCAGGATGGGTCAGTATGGCTAACACTGGCAAAGACACAAATGGATCCCAGTTCTAACTCACCACCAACAAAACCCCCTGGCTTGATGGGAAGCACGATGTATTCGGAAAAGTCATCGAAGGATTATATGTTTTTTAAAAAGTCGAGGCTTCGAAGACCGACAGCTGGGATAAACCACTGAAAGATGTGGTCATTGCAGATCATGGCAAGATCGAGTTGGAATAGTCTTGTGTCATTGCCAAAGAGTGAGCTGTCTGCCTGTGACGGGCAGTGATCTGCAGACTCCTTGCATCCCAGCCCCAGTGAGCAAGATTCCTGTTTAATCTTATACTGGTCCTGGGCTTCCAGGCTGTGTAGACACCTGAATATTCCAGAATCTGGTTCTTGCCAGCTTTGTAAAAAATGTACACAGCAACAATAAACATGGATTTTCGAAGAAAAAAGACAGTTAGGCTCTTGATTAATAAGGGATCAGGGGTTACGGGGAGAAGGCAGAATGGGAACAAGAAACATATCAGCCATGACTGAATGGAGGAGCAGACCCTAAAAACAAAGAACAATACAGCACAGGAACAGGCCCTTCGGCCCTCAAGCCTGTACCAGTCATGATATCAACCTTTGCCAAAACCCTCAGCACTTCCTTCTGCTGTATCCCTCTATACCCATCCTATCCATGTGTTTGACAAAATGCCTTTTCAATGTCGTTAATGTATCTGCTTCCACAACCTCCCCTGGCAACCCATTCCAGGAACTCACCACTCTCTACGTAAAAAACCTGCCTCGCACATCTCCTCTAAACCTATGCCCCTTGGTGACTGACCCGATGGGCCACATGGCCTAATTCTGCTCCTATGTCTTATGGTCACGAAATATAGGCAGTGTGAAGGGCAATAGAAGGTACTGATAGTGGCATAAAGATAAGAATGTGTTAATGGGAGAACAAGGGTCAGTGCTCAGCAGAAGCAAAATTAAAGAACAAGTGAGATGGCCCAGTAGGTGAGGGTTTCCATTGGGACAAAAAAATGTTTGGGATATTTTTAAAAGGGTCAAGGTGGAGGAGAAAGGGCAGCACGGTGGTTAGCACTGTTGCCTCACGGCACCTAGGTCCGAGGTTCGATCCCGGCCCTGGGCAACTGTCCGAGTGGAGTTTGCACATTCTCCCCGTGTTTGCGTGGGTTTCACCCCACAACCCAAAGGTGTGCAGGTTCGACGGATTGGCCACGCTAAATTGTCCCTTAATTGGAAAAATGAAATGGGTACTCAAAATTTATTTTTTAAAAAGATGGAGAAGGTTCACTGTCTGAAGTTGTTGAACTCAATGTTGAATCTATCAATGTTGAATGTGCATAAAGGAAAAACGGGATAGCTCCTCTGGTTTGCATCAGGCTTCACTGGAGGATTGCAGTAAAGGACTGACATAGAACATAGAACAGTACAGCACAGAACAGGCCCTTCGGCCCTCAATGTTGTGCCGAGCCATGATCACCCTACTCAAACCCACGTATCCACCCTATACCCGTAACCCAACAACCCCCCCCCCCTTAACCTTACTTTTATTAGGACACTACGGGCAATTTAGCATGGCCAATCCACCTAACCCGCACATCTTTGGACTGTGGGAGGAAACCGGAGCACCCGGAGGAAACCCACGCACACAGGGGGAGGACGTGCAGACTCCACACAGACAGTGACCCAGCCGGGAATCGAACCTGGGACCCTGGAGCTGTGAAGCATTTATGCTAACCACCATGCTACCCTGCTGCCCCGTGGGCATAGAGAGCCAAATGCTGAGTTGAAATGACAAGATTATGCTTATGAACTGCACAAAATGGTCACCCAGTCTCCATAATGTGGTGCATTGGGCCCAACTTGAACAGCTAAATCAGGCAAGAAAAACATAAATAAAGATTGAATCTATTTTTCACATAATACAGCCCCACAGAAGCAGGGCCACAAAAAATTACTCAAAACTCTGAGTGTTCCTCTCCACGGAAATCTTTAGTAAAAGGCGAAAGATTTATACGATCTGAAGAGAAACCAGAGTACTGCCGAATAAGTCGCAAATATTCGCAACCAACCATACACGTAGCTCTTTAACATCTTCCTGACTGAACACACCGACAGTCAACATCAACCTAGAGAAAGACCAATATAACTGAAATGGATTTCAACAAAAACAATTAACTAAAAATCGCTAATCAGGAAGACTAAGAACTATTAATCTTTCGCACAGTATTATAGGTATGTAAATGAGTGAGGAGGCGGGGCCAATCTGGCCACTTCCTGCACGGAGGCGATGTGGGCTGTGCTTGTTCTTGTTCACTGACTTTTGTCCTTCATTCTCGAGCTTTTTGTGCTCAACAAGTGATTTGTTTTTTAAGAGCAAGCCGAAGCTGGAAATCAGAGGGTAATCAGACCTCTGCTTTTGGCACCAGAAAGTCAAGTTTGTATTTGATAATCAGAGTTATATTTATCTCCATTACTGTAAATACCGTCGGCGGGATTCTCCATTTCAGAGACTAAATGTTGATGCAGGGACTGAATCGGTGGTGTTCTACGACAGGAAAATTGGTGCCGTTCCCAGAGCACTTCATCAATAGTTAATGAGCTCGCACCAGTGCCACGTGAAACACGACCGATTCCAATGAAAAACAGTGTCTGATTCACCGGAGTCGGGATTGACACTCGGGAGGCTAACAAGCTGCACTCCGCTCCGACAAGCTGCACTCCGCTCCGACAAGCTGCCCTCCGCTCCGACAAGCTGCCCTCCGCTCTGACAAGCTGCCCTCCGCTCCGACAAGCTGCCCTCCGCTCCGACAAGCTGCCCTCCGCTCCGACAAGCTGCCCTCCGCTCTGACAAGCTGCCCTCCGCTCCGACAAGCTGCCCTCCGCTCTGACAAGCTGCCCTCCGCTCCGACAAGCTGCGCTCCGCTCCGACAAGCTGCCCTCCGCTCCGACAAGCTGCCCTCCGCTCTGACAAGCTGCACTCCGCTCCGACAAGTTGCGCTCCGCTCCGACAAGCTGCCCTCCGCTCTGACAAGCTGCCCTCCGCTCCGACAAGCTGCGCTCCGCTCCGACAAGCTGCCCTCCGCTCCGACAAGCTGCCCTCCGCTCCGACAAGCTGCCCTCCGCTCCGACAAGCTGCCCTCCGCTCTGACAAGCTGCCCTCCCCTCCGACAAGCTGCACTCCGCTGACAAGCTGCGCTCCGCTCCGACAAGCTGCCCTCCGCTCTGACAAGCTGCCCTCCGCTCCGACAAGCTGCCCTCCGCTCCGACAAGCTGCCCTCTGCTCCGACAAGCTGCCCTCCGCTCCGACAAGCTGCACTCCGCTCCGACAAGCTGCGCTCCGCTCCGACAAGCTGCCCTCCGCTCCGACAAGCTGCCCTCCGCTCCGACAAGCTGCACTCCGCTCCGACAAGCTGCCCTCCGCTCCGACAAGCTGCCCTCCGCTCCGACAAGCTGCCCTCCGCTCCGACAAGCTGCACTCCGCTCCGACAAGCTGCGCTCCGCTCTGACAAGCTGCCCTCCGCTCTGACAAGCTGCACTCCCCTCCGACAAGCTGCACTCGGCTCTGACAAGCTGCCCTCCGCTCTGACAAGCTGCCCTCCGCTCTGACAAGCTGCCCTCCGCTCCGACAAGCTGCACTCGGCTCTGACAAGCTGCCCTCCGCTCTGACAAGCTGCCCTCCGCTCTGACAAGCTGCCCTCCGCTCCGCAAGCCCTCCGCTCCGACAAGCTGGCCCTCCGCTCCGACAAGCTTGCCCTCCGCTCCGACAAGCTGCCCTCCGCTCCGACAAGCTGCCCTCCGCTCCGACAAGCTGCCCTCCGCTCCGACAAGCTGCCCTCCGCTCCGACACAGCTGCCCTCCGCTCGACAAGCTGCCCTCCGCTCCTGACAAGCTGCCCTCCGCTCCGACAAGCTGCCCTCCGCTCCGACAAGCTGCCCTCCGCTCCGACAAGCTGCCCTCCGCTCCGACAAGCTGCCCTCCGCTCCGACAAGCTGCCCTCCGCTCCGACAAGCTGCACTCCGCTCCGACAAGCTGCGCTCCGCTCCCCGCGATCACACTCTTTCCAGGCCACAAGATGGCACCGAAGCAGAACTGGAGACGTTGCTGGATGCAGTGGAGGGCTACCCTGTACCCCGGGGTGAGGAGGAGGTTACCACCCATCACCATGCACCAGGTCTGGGTGCATGGGCAACACCGTCCGGAACGGCTAGCAGTGACATAGGAAATTGCATGACCTCCTCAGGGCAGCAATCACTCTCCCCGCCCCGCCCAGCCCCCACCCCACTCGGAGGGTGACCGAACCCCTACCCTGCACAAGCTGCCAGAACCCATACCAGCCACCTGATACCTGATCAGTGGGCCTGGGAAGAGGGCAGCCACCGAGGCGGTGGTCAGCATCAGGCAAGCAAGTGAGACCTCTCAAGGCGGCACAATGGTGCAGTGGTTAGCACTGCTGCCTCATGGCGCTGAAGTCCCAGGTTCGATCCCGGCTCTGGGTCACTGTCCGTTTGGAGTTTGCACATTCTCCCTGTCTTTGCGTGGGTTTCACCCCCACAACCCAAAGATGTGCAGGGTAGGTGAATTGGCCAGGCTAAATTGCCCCTTCATTGGAAAAAAGGAATTTTATAAGAAATTTATTTTTAAAAGTGAGACCCCGCTGAGTTGGGGGGCTCGATTCTCTGTGTTTGGGACGATGTCCCAGCGCTATCATAAAAACTGTGGCCTTTCACACCAGAAAAACTGGCGTGGAATGGCCACATATTCCGGCCCTGCAGGGGGCGAGCAGGGACCTAGCGTAAATCTAGCAGCTTTTACTGCAGATACGGGTCGGAGGCCGCGTATGAGCATGGCGGCGGCCTCCAGCGGTCACGCCGTTCCATTGCGGACTCAGACCACTGAGCTGGATACTAAAAATAGCCGCCGATCGGCATCGTCCCCCCCGCCGCCACCCTCCGATCGGCCCGCCCCTACCAGGGCAGCCGGACTGTGTCTGCAGCCACCACGCTATTTGGCTGGAGGGGAGTGGTGGTGAAGAGAGGCGTGCGGGTGGTGGAGGGTGGAGTGTGGGGGGGGGGGGGGGGGGGAGTGTGGGGTGGTGGGGTGGTGATGGTGAAGGGATGGTGTGGGGGGGGTGTGGGGTGGTGGGGGTGCTGATGGTGGTGATGGTGAAGGGATGGTGTGGGGGTGGTGGAGGGGTGGTGACACGCCCCGGGCTGGATTCTCCGCACCCCGACGCTGAAATCACGGCTGGCGCCAGGGTGGAGAATCCGTTTCCCTGATTCTGCGGGACCCGAGGCTTTTCCCCCTGCTCAGCCGGAATCTTTGATGGCCTGCCCAGTCCAGCAGGTGCTCGAATGACATGCGCTGCCGGTACATGTGGGGCCTCTTGCGACGCCTCCTTCCCACGTCTGGGGCAGGCTCTGCTGCTGCAGGATCCCCCTCGTGTAGTTCCAGCTTGTTCAGCCTCAGTGCCTACTCCAAGGCTGCGGCGGACAGGTTGAAGGCCACCATTCCCAGTTGAATTCCGAAGTCCATGGTCTGCAGGGTTGAAAGGCATGGGTGCCCATGCCTATGCCCAACCTGGTCCGCTGGGCTACACGGTGGCCCCGGTCTGTACTGAAGGCCCCGCTCCCGCATGTCCTCCCCCTCCTCCCCCATCCCCGCGCCCACCCCGGCCATTTCCCTGGTACCCAACTCACAGCACCCCTGAGCCCGTCAGTGCCCAGTACTGCGGGGGTCTCAGGCCCTGCCGCTCATCCCTGCTACCAGGGGTACCACTGGCTGGCACTACCCATGCCAGCAGTATGCTCCATGGCCTCCATCCGGCACCCCCCTGCAGGGTGGGCTGCATGCTGCTCCGCAGGCAGGTGGTGGCTGGTTGGGGGAGGGGGAAAAGGGTTGTTGGGCGGATGATGTGAGATGTGGAGGGTGGAGGCCGGTGGCGTGGTGGCACTCTGCAAAACCAGGGGCCATGGTGTGTGGTCGGCCACAGCAATGGCGGCCCATGCCTGAGGACCCCGGTCCGGGGGGGTGGGGGGGGGTTACCCCAACCCCATGGGCCATCCCCTGGTCACACCCCGTTGTCAGTGGCAGGGCCAGCAGCCCACAATTGTGCCTCTCCATGTCCTACCTCCTCTCTCTCCCTCATCAGCCACGGCGCCTGTTTCCCGATTTTTAAAACCGCAAGTGAAATTCCCCCCAGTAGAGGCGGAGCATCACGGAGGCCCTAGAGAATACCGGGTCAGGCCCGCTAATGATATGAGGAGGGCATTTACTGTACATGCGCAGTACAACATCTTGATGCCGCTGTCGAGGCACCGGAGCATGGCATTGTAGCGTCACAACTGGTTCTCTGCCCAATCATGTTTTGCAATTCTGGAATCGGCTGATGTAGAATCCCACCCCATATTTTTTCTCAGTATGTTCAATATACACTAATGTAAATAATGAAATGCCAATATTTCTGTTATTGGAGTTACTGTTGTTGTAATTTTTGATACATCTGTTGGTTTTGTTCTCTACCTTTTGATACAAAATGTTAAAAGTCCAATAAAAATATATATTTTTTCAATCACTTCCTCTTCAAGGGCATTTATATCTACATTGCAGAAGGTGGCTACTCGGCCCATTGAGTCTACACTGACACTCTGAAAGGGTAGTCCATCCAAGCCCACCTCCCTGTCCTATCCCAATAACCCCTTAACCCTACAGATCCCCCCCAAGGGCAGCACGGTGGCCTAGTGGTTAGCACAGCTGCCTCACAGCGCTGAGGTCCCAGGTTCGATCCCGGCTCTGGTTCACTGTCCGTGTGGAGTTTGCACATTCTCCCCGTGTCTGCGTGGGTTTCGCCCCCACAACCCAAAAATGTGCAGAGTAGGTGGATTGGTCACACTAAATTGCCCCTTAATTGGAAAAATAATTGGCTAATCTAAATTTATAAAAAAAAACAAAAAAAAAAACCCTACAGATCCCACGTAACAAAGTGGTTAGCATTGCTGCCTCACGGCACCAAGGTCCCACGTTTGATCCCAGCTCTGGGTCACTGTTCGTGGGGGGTTTGCACATCTCCCCGTGTTTGCATGGGTTTCGTCCCCACAGCGCAAAGATGTGCAGAATTGGCCCTTAATTGGAAAAAATGAATTGGGAATTCTAAATTTATTTTTTAAAAACCCTACACATTCCTGGACACTAAGGGGTAATTTAGCATGGCCAATCGACTGAACCTACACATTTTTGGACTGTGGGAGGAAACCGGAGCACCCGGAGGAAACCCACACAGATACGGGAGAATGTGCAAACTCCACACAGTCTCCCAAGGCCAGAATTGAACCCGGGTCCCTGATGCTGTGAGGGAGCAGTGCTAGCCACTGTACCACATGCTGCATTGCTGCTCACGGTTTCTTGGACCTTGTTAGGAAAAAGCTAATGTTCCTCGTACTTATGTTGGAATTGGGGTTTTAATTGTTTAATACTCTGCACCAAATATAAAGGGGATACAGGTGGTACTGTGGTGTTGTTAGAGAAGTGATTGCTGAAAACTATAAACTTGGAGTCGAAGAAGTAAAGACCTGCTTCCAAGCTCTTATTATAGAGTTAGCAACGGTGCTTAACAGAACGGGGGTGTGCTGAGTGCTTCACTTTTATGTGCAGCAAGGTAGCATAAGTGGATAGCACTGTGGCTTCACAGCGCCAGGGTCCCAGGTTCGATTCCCCGCTGGGTCACTGTGTGTGCGGAGTCTGCACGTTCTCCCCGTGTCCGCGTGGGTTACCTCTGGGTTATCCGGTTTCCTCCCACAGTCCAAAGATTTGCAGGCTAGGTGGATCGGCCATGCTAAATTGCCCTTAGTGACCAAAAAGGTTAGGAGGGGTTGTTGGGTTACGGAGATAGGGTGGAAGTGAGAGCTTAAGTGGGTCGGTGCAGACCCGATGGGCCAAATGGCCTCTTTCTGCACTGTATGTTCTGTGTTGGGATGCGCTGGCCTCTTTGCTGTCTCCAATATTTTGGAGCTTGGGTGACTCCTCCTTCAGGCTCTTTGCTTCTTCTTCTTCTGAAGAGCAGCTGTTCATATCATCTTGTCAGATGGAGTCACCTCTTGCTGTTAGTCTGGGAAGCTGCTAAGTCCCTTTTTGATCACCTTCACTAGCTTCCACTCCTTCGGTCGTCTCTTTGCTGGCTACTCCTCCAATGAATAGATCTGCTGAGGACAGTGCTGGTGCTTGCCAGTCTGTTGTCTCTCCCTTTTCCTTGTTCTCCCCCACTGTGTCCTTCTTTGTCCCATTCTGTTCACTGGGAGGGCTTGGCAGGTGGAGGGTAGCAGGTCTTCTTAGTGGAACTTGCACTCATTATTTTGTCCACATACCCCTCCTTGGGTCTTGTCACCTGTGCATAACAGAGGCAGTGTTTTGAGCAGGTCTTGTAGAGGTGACATGCCCCACCACCCATGTTGCAACACTTAGTTTGTCGGTAGTCCTTTGTCAAATGATCTTCCTACTTGCCGTTGTTGCAGATGATGATGATGCAATTGGCCACCGCATGGCGAGGTTGACCACAAAAATGGAAAACTCTGGCTGCCTGACATAAATGAGGTAGCCATGGTTCCCTCTGCTTAGCAAAGCTGGGGGGAGGCTCCAATGCTGCTCACTTACATACACTTACAGTCAAATCCCAAAGGTATCCTTGACCTCCATGCAGTTCCTAACAGTATCAATGTACCTGGCGAGGAAGATAAGCACATCCACAATAGGACATGAGGGTTGTAAAGATGCATGGTCACCCCTCGGTTCCACTGTGACAGCAGAATAAACAGTAACTGTACCATGTGAATTCCCAATCATGGAAGGTTTCTCATCTTCTTGAACACGTCTGTGATATTCTTGACTGTTACATCAAAATATCCAGTGATCAGGACATACTGCAGGCAATAGATGTATTTTTTTTTGCCAAAATAAGATAGCTGAAAGAACATTACAAACTTCAAAATGGTCATCACAGAAAGTGCAATGACATTCAGGTTTTCTACACAGATCATGTTGTACTCTGAGGTGCGAAAATGCAATCAAAAGAACATTCCAAATATTCCACAAAGGAAATTATAAAAGGAGCAATGAGGGCAGCACGGTGGCGCAGTGGTTAGCACCGATGCCTCACGGCGCCGAGGACCCGGGTTCGATCCCGGCTCTGGGTCACTGTCCATGTGGAGTTTGCACATTCTCCTTGTGTCTGCTTGGGTTTTATCCCCACAGCCCAAGGATGTGCAGGTTGGGTGGATTGGCCATGTTAAATTGCCCTTAATTGGAAAAAAAAAGAATTGGGTACGCTGTTGCCAATTTGCACCGGAGACGCCAATAATGTTGCTTTTTTAACTGGATACTGATATGATGGTTATTAATGATGATATTGCTTTTCAGAGTCGCCAGGTATCAAATGATAAAATGATACCACCACAAGATTTTACCGGATATCGATCAAAGACCAAACAATCAGTTAGTTAGTTCAAGTTCAATGATAGTTTATTTACACACAAGAATTACTTTGACATGCAACATAAAACACTACAAGCTAAATTACACCTAACGCTACAACAACCTGTACTTAACTTCAGGCACCCGGCTTTATACAGAGGAACAAGGCCTTTGTTCGGATCTTGCGTGGCTGGGTCTGGAGAAGTGACTTAGTTTCTGCTGGGCTCACCTGTCTGGTAGCGATCGTTGGTCTTGAACTTGCTTCTGGTCGTGATGCTGCAATTGGTTTTAGGCGTAGGCCGGGGCCAAGAGAGACCGAGCACATGACAGTGTCTCTTTATCCTTCTGGGGTTTCGCGCTCTTTTTGGGCGGTCCTTAGCTTTGGACCCAATAATTCGGCAGGCTTCGATTACTGCCTTCGATTTTGGCCAATAAAGGGGCAGGTGCCTTGATGGTGGGGCATGTCCTGAGCAGTCATTGACCTTGGCTTTTTGGGCTCCCTAAGCAAAGGGAGTGGCACTGATGAGTCTGTTTCTGTATCTGTTACCTGAGTGCAGGTCTTTTGTTCTGGGGAAATGGGCCATTAGAATGCAAAGTAGTTGGGGGTTTCGGTTGCGTCTAGTTATCTGAGTTGCCAATATACATAAAGCTCTGAGCGTCTGAGTCCTGGGTTGATCATATTTCCCATGGTCCTTTGCAGGTGGCCATATTTCCCAGGATCCTTTGTAAGTGGCCATCCCAGATGGCTACAACGCTAAATTTCTTTTAAAATAAATAAATAAAAGGGGCAGCATGGTGGCACAGTGGTTAGCCCAGATTCCTCACGGCACCAAGGTGCCAGGTTCGATCCCAGCTCTGGGTCACCGTCCGTGTGGAGTTTGCATATTCTCCCCGTGTTCGCGTGGGTTTCGCCCCCCACAACCCAAAGATGTGCAGGCTAGGTGGATTGGCCACACAAAATTGCCCCTTACTTGGAAAAAAAATGAATTGGGTACTCTAAATTTAAATAAATAAATACATAAAAGGCGCAATGGTATAGTTGTCCAATCAATCAAGTTGCACTCTGAGGTGCTTTGATACAATTGTGATATATACAATATTCACTGTATACATTCAGTGTAAATCATACAACCTGAGGGAATTCTATTCAATTCCTAGCCTCTCAGTTCACTATGGCTGAAATGTCAGCGACCTTTCCCCATTGCGCCTCTGTGGCGGCTGCCCCAAGGTTTAGTGCATCCCTCAGCACGTGGTCGTGGACTTTGGAATGTGCCAGTCACAACACTCGGTTGGGGACAACTCTTTGCACTGGAAAACACAGCTCAACATACATGGGACAGAAGAACAACATTATACCTGGCTCAATACAAACAGGCATAGATAGATACCTCAATAAACCCCACCAGAGATCAACGAAGAAACAGGATGAGGCCATGAAACCACGGTAACATGGTCCACGATGCACTTGTCACAAGAACATAGAACATAGAACAGTACAGCACAGAACAGGCCCTTCGGCCCTCAATGTTGTGCCGAGCAATGATCACCCTACTCAAACCCACATATCCACCCTATACCCGTAACCCAACAACCCCCCCCCCTTAACCTTACTTTTAAGGACACTACGGGCAATTTAGCATGGCCAATCCACCTAACCCGCACATCTTTGGACTGTGGGAGGAAACCGGAGCACCCGGAGGAAACCCATGCACACACGGGGAGGACGTGCAGACTCCGCACAGACAGTGACCCAGCCGGGAATCGAACCTGGGACCCTGGAGCTGTGAAGCATTTATGCTAACCACCATGTCACAAGAGTTCAGGATGAATTTTCCGTGCCATGTTCAAGCGCGCACCAGTGTATTTCTCCCTCAACTCTAGCAGTACGGGGACTTCCGGTGACGGCGGGCGGGAGGCAGCCGCGCGTTGGAAGGCTCCCGTTCGGGAATGGCATTGTCAGGGGTTATTGCCCGGTCCTAGGGGCAGCGAAGGCAGTAACGGTCAGGAGAAAGCACAGGGAAGGGAAATGTCGAGGATCAGTAAAAAAACAGCCGTGAAAACAGCTGAAAGTCCGTCGGGGTGTGGAAAGATCACCGCGGGGTCGGTAAAGAAAATGGAGGCTGGAGCACCAGGGGAGGCCGCATTGCTTACAGCTGAAGAAATAACTAAGGTGATGGCCGTGGAATTCGAAAGGCAGTTCACAAAACACATGGAGGCGATGAGGAAGGAGATGAGGGAGGTTTTGAGTGTGCTGGTGGAGGAGGTGATTTCCCCGGTGAGGACGGCGGTGGCGAGCACAGTGGCGGAGGTGCGGGAGCAAGGCGAGGCGCTGAAGGAAGTGGAGGAGACGGTGTTGCAGCACAGTGATCAACTTACCTCGATGGGGAAGGAGATGCGGAAGGTGATGGAGATCAACAAGGATCTGCGAGGGGCAGCACGGTGGCCTAGTGGTTAGCACAACCGCCTCACGGCGCTGAGGTCCCAGGTTCGATCCTGGCTCTGGGTCACTGTCTGTGTGGAGTTTGTACATTCTCCCCGTGTCTGCGTGGGTTTCGCCCCCACAACCCAAAAATGTGCAGAGTAGGTGGATTGGCCACGCTAAATTGCCCCTTAATTGGAAAAAATAATTGGGTAATCTAAATTTATGAAAAAAAACAAAAAAAAAACAAGGATCTGCGAGGCAAAATTGGAAGACCTGGAAAACAGATCTAGGCGACAGAATTTGAGGGTTGTGGGGCTGCCCGAAGGAGTTGAAGGACCGAGGCCAACTGAGTATTTTGCTGCGATGCTGGCGGAACTATTGGGGGAGGGGGAGGATCCCCCCGATATGAACTGGATCGGGCTCATCAGTCGTGGAGGCCTGTACCAAAGGCGAGTGAGCCGCCAAGGGTAGTGACTCTGTGTTTCCGTGTAAAGGAGAAGATCCTGTGCTGGGCCAAGCAGAAGCGGGTGGTGCAGAGGGCTGGAGCTGGTATACGCGAATACCAGGACTTTACGGTGGAGCTGGCGAGGAGGTGGGCTGCCTTCAACCGGGTGAAGAGGGCGCTGTATATTAGCAAGGTGCAGTGCGGCATAGTATATCCAGCGAAGCTGAGGGTGACCCACAGGTTCAAGGACTTTTATTTTGGGACGGCGGAAGCAGCGGAGGAGTTTGCGAAGGCAGAAGGACTGTGTTAGAATTGAGAAATGGTCATGTACCGATGTAGCCTCATGACTGTATTTTTTCATTTTTGTTTCACTGCGTGCTGGTGTATGGGCTACAGGAGCCAACGTTGTGTATATTTGGACAAGGAAAGAAATGGGACTTTCTGTTGTAATGAGGGTTCTTTGGGGTGTGGGTGTGTATGCGGGGTTTGTGTGCTAAAGGGGACTTCTGCGTTTTCCTGGGGAAAGGGACCCAGGCGGGGGCCTCCACGCTGGCCGGTTTAAGCCGGCCAGTGAACGGGGGTGAGGTGGGGGGAGCGGTTGCGGCCATCGGAGCCTGGCAGAACAGGGTCTGAGGGGTCTAGCCGGGATGGAAAGTTGGGGGGGAGGAACCGAGGTTGGGGGGAGGAGTTTTACAAGAGGAAGTGGAGGGGAGGAGTTGGGGGAGGGTTTACAATTCTTGGATGTCATTTACAGTACTCTTTCTGAGGCTGGATGGCATTGAGTGGCGGTGGGGGGGGGGGGGGGGGGGGGGGGGAGACGGCCGACGACTCTATAGGAGGTTAATGGCGACCATGGGCGATTCCAGACTCCTTTTTCCTTTTCTCCTTTGTTTTTTTTTCCACAGTGGGAGGGTTTGTTTTATTGGATGCATATATTGACAGGTGGGCCGTTGATTGGGGTGATGGGAGGATGGGATCGTTGTTATTGTTAAGGGACTTGTTAAGACTTTGTATTTGTTACCGTTTACTGCTTGTTGGGGGGTGTAAATTTTGAAGGAAAATGTGAAAATGGAGAATGAAAATATATATTTTTTAACTCTCGCGGTACGAATGGTACCAATGACACACCACAGCCTTCTCTCCTCGAATACCAAACCCATCTCCACCCATGCAGGAGCCAATCACAGATTCTTTATACCCACTCTTACAAAAGAAAACATAAAAAATACTTGAAAACCACAGTTCTATAGGGGAATTACATATACACCACACCACACAACATAACCTCAGGCCCAGTACAGAACCAACATCATTCCATACATTTGGACAGAGACGACCGGAAACAGGTTCGGATAATGATCAAGCTTCCCGGGCTTGCCAAGAAAAAAACAGAAAGGAGGAAGGAGTGAAGATAGCAGAAGTAAATCACAAACAAAGAATCAGGATCCAACTCAGGTTCCATATTTCCTTGATGCACGCTGAACACCCACTACTGAATAAGAGAACAGGCTGCTCATTTAAACAAGAAAGCGACCAACTGCGCCTGAGCGGAACAGGATATCAACCAAAATACAGGATTCAGCTCAACCCCTGGTGCACTGTAGAAGCAAAACCCAGCCTATCAGGATGTCCCTGCAATATGCCTTTGAGAAGGGACACAGCAAGCCTCAGAGGCCAAAGGACACCAGCCACTGCACCGGATGGACCTGGCCTATCCCAGCACACCCTACACACAGGAATCAATACCCCCAGAATCTCCGGTACACCCCAACACCCACAATCCACACCCCAGCCGGACATGCACCTCTCCAACCACACCCAGCGCAGTGCACCGCCCCCATTTATAGTAAGAAGAAAAATGGATGATTACGCCAGCCCCAACCGGGGAGACCCCATTACCAAAAAGAAGAGGAATCGTCAAGACACCCAACAATTGGGTGCCCTGGGAGGGGAGGTCCCGAATCTCTCCTCCCCGGTACAACAATGGACACCTCCCCTAAACCGTCGGACTGGACCAAGATTAGTAACAGCACCCTGGCACCCCAATGAAGAAACAAAGAAAAAAGAACCCTAAGAGAGGGATGTCAAAACTGATCTAAAGATATCACCCATCACTGCCTGTCACCATAGAAGGATACTAACAATCTCTCTCTTCAACAGACAAGCCAACGGTTAACCAACCCCACCTCAGTGTGCGCCACCACACATATCCTCCCATTCCAATAACTCAAAAGAAAATAAAGAGACCCAAAGCAAAAACTACAACCTCACTGAAAAGTCAGAAGGAATCCAATCCTCTTCATGTTGCAAAATCTGCCCAGACTATCGAAGGAGAAAGGTGTGGATTCTTAAATTCAAAATAATAGGAAATAAATCAAAAAATCAAATGGATGTGTTTAGCTCATCCAGAACAACATTCTCAATGGTGGCCAACATCCAGATGCACACAGCACCATTGAGGCAAAAGCCCGCACACCAGCAACAAAGCAACCACAAGCTGGGCCCCACCCTGACTGCAATGGTCAAACAAAAAATACTAATTAGGATCTTCCAAGGTCATCACACAAGACATGTATCCCCAGAAAAGACATACATGAAATGTGCATCAGGATAAAATAAAAGATTACAAGATCAGCAGAGCCAGAGCTCCCGAAAACACAACTCCTCCGGCACTCATATCCAGTGTCTGTAAGCGCAGCAAAAAAAATGACTTCCAGACCATGTAAGTTTGAAATAATTGATAAAAATCTTGGAAAACACAGCACAGAAAGGGAGCCATTTGGCTCCAAACAACATAAGTATCTGACCCAATTGCAGTACTTTGTTAATCATCAGGCACAATGCAACAAAGCATTTCAACCATACTCCTCCAATTACTACACTGCATTAAGATAACGACAGATCTGTTATTAATTTAAAACGGAGCCCTGCTAAAAACAGGGGAACAAAATATTGATGAAAACTCTGAGTGTTTCTCGCCATGGAAATCGTTAGTAAAAGGCAAAGGATTTAGACAATCTGAAGAAAAATCAGAGTATACTACCTAACATCACGCCTGCTCTCTACCGACTAGCCACATAGCCCTTAACATCATACTGATAAAACATAATAACAATTAACATCGAAGCTGGAAAATGACCTTCTGTTCATATATGTATCTGATTAGAAACCATTATCTAACACCCTCAGAATCCTACAGAAAGAAGAATAACTATTGACTATTTGCACAGCATCCGAGTTATGCAGTTATATGGGCGGGGCTGAGCTGAGAGCCACCTACAGAAAGACAAGTTGCAATTGTAGGTACTGGACTTGCTCAGGATGTTACCAAATGATCTTTTAAGATGCAAACTCCCATGAAAAGTGAGGGCAAGGAAGCCCAAATTTGGTGTGGTGAGCGACAACTTCTGAATGAAGAGGAGAGCCCGATTGGAAATCTGAAATAAACTAGAAAGTGATAGCAATGTGACATCCGTGGAGCAAAAAGCAGGATTCAAGTTTCAGGTTGATGACCCTTCAGAAGTCTACACAAGATGTATAGAGGAGAGAGGGGCTGAGGGGCTGAACACACGCGCCTCATCAGCCTGGGCAAGGAGAACACCTTTTTTAAAAATAAATTTAGAGTACCCAATTCATTTTTTCCAATTAAGGGGCAATTTAGTGTGGTCAATCCACCTACCTGCACATCTTTGGGTTGTGGGGGCGAAACCCACGCAAACACGGGGAGAATGTGCAAACTCCACACGGACAGTGACCCAGAGCCGGGATCGAACCTGGGACCTCGGCGCCGTGAGGCAGCAGGGCTAACCCACTGCGCCACCGTGCTGCCCTTAGGAGAACACCTTTGACAGAATATTGTGCACCTACAGGATGCATGTGCTCCCAAAAATAGGGTTTGGGCAGGGAATCCAACTGCTCAACATCTGCAACCAGTTTGAATTGGCCTTGGGTGCCAAGGTGAATCGTGACAAGAATGAGGCTATGTTCTTTGGGAACTGGGCTGACTGATCCCTCAACCCCTTCACTGTCACATCAGACGGCCCAAAGGTGCTGGGGATATGGTTCGGCGGGACCAGGCCATGCATTAAAAACTGGAAAGGGCAGGGCAGCATGGTGGTGCAAATGGTTAGCACGGTTGCCTCATGGTGCCGGGGTCCCTGGTTCGATCCCGGCTCTGGATCACTGTCCGTGTGGAGTTAGCACATTCTCCCCGTGTTTGCATGGGTCTCACCCCCACAACCCAAAAAGATGTGCAGGGTAGGTGGATTGGCCACGCTAAATTGCCCCTTAATTGGAAAAAACAAATTGGATACCCTAAATTTATTTTTTTTAAACTGGAATTGGCAAGTAGATATAATGAACCAAAAACTAGGTATGTGGGAGCGACATACCCTCTCCAGTGCAGGTAAGAACCTGACCGCCAGGTGCGAGGCACTCCTGTCCGGTGACGATTACCCGAGCCATTTACTGCTTCATTTGGGGACCAGAAATGGACCAATTTGAAGGGACACAATATACAAACCTATAGATAAGGGGAAAAATGCACCCTAATCCTGATGGTCACCTTTGTGTGTGGCTGCATCAAGCTGTGCATAGATCTTACTTTTAACAAGCGAACTTTTTTTAAATTTAGAGTACCCGATTTATTTTCCAATTAAGGGGCAATTTAGCGTGGCTATTCCATCTACCCTGCAGATCTTTAGGGATGTGGGGTCAGACCCACACAGACACGGGGAGAATGTCCAAACTCCACACCGACAGTGACCCGGGGTCAGGATCGAACCGGGGTCCTCAGCGCCATGAAAGCTGTGTGGAGATCCTTTTTTTAAAAAATAATTTTTATTCACATTTTCACAAAATATCAATAACAAAAAATACTAAGAAAAGAAAGAACAAACCCCCCCACCCGTGTATACAAAAAGGAAGAAATAAATTAACGCCCGTCATTAGCAAAGAACAAATATACACGTCCCTTCAGCCCAAAACAAAGAGATGACCCCCCCCCCCCCGTGGGTGATTCTCCGCCCCCCACGCCGGTTGAAGAATAGCGGGAGGGCCTCCTGACATTTTTCACGCCCTTCCGCTATTCTCCCCCCCCCCCCCCACGCCCGACCCACGCCACGAATCGCCGCTCGCCGTTTTTTACGGCCAGCAACGATTCTCCGAGGTCGATGGGCCAAGTGGCCGGGCCTTCACGCCCGTTTCAACACGGCAGCAAACACACCTGCTCGCTGCCGTCATGAAACGGGCGCCAGGTACCCGTTTGGGGCATCTGGGGGCCCGATTGGCACTGCAGTACCACGGCCCGCGATCGGTGCCCACCGATCGCGGGCCGTGCGTCCGTAACGGACGCACTCTTTTCCTTCCGCCGCCCCGCAAGATCAAGCCGCCACGTCTTGCGGGGCGGCTGAGGGAAAAGACGCCAACTGCGCATGCGCGGGTTGGCGTTGTCCAACCTGCGCATGCGCGGCTGACGTCATCGGACGCGTCAGCCGGCGTGACGCTTGGCGTGCGGCCTTGACGACCGTCGTCAAGGCCGCGCCGCCGTGACACACGGGGCCGCGCTCCTAGCCCCGCCCGGGGGGGGGGAGAATCGGCCCCGGAAGTGGGCATGAAGGATGCCGTGGGTCACGGCCTGTCCCACGGCAGCCTTTACGATCCTCCGCATTTACGGAGAATCTCGCCCATCATTCTTTTAAAATATTCTTATTGAAAACATTTACAAATTTTACAAAACACAACAGACCCGTTTGAACCTAAACATACAAACAAACAAGTGCCCACATCCAATAAAAACAACACAGAGAAACATCTTTGACCACAAGTCCATCAGGCAGTGGTCTGGACATAATGGGCGAGATTTTCCGCAAATGCGGAGAATCATAAACGCTGCCGTGGGACAGGCTGCGAACCACGGCAGCCTTCACGCCCACTTCCGGGGCCGATTCTCTCCCCCGGGCGGGGCTAGGAGCGTGGCCCCGTGCGTCACGACGGGACGGTCGTCAAGGCCGCACGTCAAGCGTCACGCCGGCTGACGCGGCCGATGACGTCAGCCGCGCATGTGCAGGTTGGACAACGCCAACCCACGCAGGTGTGTTTGCTGCCGTGTTGAAACGGGCGTGAAGGCCCGGCCGCTCGGCCCATCGGCCTCGGAGAATCGCCACTCGCCGTAAAAAACGGCGAGTAGCGATTCGTGGCGTGGGTCGGGCGTGGGGGGGGGGGGGAAGAATGGCGGGAGGGCGTGAAAAATGTCGGGAGGCCCTCTCGCTCTTCTCCCACCCGGCGTGTGGGGCGGAGAATCGCGCCCTATGTCCAAGAGGCTCTACGGGAAAAGGAGATGGTGGATCCTGACAGATGGTTCCCTGAGCAGACTGAGTAATTTGGCAAAATACCTCATCATCAGAACTTTC
Source organism: Scyliorhinus canicula (assembly GCF_902713615.1). Classification (NCBI taxonomy): domain Eukaryota; kingdom Metazoa; phylum Chordata; class Chondrichthyes; order Carcharhiniformes; family Scyliorhinidae; genus Scyliorhinus; species Scyliorhinus canicula. Next base: position 184,464,632 of record NC_052146.1, read on the forward strand.
AATCAAGCCCCAAGACCTAGCTTGGCTGGTTCAATCCCGGCCCCGGGTCACTGGCCGATAAACGGCTGCCACCTCCGGGCAAACCATAGCATCGATCCCCTCAGGACGAACTTAAATTTCTCGAGCCGGAGAAACCCAGCCACGTCACTAAACCACACCCTCGACTTTGGGGGCTCCGAGTCAGTCACGCGAATAAAATCCATCTGCGGGCTACCAGGAAGGCAAAGGCCAAAACATCAGCCTCTCTCACCCCCTGGACTCCCGGTCTTCTGATACACCAAAGATCGCCACCTCTGGACTCGGAACCACCCTTACCTTCAGTACCTCTGAACCCTGCCAGAAACCCCTAAGCCTTAGACATGTTCAAAACATATGGACATGATTCACACGCCCATCTGCACACCACCCACATCTATCTTCCACCCCTTCGAAGAACCTGCTCATCCGGGCCACAGTCATGTGCGCCTGTGGACCACATTAAATTGCATCAGGCTAAGCCTGGCACATCACAAGGATGCATTGACTCGCCTCAGGGCGTCCTCCCACAACCCAGCCTCCAGTTCCCCACTCAGCTCTTCCCCCACTTTCGCTTCACCTCCCCTATCAGGCTGCCTCCCATTCCATCAGCTCCATTTAAATCTCTGATACATCCTCACCCCCACTCCGTTTTTGACACCACCTTATCCTGTAGCCCCTGGGGTGGCAGGTGCGGGAAAGTTGTAACCTGCCTCCGCACAAAGTCCCTCACCTGTAGGTAACGGAACCTATTCCCACCGGGCAGCTCGAACTCCTCCTTAATTCTTCCAAACATGGAAAGCCTCCGTCTATAAATAAATCCCCAAACCGCTCGATCCCTGCCCGCTGCCACCCCCAGACACCCCCCCCCCCGAGCATACCGGTGGTTCCCACATATCGGTGCCACACTGACGCCCTCTCCAGCCCCCTGTATTGCCACCACTGTCCCCACACCCTCAGGGCAGCCACTACCAACGGGCTTGTGGAGTAATAAATTATTTTTTAAGTGACAGACATTTATTTGACTAAATCAGGGGGTCTCAGCTGAGAATTAGAAACCAATGAGAATGAATGCGGGATTAGACCATCAATAAGAATTTCTTTAAGAATAAGACTTCATGGTTAAGGTTTGTTCTGAATTTATGCTTTTATGAATTTCTGAATCATTTATTGTTTTTGTAATTTTCTTTATACTTTCCTTATGCTTTTGTTTAATTATTTTCGCTATGTTCTGAACAGTTTCTGAATTATTTTGATCAACGCTTTTGATTCAGTTTTTATGTAAGTGTATCAAGGTGAATGTTTTAAAATTCTGGGGCAAGTGTTTGATAATACCATGTCTGCATGGGTCTCACCCCCACAACCCAAAGATGTGCAGGGTAGGTGGATTGGCCACGCTAAATTACCCTTTAATTGGAAAAAAAGAATTAGATACTCTAAATTTAAAAAGAAAAATATCTATCCTGGGATTTTTGCTTGACCTTTTGAAATTCACCTAGTCTAGTTTGGATATGAAACCATCATAATACAATGCAAGGTTTTTTTTCAATAAATTTAGATTAGCCAATTATTTTTTCCAATTAAGGGGCAATTTACCGTGGCCAATCCACCTACTCTGCACATTTTTGGGTTGTGGGGGCGAAACCCGCGCAGACACGGGGAGAACGTGCAAACTCCACACGGACAGTGACCCAGAGCCGGGATCGAACCTGGGACCTCAGCGCCGTGAGGCGGTTGTGCTAACCACTAGGCCACCGTGCTGCCCCATACAATGCAAGGTTAATGGTAATCAATTAACATTCATCGAAAACACATTGAATGTTTATGCTTCCAATGGGGAAACAGAAAGATGATCTGAGTGGAGTGCTTTAGTTCTTTCATTGTTGGTTCATCCTTAAACAAAGGGAATTCCAAGGCTGGCCATGAATGTCCATATTTAATTAGGTATTTACTTGAAACACAGGACTGCCCTCAGCTCAGAAAGAAGAGGTCATATGAATCTTTTTCCTTTTTTAAATAAATTTAGAGTACCCAATTCAAATTTCCAATTAAGGGGCAATTTAGCGTGTCCAATCCACCTACTCTGCACATCTTTGTGTTGTGGGGGTGAAACCCACGCAGACACGGGGAGAATGTGCAAACACCACATGGACAGTGACCCAGAGGCGGGATCGAACCTGGGAACCCGTGAGGCAGCAATGCTAACCACTGCGCCATCGTGCTGCCCAAAAGGTCATATGATTTGCAGTGAACATTTTATAAATTTATATTTTTTTAAACTATTGACTAAAAGTTCACGTTATACTGGAACATAACACTTCAATTATGACTCAATTGAGGTCCACTGTTTATGAAATCATCTGTCTTTAATTGGTGATTGAATAGTACGATAATTATGATTAACACATTTGGTGATTGCAAATTACAGAACACAAAATGTCTTTATAGTTTAATATCAATTTCAAAATGGATTCCTTGATCTTGTTAGTCTCCTAAAGTGGAGAGAGTATGAAAGCATGGCGTAGCTAAGGTAAAACCTGTGCGAAATGGGAGATAGGGTTAAGGAGCAGATAAATTATATAATTCAATGCTGGTACAGGCTCAAGGGGCTGAATGGCTTACTCCTGCTGCTATGTTCTCATTTACACAATTTACCATGGCACTTAACTTAGTTTTTGTCAGCAAATTTGGAATGCAGCTCTCTAAAGTTTTATAAGTCATCTATAAATACTGTGAAAATATGAGAACAAGTTTCTGAGGAACATCTTGTCAAGACATTTTGAGTGCATTTAGAAGTGATTTATTTTGGTAGCAAGAATGAGGAGGACTAATACACATTAATTGAACCATTTCAAAGGGTGTAGTTAAACAGGGAGGTATCAGGTGTGTATTGTGATGAAAAGTCATAGACCTGAAATGTTAATTCTGTTCTGGAAGGGTGGTATGGTGGTGCAGTGGTTAGCACTGCCATCTCACGGCACCAAGGACATAGGTTCGATATCGCCCAGTCACTGTCCAAGTGGAGTTTGCACATTCACCCCATAACTGCATGTGTCCCACCCCCCAACCCAAAGGTAATTAAAAAAAATAAAAATCTTCATTGTCACAAGTAGGCTTACATTAACACTGCACTTAAGTGATTGTGAAAAGCCCAGTACAAGGTAGGTGGATTGGCCATGCTAAATTACCCCTTAATTGAACAAAACAGAATTGGGTACTTTAAAAAACTCTATTCCACCATTCAATGAAATCATGACTGATCTGATAATCCTCAACTCCATTTCCCACCTTATCCCCATAAACCTCGATTCCTTTCCTGATTAAAAATCTGTCTATTATTATCTCAGTCTTGAACACACTAAACAACCCAGTCTCTTTCAACCCTCTGTGGTAAAGAAATCCACAGATTCAATACTCTCTGAAAGAACACATTTCTTCTCACCTCTGTCTTAAATGGGCAACGCCTTACACTGCAATTATGCTCTCGGTCCCAGACGCTCCCACAAGTGGAAACAACCTCTCAACATACCCCCTGAGAATTCATTATGTCTCAATAAGGTCGCCTCTCATTCTTCTAAACTCCTATGAGTACAGGCCCAACCTACTCAAACCCCCCTGATAAGACAATCCACCCCAAACCTGGGTTCATCTGAATGAACGTTCTCTGGACTGCCTCCAATGCCAGTATATCTTTCCTTAGATAAATGGATCCAAACTGTTCACAGCATTTCAGTTGTGGTCTAACTCGTGTTTTGTATAGTTTTAGCAAGAATTCCCTATTTTAATACTCCATTCTATTTGAAATAATAAGGGCCAACTTTACTCTAGATATTTAGTGTGCACATTCTATATCAGGCATACACCCGGAGGTCAAAACATTTCAAATTGAAAATTATGGAAAGTGCAATAGAATTCAACTTTCCACCAGGCAGCATGTTTCATTCTGAGATGTCTGAATACAATTCCAATTCACAAATTACATTCCATATCAGGCGTACAGTTGGAAGAGTTTTACAGTTTCCAGCTCCAGGGTGTAATCTGGCTAAAAGGTCATGCATGTCAACCTTTTCCCATTACCCATTTCCAGTGGTGTCCCCAAGCCTTCAGGACATGCCCTGGACCTTGGAATGTAACAGCCTGCAACTTGGTCCAGGACGCTTCTTTCCACTGCATCCTGGAAATAGCGTAGAGCACTGTCATGCATCACAGAGCTGCTTGAGATGAAGCTTGAGAAAAAGCTTTAAAAAATGTAATCCATTCATTACTTTCCTCTTTGTTAAAAAAACTAATTTCACAACAAGGCAATAAATTGTCAATCATCCTGACCCTTTAAAGTAACAATAACAGAAACCACAAACCCTTGAAACCACTTAAACTTATATAAATAACATTGTGAAATTGGCTGTAGGGAACCTGAACTGCAAATCAAGCAATGCTTCCACTGATGCACAGCTCTAGATCTTCTTTGTAAATGCACGCTCCAGAAGGAGATGGACAATATTCTCTTCCCCACCTCGAGGGCAATATGTGGAGGGAGGATGAGATACCAGGCCACACGCCTGGATCTAATGGGGAGTGCCTTTCTCATCTACAGCCACGCTATGCTTGGTGCTTGTTTGAAAGTTCTGACAAAAGAGGTATCCTGCCAAATAACTTTTTAAAATAAATTTAGAATACCCAATTATTTTTTCCAATTAAGGGGCAATTTAGAGTGGCCAAGCTACCTGTCCTGCACATCTTTGGGTTCTGGGGGTGAAACCCACACAGACACAGGGAGAATGTGCAAACTCCACACGGACAGTGACCCAGGGCCGGGATTCGAACCCGGGTCCTCAGCACCGTAGGCAGCAATGCTAACCACTGTGCCACCGTGCTGCCCCTGCCAAATAATTTTGACAGTCTGCTCAGGGAACCAGCTGACAGGATTGACCATCTCTTTTCCCACATGACCTCTAGACCACTGCCTGCCAGACTTGCGGTAAAAGATGTATTTTGTCATAAATATTTCCACAAGAGAATAGGACATGCCTATTGTTGCAATGGAACCAGGATCTGTGCCAGGTGCGGGCTTTTGACAGGTGCAAGTCCACAACCTTTAAGTCAATCTGAAAATCAGACAGTACAGGAATGGGGTCAGGAGAATCGGGGTCCACCCGACATTTTTAAACAGTCAAAATAAAAACAAATTACAGTGGATGCTGGAATCTGAAACAAAAGCAGAAAATGCTGGACAATCGCAGCAGGTCTGACAGCATCTGTGGAGAGTGAAGGGAGCTAAATGTTTCGAGTCTGGATGACTTTGTCAAAGCTGGAGAGAACTGGAAAATAGGGTTAGTTTTATATTGTTGTGGGGGCGCGTGGACGGTGGAGATGGATAGGGGGCCAGCGATAGGTGGAGATTGACAGAGTCATCTCGGTTCAGTGAAAATTCAGCCTGTTAACTCTGTTTTACATTTCACTGATGTTGCCAGACCTAATCAGTTTTCCTCCACATTCTTTTTTATTTCAGATTTCCAACCTTGCTTTACTATTCCTCTAGAGGTTGAGGTTGTTCACTACATGAGACTTTGGGCTTCCATTGCCTATCTTGTCATAGGAACATAGGAAGAGGAGGAGGCCATTCAGTCCCTTGGGCCTGTCCCACCATTTAATGAGATCATCGCTGATCTGTGGCCAAATTCCATGGCCGGGATTCTTCAAAATGGCGGGTACGTGTTGGCGGCGGCATACACACCGGAGTGTTTCACGCCTGTATCAAGGGCTTCTTGGCCCAGCGATTCCATGGCCCACAGGGGGCCAGCACGGCGCCGGAGTGTTCCACGCAGCTCCGGCTGCTGATATGCGACCCTGCACTTCTGGCCGCGGGTCCGTGCTTGCGCGCGGCGGCCGCTTCCGCGCCGGCCCCACGCGACATGGTGGACCCACACAGCGGGCTGGCATGGAAGAAGGTAGGCCCACCCTGATGGGTCATGACCCCCAATCACGGATCTGGCCGTCGTGGAGGCTCACCCCCCCCCCCCCCCCCCCCCCCCGGAGAAGCATGCCGGCCGGTCGACCGCGGAGAATCACCGCAGTGGCCTCTTTCAATGCCCCCGACCGGCGCTGTGTCGACTGCGCGCTCGTGACTGGCGTTGATTCTCCAGTCGCCGGAGGTTCACGTCCCGCCGTCGGACCTAATCGCAGATCTGATTCCCCATTCTCCGCCCACGCGCCGAGCGCGATTTCGGCACGGATGTTCCGAGAATCCCGGCCCATATACCTGCCTTGGTCCATATCCCTTAATATATTTGCTCAGCACAAGTCTATCTACCTCAGATTTAAAATCAACAACTTTTCTAGATTCAACCGTTGTTTGTGGGGGAGAGTTCTCAAACTCTACCAACCTTAGTGTAAAGAAGTGCTTAACAGCGTCTCTTCTGAATAGTTTAGCCCTAATTTTTCGACTTGTCAAGGCGACTGAATTACAAAATCACTTGGGAACTACAAAGTATTTGTGAGAAGCTATGATAACCTCCTGAGCGGCAGAGTGGCCACAATCTGCAGCTCCCCTTCTCCGGGAAGTGCCCGATAGGCCCCGCCCACTCATCTACATAACTTGAATTCTGTCCGAAAGCTCAAGACTTATTCCTGTTTCTGTAAACATTAATGGGTTGTAGTTAAATATGAAAATCGATATTAATTAAATGGTTCATTCTGCAGTGCGGATGTTGAGTGGCAGTGAGTGAAGTCAGTGTGATGTTAAAGAGCACCGTACGAGGTGGGTTGTGAGTAAGGTTGGGGTGACTGTTAATACTCTGGTTTCTCTTCAGATCGTATAAATCTTTCGCCTTTTACTAAAGATTTCCGTGGAGAGGAACACTCAGAGTTTTAATTAATTTTTTGTGGCCCTGCTTCTGTGGGGCTGATTCATAATTAAAAAACAGATTAAACTTGTTTTTGTACATTCCGTTTATGTTACTCTCTTGAATATGCTGGGACATGTGCGAGTGTTCTGCCAGAGACGTAATATCTGTTTCCAGATTTTTTGTAAAGAAGTATCTTGATTCCTTTTTTTCCCCAATTGAGGGGCAATTTGGCGTGGCCAATTCACCACTCTGCCTTTCTTTGGGTTGTGGGGTCAAACACCAGGAGAAACTGACCCAAAATTTCACATCATAGACTCCTGACGGTGCTGAATGAGGCGATTTGGCCCATCACAGTCCCCACCGGCCCATCAAAAGACTGACCCTAAGATAGTAAAAAGTCTTACTATCTATAGACAGAAACTGAGGGATATGGCCCTCTTCCTGATGGCCACCTTTGTGTGCAGCTGCATCAAGCTGTGCGTGGACCCCCGGTATGCAAACACCAAGTGTCACTACATACTGAGGTTCTACCTGTCCCCGGTGTTACGAAGGATGGGCCTGGCCTCATTGCCGCGGAACGCTCCAAGTAGTTGGACCGTGCCGTATCACCAGGTTAAAGTCCAACAGGTTTGTTTCAAACACAAGCTTTCGGAGCACTGCTCCTTCCTCAGGTGAATCAGTGCTCCGAAAGCTTGTGTTTGAAACAAACCTGTTGGACTTTAACCTGGTGTTGTAAGACTTCTTACTATGCTCACCCCAGTCCAACGCCGGCATCTCCACATCATGACCCTAAGATAGACAATATGCTATAATATGCTAATGATTTGGCTTAAATGTAATATTTCCAAATTTGCAGATGGTAAAAAGTGGGTGGGAGGGTGAACTGTGAGGACGATGCAGAGATTCTTCAGTGGGATTTGGACGGGCTGGGTGAGTGGGCATATGCTTGGCAGATGCAGTTATATGTGAAACGAAAGAGAAAATGCTGGAAAATCACAAGTCTGGCAGCATCTGTAGTGAGAGAAAAGAGCTAACGTTTCGAGTTCGATGACTCTTTGTCAAAGCTAAATGTGAGGTCATCCGCTTTGGTAGGAAAAATAAGAAGGCAGACTGTTATTTGAATGAGAATTGGAAATTCAGCAACACATGGAGGATGTTGCCATCTTCTGCTCAGATCTTGTGTCGGTATGCAGGCTCTTGAACGCCTGTGACCAGTTTGAACTGGCCTCGGGAACCAAGGTAAACCGCGGCAAGAGCGAGGCCATGTTCTTTGATAACTGGGCCAACCAGTCCTTTGCCTCTTCACCGTCAGGTCAGATTACCTGAAGGTGCTGGGGATATGGTTCGGAGTGGCTGAGGCATGCACCAAAAACTGGGAGGAGCGCATCACCAAGGTAAGACAGAAACTAGGCATGTGGGAGCAACGCTTCCTCTCCATTGCGGGAAAAACCCTGGTTATCAGGTGTGAGGTACTCAGTGTTGCTGTCCGTGGTGCAGGTCTGGCCCATTACCTGACCCCACGCTGCAGCAGTCACCCGAGCCATCTTTAAGTTCATTTGGAGATCCAAGGTAGACCGTGTCCAAAGGGACAACATGTACAAATTTCTGGATAAGGGTGGGAGAAACGTACCAAACCTCTCCCTCATCCTGATGGCCACCTTTGTGTGCAGCTGCATCAAGCTGTGCGTGGACCCCCTGTATGCAAACACCAAGTGTCACTACATACTGAGGTTCTACCTGCCCCCGGTGTTACGAAGGATGGGCCTGGCCTCATTGCCGCGGAACGCTCCAAGTAGTTGGACCGTGCCGTATCACCTGTCCCTCGTGGAAAAATTTATTCAGAAAAACACCTTTGACTACAAGGCAATGAAGCAGTGGTCTGCACGTAATGCCCTCGAGGCCCTCAGGGAAAAGGAGACTGTGGAGGATGTTGGATGATTCCCTGAGCAGACTGTCAGAGTCATCTGGCAGAACGCCTCATCACCAGGACTGTCAAACAAGCACCAAGGCCTAGCTTGGCTGGTGGTGAGAAGGGCCCTCCCCGTCAGATCCTACATGCACACCCGAGATCTCAGCGCCGTCGCACGCTGCCCCAGAGTGGCTGCGGGGGAGATGAGATGGTCGCCCACATCCTTGTGGAATGTGCCTTTGCAAAGAAGGTCTGGATAGAGATGCAGTGGTATTTGTCAAGGATCATCCCGAGCAGCTCTATGGCACAGGACTCTGTGCTCTATGGACTGTTTCCAGACACACACACCGAGACAAACATCAACTGCTGCTGGAGGGTCATCAACTCGGTGAAAGACGCTCTTTGGTCTGCCTGAAATTTGTTAATCTTCCAGTGCAAAGAATTGTCCTCGACCGAGTGTTGCAGACTGGCACATTCCAAGGTCTAGGACTACCTGCTGAGGGACGCACTCAAGCTTGGGGCAGCTGCCGCCAAGGCGCAATGGGGAAAGGCCACTGTGTAAGGCCTTACCAGCAAATGTACACCGAGGGGCTGGTAACTGTAAAACCCCTCGGTCCGTGTCATTAACATTCCAATGTATAAAAGAAACATGACAATGTAAATATTTAAGAAAGAATTGTAATGTAAACGGAAATGTGTGTAATGTCATCCCAAATGAATGGGGCAATTTAGCATGGCCAATCCACCTACCCTGCACATCTTTTGCGTTGTGGGGGTGAAACCCACGCAAACATGGGGAGAATGTGCAGACTCCACATGAACAGTGACCAGAGCCAGGATCGAACCTGGGACCTCAGCACCGTGAGGCAGCAGTGCTAACCACTATGCAGCCGTGCTGGCCCTGCCTCAATCTCATATGCAAGACTTGGGTTAACAAAATTTTTTTTCAAATTTACCGTACCCAATTATTTTTTTCCCAATTAACAGGAAATTTAGCATGGCCAATCCACCTACCCTGCACATCTTTGGGTTGTGGGGAGACATGGGGAGAATGTGCAAACTCCACACGGACAGTGACCCAGGGCCAAGATTCAAACCCGGGTCCTCAGGGCCGTAGTCCCAGTGCTTTGGGTTAATAGAATTAAAGATGATGCACAGGGCGCACCTGGCGAGGCAAGGATGAGCTAATTGTTTGAGGGTGTGGAGGACACTCCGAGTGGTGTGGGAGGGGCCTAGCCAACCGTGTACATATGTTTTGGTCCTGTCCGAAGTTAGATAAGTTTTGGGTTTCTTGCACTTGTGTCGAAGTCAATATTTTTCCTGCTCTGGACTGTGATAGAAAGATTCAACAACGCTCGTTAAGAAAACAAAACAAAGCTTTATTTATGAATTACAGCTGCATGCAGAAATGGCTGAAACTTGAAGTCAGAGAGCAGTCAGTAAAAACTGCTGTTTCATTCTCAAGTCCGCGCTTTCACAGAGAATCCGCTCAATATTTATACATTATCAGAAGCAGGATTACGTGACTATAGCTTGGTCAGGAATTCGATCAGAAGTACAAACATAAGCAATATCATAAAACAGGCATCACCTTGCTGACTTTGGGTCTCATACCATTATCTTGTCTTTTGATCGCATGTTTAAGAATCGGAGGAGACTTGTTCTGGCCCTGTTTTGTCGTATTTAGACTGCTTTGGGTATGACGAGTTAGTCTTATCAGAATTTACAGAGCCCAGGCATTTCGGAACAACGTGACCTTCTCTGATCTTATTCATGCTTTAGGTCATGCGAAGTCAGTTTTTCTTTCATTGTACCCAGTAGTTGACCAGTTTTTCCATCATGCCATTATTTACTTCGTACAACATCACATTCCCTCCTTTTGTCATATCATGACAACTAGTTAAATAGGTATATCCATGATTCAATTGAAAATGCATTTACACAAGCAACCAAGCAATCCTATCCCTAGTAGCATTAGTAGCAGTAGAATGAAGGCCTTAAAGATCCAGTCAAATAATCCATGACCCAACCACCCTAGCCAACCCGGCGGGTTATAGTCATGAAATTCACTGCCAATCTCTTGAATTTGAGCAGCCTGTCTCTTAATATGTTCGGCCAGGTTAGTGATATTTTCAGAGCCATCTGGAATATAAGTACAGCACTCCTGACCTACGATAGCGCACGTTCCTCCCTGCGAGGCTACCAGATAATCCAAAGCCAGTCGATTTTGTAATGCCACGGTCCGGACAGCCACTAGCTCAGCTGAGACCTCGGCCAGTGCCTGTCCAGTTTCCCTGGCTTCTGCTGCCGTTACGTTCGCCAGATGTTCCAATGCTGAGGCCATGTTGATCAGTTCGTTGGAGGGAAAGGCCATCATAAAGAACTGTTCCATTTTAGAAATAGTCCTTTTTGCTCGCGAGGGGGAGTGCTTAAGGGTGGGTAGGTGACGTATTTGGGGTACGACATATCCCAAAAAGCAGGATCCTGTCCAATCAATGGGGAGCCATAGATATGCTTTAGTGCCGCATATGAAATAGGTTCCATTATAGGCCGTAAAATCATCAGCTAATGTCATCCAGGGGAATGGGGATGTCTGTCCCCATGAACTGTTAGAAGTTATATTCCATACCCTGGACCAATCACAGTTAAACTTGCCCGTGTTGGAAATGCCTGGTACCGGTCTTTGCCAGTCAACTGTAAGGTTGCACCTACTTTGCCCCATTAACTTTCCTTTCCCATATTTATTAAAACATATGGAACCTTGAACATTATACGAGTGGACAGTGAGGGAGGGTGGAGTCAAGGCATGATTATAGGTAGGTTAATACGAAGCTGAAAATTTAGTCATGTCATAGCCAGCAGATCTCCATATTTCCATATCCCCCCTATCTTCCCTGATCGCTGTTTGATTTTGTCGTAAAATCCATTCAACTGTCTCTGCGGTATGAAAGGGGAGGGATTGGAGAGGTATTCCTTCCCTCAAATGGACGGGGATGTGGGTACAAACCCAACACTTACTTATATTCAATTTTTCGGCATAAAGATATGACATATGTAAATAGGCATTGGAAGGCTTTTAGTTCGTTTTTTTTACTACTGAGTGGCCATTAAGGCTAAATAGTCCAGAGAGTCCAAAAATTATACTGAAAATCTTCATTCTGTGTTCTCGTCTGGGTTGGAGACTATCTTCTTGCAATCGGATAGATGTATCCAACTGGAACGTCCTTCAAGCTTGACCGAAGTTGGTGTCGTCAGTAGTACGAGGAAGGGTCCGCTCTAGACTTGTCCTAGTTTCTTTCTGTCCCAGTTTTTCACCAACACGTGGTCTCCGGGTTTGATCACTGGATATCGAGGGACGGCTGTCCCTGCTGTTACTGGGAGGTGTGCCTGTTTTACCTGTGAGTGGAGAAACTTCAGAGAAAGTGTTAATTGCTTCAAATAGTTCTGCATTTGTTCCCCCATCACATGGAGGTCTACTCCCTCTAGGGGTTTTTCATGGGCATCCCAAGGAGTCCTCATTGGCCGACCATAGACTATCTCTGCAGCTGACAGTCCGGTCCGCGAATGGGGAGTCACTCGCATGTGAAACAGTGCCAAGGGTAATACTTTTAGCCAATTTAACCCAGTTTCTTCAGTTAATTTAGATAATTTTTCTTTTAAAGTCCTGTTGGCTCTTTCCACAATTCCTGCTGCCTGCGGGTGATTCGCGCAGTGCAGTTGCTGTTTAATTACGAGTGCTTCGCACAATTTAGTATTGATCCGAGCTACAAAATGTGGTCCATTGTCTGAGCTTACCATTTTGGATACCCCAAAATGAGGAATGACTTCCGTTAACAACAACTTCACTACCGTATGTGCCGTACAATTAGTGGTGGGGAAGGCTTCAATCCATTTACTAAACATATCGATTATTACTAAACAATATTTATAGCACTGTGCTTTTGGCAATTCGATAAAATCAAGCTGTATACAAGCAAAAGGGCCATCTGGCAAGGGAGTGGTTCCTGGAGGGCATTTAATACCTTTACCCTTATTATGTTTCATGCAAATGACGCATCGATCCAGCCGCGTTTGCGCTGCTGTATTCAAATCTGGGTGCCACAAAGTTTTTAGGAGTAGCTGTACCATTCCCTCCTTGCCAAGGTGGGTACAAGAATGCAAATAATCAACAAGTACCAGCAATAAAGAATTCGGAATACAAACTTGACCAACTGGAGTAAGCCAGAGGTCTCAAGTCAAGCAGTGTGAACACCCGATTGACTTCCATAGTGTTCGCTCAGAATTAGAGGCGTCCCTCTGTAAATTTTGAACTTCAGTTATCTCTGGCATGCCCTTCATTCCTAATGCAGGTACCTGGTTTAGAGCCTGATTAGCCCCACTGGGAACAATAGAAGAGGTTGATGAAGCTGCAGCTTTAGCATCTGAATCAGCATGGGCATTCCCTAATTGAACAGGAGTGTCCACCTTCGTGTACGCAACACATTTAATACAGTAATTGCCAATTGATGGGGAAGCTGAATAGCATCGAGGAGATTTTTAACCCAAAGAGCATTTTGAATGGGAGTTCCCGCAGAGGTGAGAAAGCCTCGCTGTTGCCAGAGGCGGCCAAAATCATGGGTCACGCCAAAGGCATACCTGGAATCAGTGTAAACATTAGTACTTTTATCTGTGGCCAAAATACATGCTCGAGTAAGGGCGAATAGCTCGGCTTTTTGTGCAGAGACAGGAATCTGGAAGACTGCTGCTTCCTGCACGTCAGTGTCGGTTACCATGGCATATCCCGACTGTGGGATGCCAGTGAGCGAAATGGAGGAACTGCCATCAACATAAAAAATTAGATCTGGATTATCAATAGGCCGGTCCGTTAAATCCGGGCGAGGCGCGGTAAGGAAGTGATTCCGAAGCAAACAATTGTGGCAAACAATGCGGAGGACAAAAAAATTGTCCTCCGCAAGATTATTGGGGGACTGTTCGAAGAACACAGCAGGGTTTAAGGTAGAACAGTAATGAAAAGAAAGGTAGGGGTTTTGCAATAGTGAAACCTCATAGTGGCTCAAACGCGCTTGAGTCAGATGCTGGGTTTGCTGAGACGTTAGGAGAGCCACAATAGAGTGCGAGGTATGCACCTGTACTGGCTGGTGAAGGGTCAGATTAGAGGCTGCCTGTGCTAACAAATGGACAGCCGTAAGAATTTGGGTGCAGGGAGGTAGACCGCAAGCTACAGGATCTAATTTCGTAGAAGAGTAGGCTACCGGGCGACGCCGGTCACCGTGTTCTTGTGTAAGAACACCAGTGGCACATTTATCAAGAACATTAACGTACAGCTGAAAGGGTCTGTTATGCATAGGTTGTCCTAGCACTGGGGCGGTAGCCAGGGCGTTTTTCAGAGTAATGAAAGATTGCTTTGCTGAATCAGGTAGTTCAAACTTAAGAGGAGCATTTTGAGAGGAGTACGGAGTTGATTCTTTAGCATGTACAGTAACATTCGGAATCCATTGTCTGCGAAAGTTCACCAATCCTAAAAAGGCTCGCACCTGCTTGGGCGATGTAGGAAATGGGGAAATAGGAGTAATGAGTTCCTGGCTTCCAGTTGTGGCTATGCGGAGCTAAGCCGCACGTTCGGCAGCTCCTGCTAGAAACGGACTTTGGGGCTCTTTTCAGGGCCCCCAATGGAGCTTTTTCGACGATTCCCAACGTGGGAAGGGGTCTGCAGTAGATCCCCAGGGTTCTATTGTCCAGACCAGGAGTGGGGTGAGCAGAAAAGCGGTGGCAGCGCCCCTGGAAAAGCGGGGGAAGGGAAACAAAATGGCGGCCGGCTGAGCCCTCGAGGAGTAGAGGCAGTGGGCGCAGGAGCAGCAGGAGACTCTTCGGAGCTTAAGGTGGAGTTGCTGGAGTCACTGAAGGCTACCACCGGTAAGCTGCTGGAGACTCAGACAGCCCAGGGGGCCGCAATCCGGGAGCTGCAGCAGCAGGCCTCCGAAAGAGAGGATGAGGCCGCGGCCCTCGCGGGGAAGGTGGAGATGTACGAGGCGCTCCATAAAAAGTGGCAGATGTGGCCATGCTCCAAGAGACGCACCTGAAGGTGGAGGACCAAGTTCGACTGAGGAAGGGGTGGGTGGGCCAAGTATTTCATTCAGGGCTGGATGAGAAGAATCGGGGTGTGGCGATCCTGGTGGGAAAGATGGTGTCGTTTGAGGCGTTAAATGTGGTGGCTGACAGTGGCGGGAGGTATGTGATGGTGAGTGGTAAGCTGCAGGGGGAGCGGGTGGTGTTGGTGAATGTTTACGCCCCAAACTGGGACGATGCGGGGTTTATGCGGCGCATGTTGGGCCGCATTCCGGACCTGGAGGTGGGGGGCCTGATCATGGGGGGGGGGGACTTCAACACGGTGCTGGATCCCCCATTGGATCGATCCAAGTCCCGGACGGGTAGGAGGCCAGCGACGGCTAAGATGTTGAGGGGATTTATGGATCAGATGGGAGGGGTGGATCCCTGGAGGTTTGCGAGGCCAAGGGCCAGGGAGTACTCGTTTTTCTCCCACATGCATAAGGCCTATTCCAGGATAGATTTTTTGGTCCTGAGCAGGGGGCAGGTTTCGAGGGTGGAGGATGCTGAATACTCTGCCATTGCCATTTTGGATCATGCCCCGCACTGGGTGGACCTCGTGCTGGGGGAGGAGAGGGACCAGCGTCCGCTCTGGCGCTTGGAGGTGGGGCTGCTGGCAGATGAGGAGGTGGCCGGGAGAGTTCGGGGGTGTACAAGAGGTACCTTGAGGCCAACGATAACGGGGAGGTCCGAGTGGGGACGGTCTGGGAGGCATTGAAGGCGGTGATTAGAGGGTAGTTGATTTCCATCCGAACCCATAGGGAGAGGGGAGAGTAGAGGGAGAGGGAGAGATTGGTAGGGGAGATGGTGAGGGTGGATAGGAGATATGCGGAGGCTCCGGAGGAGGGATTGCTGGGGGAGCGGTGTAGCCTTCAGGCCTGGTTCGATCTACTGACCACCAGAAAGGCGGAAGCTCAGTGGAGGAAAGCACAGGGAGTGGAGTATGAATACGGGGAGAAGGCGAGTAGGATGCTGGCACATCAGCTCCGAAAGCGAGACGTGGCCAGGGAGATTGGGGGAGTGAAGGATAGAGATGGGAAGGTGGTGTTGAGGGGGGCCGAGGTTAATGGGGTCTTTAGAGACTTTTATGGGGAATTGTACCGGTCTGAACCCCCGGTGGAGGGGGTTACATTATAAAATGTATGCGGACGTGTTGGGCCCCCTGTTGGTTCGGACCTTTAACGAGGCAAGGGAGGGGGGCGCTTTGCCCCCAACTATGTCACAGGTGCTGATTTCCTTGATCCTTAAGCGGGACAAGGACCCTCTGCAGTGTGGGTCATATAGGCCGATCTCGCTGCTAAATGTAGACGCCAAACTATTGGCAAAGATCTTAGCTACATGAATAGAGGATTGTGTGCCGGGGACCATTCATGAGGACCAGACGGGGGTTGTGAAGGGAAGGAAGTTGAATACCAACATACGAAGGCTTCTCAATGTCATTATGATGCTGGCTGTGGAAGGGGAGGCAGAGATAGTGGTGGCATTAGACGCGGAGAAGGCCTTTGATAGGGTTGAGTGGGGGTATCTGTGGGAGGTGTTGGAAAGGTTTGGGTTTGGGGAGGGGTTTGTCCATTGGGTGAGGCTGCTTTATGAGGCCCCGATGGCGAGTGTAGCCACGAATAGGAGGAGGGCGGAGTACTTTCGGCTGCACCGGGGGACGAGACAGGGGTGTCCCCTGTCCCCCTTGCTCTTTGCGTTGGCAATTGAGCCCCTGGCCATGGCGTTGAGGAAGTCGGGGAACTGGAGGGGCCTGGGGCGGGGTGGGGAGGAGCATCGAGTGTCGCTTTATGCGGACGACCTGTTGCTGTATGTGGCGGACCCGGTGGGGGGGATGCCGGAGGTGATGAGGATTCTCAGCGAATTTGGGGGCTTTTCTGGGTATAAGCTCAACCTGGGTAAGAGCGAGCTGTTCGTGGTGCACCCGGGGGATCAGGAGGAGGGGATTGGTAGGCTCCCGCTGAAGCAGGCAGGGAAGGGCTTCAGGTACCTAGGGGTCCAGGTGGCTGGGAGTTGGGGGGCCCTGCATAAGCTCAACCTCACAAGGTTGGTGGAGCAAATGGAGGAGAAGTTCAAAAGGTGGGATATGTTACCGCTGTCACTGGCGGGTAGGGTGCAGTCCATCAAGGTGACGGTGCTCCCGAGGTTTTTGTTTCTGTTCCAGTGCCTTCCCATCCTTATCCCGAAGGCCTTTTTTTGGAGAGTTACCAGGAGTATTACGGGATTTGTATGGGCGCATGGGACTCCGAGGGTGAGAAGGGTGTTCTTGGAGCGGGGCAGGGATAGGGGGGAGCTGGTGCTGCCCAACCTCTGTGGGTACTATTGGGCTGCCAACGCAGCGATGGTGCGTAAGTAGGTAATGGACGGGGAAGGGGCAGCATGGAAGAGGATGGAGATGGCGCCCTGTGTGGACACGAGCCTGGAGGCGCTGGTAACGGCACCGTTGCCGCTCCCTCCAACGACGTATACCACAAGCCCGGTGGTGGCAGCTACCCTCAAAATTTGGGGGCAATGGAGACAGCATAGGGGGGAGGTGGGGGGCTCGATGGAGTCCCCGATCCGGGGGAACCACCGGTTTGTTCCAGGGAGCATCGATGGTGGATTTCTGGGCTGTCACAGAGTAGGTCTTAGGAGGTTGAGGGACCTGTCTGTGGATGGGAAGTTTGCGAGCCTGGGTGAGTTAGAGGGGAAGTTTGGGCTCCCCCCGGGGAACATGTTTAGGTACATGCAGGTTAGGGCGTCTGCCAGGCGGCAGGTGGAGGGGTTCCCTCTGCTGCCCCCATGTGGGGTACGGGACAGGGTGCTCTCGGGGGTGTGGGTTGGAGGAGGGAGGATTTCGGACTGATACCGCGTAATGCAGGAGGTAGACGAGGCCTCGGTGGAGGAGCTGAAGGGTAAATGGGAAGAGGAGCTGGGTGAGGAGATTGAGGAGGGGACGCGGGTGGATGCCCTGGAAAGGGTGAATTCCTCCTCTTCCTGTGCGAGGCTTAGCCTCATACAGTTCAAGGTGCTGCATAGGGCTCACATGACTGGGACGAGGATGAGTAGGTTTTTCGGGGGCGAAGACAGGTGTGCTAGGTGCTCGGGGAGCCCAGCGAACCATGCCCATATGTTTTGGGCATGCCCAGCGCTGGGGGAGTTTTGGAAGGGGGTAGCAAGGACGGTGTCAAGGGTTGTGGGATCTAGGGTTAAGCCAGGCTGGGGACTCGCAATTTTTGGGGTTGCAGTGGAGCCGTGAGTGTAGGAGGCGAAAGAGGCCGGTGTTCTGTCCCTTGCGTCCCTAGTAGCCCGGCGGAGGATCTTGCTTCAATGGAAGGATGCGAGGCCCCCAAGCGTGGAGGCCTGGATCAATGATATGGCGGGGTTCATCAAATTGGAGAAGGTGAAATTTGCCCTGAGAGGATCAGTACAGGGTTCTTCAGGCGGTGGCAGCCTTTCCTGGACTTCCTGGCGGAACGGTAGGGAAAAAGGCCGGCAGCAGCAGCAACCCGGGGGAGGGGGTTTTGTTCGGTGGGAGGGAGAATTGTGTACATGGGTTTGTTGGATGTGGCGGGTGTTATCTCTTTCCTTTTTGTTGCTTGCTTTTTTTTGTGTGTTTTAGTAGTTACTTTTGTAGTTGGGTGGTTCTTGTTCTTGGGTTTTTACCATGGTTGTTTTGTTAATATTGTTTTGTTGTTTATATTTTGTGAAAACCTTAATTAAAAAATTTTTTTAAAAAAAGGAGTAACGCGTTCCTGAGTAAGGGAGCGATCCGTTGCACTTATTAGGACCCCTAAAAATGTGACCTGCTGTTGGCCTTGATGAACTTTAGCGGGCGGGATTACATATACCCACGAATGGAGACGGATGAGCAGGTAAACGGTGTCACGCTGGTTAGCGATGAAATCAGGGCTGGCATGGAGTAAGTCATCAACATATTGGATGATGGTGGAGCCACCAGGAGGTGATAATGTCGTTAACTGGGAATGCAATGCCTGTGAGAAAAGGGTTGGAGAATGAATGAAGCCCTGTGGGAGCCTAGTCCAAGTGTATTGGTTGCCCTTAAATGTAAAGGCAAACAAATACTGTGATTCAGGGGCGAGGGGTATCGCAAAAAAGGCATGTTATAAATCAACAAGGGTGAAAATAGTCGCTTCCGGTGGGACATTACTAAGGATTGTCGCCGGGTTTGGGACAATAGGATGTAAGGGTTCCACTATCTGATTAATACGTCGGAGGTCTTGGACCAAACGCCATTCGGATGGTATTCCTATCTTAGGAACTGGAAGAATCGGGGTATTACAGGGCGATTGGCATGGTATCAAAATTCCCTGCTGAAGGAACGATTGAATCATGACCGAGACTCCTTCTTCAGCCTCGGGGTGCAAAGGGTACTGTGAAATCGAGGGCACGGGCATGTGAGGTTTAACTTTAATAACAACGGGAGGGACATTAGTGAGACCAACTTCGTGTTTGGAGGCCACCCATAAATCTGCGGGTAGTTCCGAAGTGGTAGATTGGACTGAACAATGGTGGTGCAGTGTGCCAATGAGGACAAATGGGCTTTGAAAATATTCTAAAGTGCCTGCGGGCAGGGTTTGACTTCCATTAAGGAAAGGATCAGCTTGTCCTCGTAGTGCAGCTGCCAGAAATCCCAAGGACTTGGCACTGTAGCCTTCGTTGACAGAAAGGGTCACGTGGGGTGACACAAGTCTCGACTGACGCCAGAGGCCGTGGGGTAAATCGACAAGAAAGGCAGACCCTTCTTTTCCCTTAGCGAGGCCAACAAAGGAAACGGATTGTAGAGAACCGAGGCCGTCTTGGTAAATGCTCTCCAAATCAGGCGAGCATCCTGTATGATCGTAGCAAAGAGTGACATGTGGACCGGGAATATCTAAGGGAGGTGAAAAGTGTGAGGGATCAAAATCAATCGACCACCACTGTGGAGTAGTGAAAACGTGAAAATTCTGAAGCTGGGCTTGTGGGATAGGTGAAATGGTTATGCCATTATCGAGGCAAACTATCTCCACCTGTAAGGGACACAGCAAATCACGTCCGGCCAGTTTGACACCGAGGACGCGAGTAACCGTGAAAGGAATGCAACATTCCCGGCCCTCAAATTGAACTGAGAGTGGCTTCGTAAGTGGGTAAACAGCACCTTCCCCCATGAAACCAGCAAGTTCCACATGCTTATCCGAAAGGGGAAATCTATGCTTCTGAACTAATGTCCAGTCCAATGTAGAATAAGTAGCACCCGTGTCAATCAAAAAGGAGATGGGTACATCTTCTATGTAAATTGTTGCTGTGGGCTCGTCAGAGTGGTCCGCTGAAAGGACGGGAATGTTCATTCGGGCTAGTCAATAGGGGTTGGAGACAGTGAAGGGTGTCTGCCAACGGGGTTGAAATCTACCTTGTCGTCGGGTTGCTGGACAATTCCTAGCGTAGTGGCCTACACGTTGACAGTTGAAGCATGTGACATTATATTTGGCAGGAGGGCGACGCGGAGGAGAGCTGTCAAAATCTTCCGTGTGTGGAGTGAAGGGGTAAGGGGCCTGTGAGCGGTACCCAAATTCAGGAGGGTCCGTGCAACCTGGGAGATAGTAACGTGAATCTGTCTGAGAGTTTTGATTCTTAGGAGCTCTTCTTTGAGAGGGATGTTGGACGAATTCGGATTTAATTCTGGGCGAAGTGTCTTTGTAACAGGTGTCACGGTTGCGGCCATTGCTCCAATAATAAGACACAGCACGTTTCATTTGAGGTTTAGAATTGTCAGACCAAGGGCAGCATGGTGGCCTAGTGGTTAGCACAGCTGCCTCACGGCGCTGAGGTCCCAGGTTCGATCCCGGCTCTGGGTCACTGTCCGTGTGGGGTTTGCATATTCTCCCTGTATCTGCGTGGGTTTCGTCCCCACAACCCACCCAAAAATGTGCAGGCTAGGTGTATTGGCCACACTAAATTGCCCCCTTAATTGGAAAAAATAATTGGGTAATCTAAATTTATAAAAAATAAATATTTTAAAAAAAAGATTTGTCAGACCAGTCCATGTTATTAGTTTTAATACTGGATGCTACGCGGTCAGGTAAAACCTGCATTAATAGTGCATTAAATTAGGGAGACTGTGTGCCTGCATTGAAAGCAATGTCCCCGGGGTAAAGAGTGTACACGCCACAAAAGCGGTCAAAAAATTCTGGACCATCTTCCTTACACGCGGGGGTACATTCAAGAAGTTTGGCGATGTCAACGGGTTTACGGAGAGCCCGTTTTAGTGCAGGGAACATTAAAGTACGCTGATCGTCCTCCGTTTGGTGTGAGGCGCTAAAGACCGTCCACGTGTCCCCATGAAGTCCTAATTCATTTTTCCATCTTTCCCCTAATTCTGGGGGAAGGGATGAATAATCAGTGAATATTGATCACGTGCGGTAGCCCCGTACATGGTTGCAGTTCTCCTCAAAAACTCAGTGAACCCTTCTGGGTCACCTTTGCAGGAGGGACATTGGACCATGATCAAACATAGCTCATGGGGTTTAAAAGCCTGCCGCACTTCAATGAATGGGTCGTCATTATCACCAGCGTGGGGGTTAATAACACTCCTAATGGGATAATTTGCAGGGGAAGGTGGTGGAGGAAAAGTTTCCTCCTCATTAGGTTGGAGTGATAAATCAAGAAAAGCCTGATTAACAGAGATAAAGGGTTGTTCCATATTTACGCCTTGCGTATGTGACCGAGTGCGTGTCGCTACGGGGGACGCGTCAGCGGGAGTTTCATTGCTAATGGGACCATAAGGGGGAGTCTGGACTTGGGACGGTGGAATTGTAGGATCGGGGAGTGCAGGATGAGGGTGGGGTCCAGGGTTCAAATCCTCCTCCTCTTCCGTATCGCCTGAATAGGGAAACAAAGGCATGCCAGAGCAACTGGGAGGATCCTCCTTTCGTTTAATCTTATGGGCTAGCCCTATGTGCCTGCTGATAGGAGGTTTCTTATTGCCAAATTGCTTTTTATCGTTTTGATATTTCCTGAACCCAAAGCTCACATTCCAATTTTAAAGTCTCCCAATTTTTCGCTTTACCATCCACACAATCATTAATCCCTTTTCTACGGGCGTTATCTCTCCAACTCATTAATAGTGATTGTTCGTGGCGTTTAGCGGACTGCTTTTTCCACTGTGAAATTAAAGATTTCCATTTGAAGCTGGCATTTTTCTGCCAAATTGCTTTTTCTGCAGCAATGCAGTTGTCAAAGTTCCAAGTTCCCCCTAGTGGCCAAATGTCGTTAACCAATTTATTGTTCAGCGCTGCAGATAATCTCCGAAAATTACGTTCTTGAGAAGGGTTTTGGGAACACATAAAAAATAGAGGGGAATTGCCCCCGGTTTTGTCTAAACTCTGTCCCATAATGTCAGTAAAATGTGCCCCAGGCAAAAAATGTTCAAAATAAATCTCTAGTACCAAATCAAATTGCAGGGTCCCTGACCCAAACTTAATCACAGGGTCCCTGACCCAAACTTATTCACAGGGTCACTGACCCAAACTTAATCACAGGGTCCCTGACCCAAACTTAATCACAGGGACCCTGACCCAAACTTATTCACAGGGTCCCTGACCCAAACTTATTCACAGGGTCCCTGACCCAAACTTATTCACAGGGTCACTGACCCAAACTTAATCACAGGGTCCCTGACCCAAACTTAATCACAGGGTCCCTGACCCAAACTTAAGCCTGTATAAACCTGATCCGAAATGAAAACGAGATCAAGAGGTCCCTGACCTGAGGCAAATCACAATCGGGTCCCTGACCCAAGGTAAACCTGTATAGCCCTGATCTCGATTTGAAAACAAGAGCAGGAGGTCCCTGACCTAAGGTTAACCACAATCGGATCCCTGACCCTAAACACTCTACTCACAGTCAAATTTAGATTCGAGCACCATCACCTGTTTAGTTACTTCCGTCAGGGATGAGGGGTCGAGCCACCAATCTGAGAGAGAGAGACCAAGGTTAATCTTACCTTGTGCCGGCTTGGGTCTCTTCCCTCCGGGTCGTGGCCCGATCACTTCTTCAGTGCCCCACGGAATTCACTCAGGGTTTTTGCTCGCAGCGCCAAATGTCGAAGTCAATATTTTTCCCGCTTCTGGACTGTGATAGAAAGATTCAACAGCGCTCGTTAAGAAAACAAAACAAAGCTTCATTTACGAATTACAGCTGCATGCAGAAATGGCTGAAACTTGAAGTCAGAGAGCAGTCAGTAAAAACTGCTGTTTCCTTCTCAAGTCCGCGCTTTCACAGAGAATCCGCTCAATATTTATACATTATCAGAAGCAGGATTACGTGACTACACCTTGGTCAGGAATTCGATCAGAAGTACAAACATAAGCAATATCATAAAACAGGCGTCACCTTGCTGACCTTTCAGGACTCTGGGTCTCATACCATTATCTTGTCTTTTGATCGCATGTTTAAGGATCGGAGGAGACTTGTTCTGGCCCTATCTTGTCCTATTTAGACTGCTTTGGGTTATGACGAGTTAGTCTTATCAGAATTTACAGAGCCCAGGCATTTCGGAACACCGTGACCTTCTCTGATCTTATGCTTTAGGTCATGCGAAGTCAGTTTTTCTTTCATTGTACCCAGTAGTTGACCAGTTTTCCCATCATGCCATTATTTACTTCGTACAACATCACACTTGGACTTGGAGCCCAGTCCCCTGGGGACCATATTCAGGGTGTTAGACCTGCCAGAGTTGCAGAAGGGGACAGGGGAGGATGTTTTCGCCTTCATCTCACTGATTGCTCGCAGGTGGGTCCCGTTGGGGTGAAGGTCAGCTTCTCTGCTCTCTGCCTCAGTGTGGCTGGGGGACCTGATGGAGTTTCTGTATCTTGACACGGTTACATTCACGGTTACAGTTACAGGGGGACACGGTAGCACAGTGGTTAGTACAGTTGCTTCACAGCTTCAGGATCCCAGGTTCGATTCCCAGCTTGGGTCACTGTCTGTGCGGAGTTTGCACTTTCTCCCCGTGTCTGCGTGGGTTTCCTCCTGGTGTTCCGGTTTCCTCCCACAGTTCAAACTTGTGCAGTTAGGTGGATTGGCCATGCTAAATTGCCTTGAGGTTGGATTGGGTGGGGTTACTAGGTTAGGGGAATAGGGTGGGTGTGTGGGCTTAGGTAGGGTGCTCTTTTCAAGTGTTGGTGAAGACTCGATGGGCCGAATGGTGTCCTTCTGCACTGTAAGTTCTATGAGGGGGCGATTGAGGTGTTCTATAAAGATGGAGTCTGTTTATTCTTCACTTTAAAGAGTTGATCACCATCAGCTAAAGAGCTCATGGCTTACATTTTCTCAGCCATATATTTATTGGTTAGTAGTGTGCGGGGGGGATATACTTCTGCTATTCTTTCCACTTTTTGTTGTTTTGTTTTATGTGTAAAATGTTAAAAACTGAATAAAAATATATTTTTAAAAATGTTCTTTCACATATTTTGCAAAGAATGTATATTTTTGAAAAGAAAAACCTCCAGAGAGTGCACTGTTGAAATAGGAATGAAGAAACTCACTAGAACTTCAACATTTATGCTGTCATCTAGTAAAATGCCTTGCACCTTTTTGAAGGAGAACGGAGTTAAAGTTTCTTTTTTTTTTTAAATAATTTTTATTGAAATTTTTACAAAATAAAATTCAAAATATAAACATCTTAGTTCTATTAACATACAAGCGCGGTAACACCCCATGAACAATACCCCCCCCAGCTTCAATAGCAACTTCAAACAAAAAGAAAAAACAACACAAAGAAAGAAAAAAGAACAAACAAGAGGGAGATAGCACCCTCCACAAACCCATATGCCCAGTTCTCCCTCCCCCCAATCCTTACCTGCCCCCCCCCCCCCCCCCCCCACCCGGGCTGCTGCTGCTGTCGGCCTATTTCCCTACCGTTCCGCCAGGAAGTCAGGAAACGGCTGCCACCGCCTAAAGAACCCTTGTACTGATCCCCTCAGGGCAAATTTCACCCTCTCCAATTTAATGAACCCCGCCATATCCGAGATCCAGGCCTCCACGCTTGGGGGCCTCGCATCCTTCCTAGGGAGCAAGATCCAACGCCGGGCTACTAGGGACGCAAAGGACAGGGCCCCGGCCTCTATCACCTCCTGCACTCCCAGCTTCACTGCCACCCCAAAAATTGCGAGTCCCCAGCCTGGCTCGACCCTGGACCCCACCACCCTCGACACCGTCTTTGCTACCCCCTTCCAAAACTCCCCCAACGCTGGGCATGCCCAAAACATATGGGCGTGGTTCGCTGGGCTCCCCGAGCACCTAGCACACCTGTCCTCGCCCCCGAAGAACCTACTCATCCTTGTCCCCGTCATGTGGGCCCTATGCAGCACCTTGAACTGTATGAGGCTAAGCCTCGCACAAGAAGAGGAGGAATTCACTCTCTCCAGGGCATCCGCCCATGTCCCGTCCTCAATCTCCTCACCCAGCTCCTCTTCCCATTTACCCTTCAGTTCCTCCGAGGCCTCGTCTACCTCCTGCATCACCCGGTATATGTCCGAGATCCTCCCTCCTCCGACCCACACCCCCAAGAGCACCCTGTCCTGCACCCCCCGTGGGGGCAGCAAGAGGAACCCCTCCACCTGGTGCCTGGCAAACGCCCTCACCTGGATGTACCTAAACATGCTCCCCGGGGGGAGCATAAACTTCCCCTCTAACTCCCCCAAACTCGCGAACCTCACCTCCACAAACAGGTCCCTCAACCTCCTAACCCCTGCCCTGTGCCAGCCCCGGAATCCGCCATCAATGCTCCCTGGGACAAATCGATGGTTCCCCCGTATCGGGGCCTCCATCGAGCCCCCCATTTCTCCTCTGTGCCATCTCCATTGCCCCCAAATTTTGAGGGTAGCCGCCACCACCGGGCTCGTGGTATACGTCGTTGGAGGGAGCGGCAACGGCGCCGTTACCAGCGCCTCCAGGCTCGTGCCCACACAGGACGCCGCCTCTATCTTTTTCCATGCTGCCCATTCCTCGTCCATTACCCACTTACGCACCATCGCTGCGTTGGCTGCCCAGTAGTACCCACAGAGGTTGGGCAACGCCAGCCCCCCCCTATCCCTGCCTCGTTCCAGGAACACTCTTCGAACCCTTGGAGTCCCATGCGCCCACACAAATCCCATAATACTGCTGTTGACCCTCCTGAAAAAGACCTTTGGGATAAAGATGGGGAGGCACTGGAACAAGAACAAAAACCTCGGGAGCACCGTCATCTTTTTTTTTTATTTTTATTTTTTATAAATTTAGAGTACCTAATTATTTTATCCAATTAAGGGGCAATTTAGCATGCCAATCCACCTAGCCTGCACATCTTTTGGGTTGTGGGGGTGAAACCCACGCAGACACGGGGAGAATGTGCAAACTCCATACGGACAGTGACCCAGGGCCGGGATTCGAACCCGGGTCCTCAGCGCCGTAGGCAGCGATGCTAACCACTGTGCCACCGTGCTGCCCGGAGCACCGTCATCTTGACGGACTGCACCCTCCCCGCCAGTGACAGCGGTAACATATCCCACCTCTTAAACTCCTCCTCCATCTGCTCCACCAACCTTGTGAGGTTGAGCTTGTGCAGGGCCCCCCAACTCCCAGCCACCTGGACCCCTAGGTACCTGAAGCTCTTCCCTGTCTGCTTCAGTGGGAGCCTACCAATCCCCTCCTCTTGATCCCCCGAGTGCACCACAAACACCTCACTCTTGCCCAGGTTCAACTTATACCCCGAGAAACCCCCGAATTCCCCAAGGATCCTCATCACCTCCGGCATCCCCCCCCACCGGGTCCGCCACATACAGCAGCAGGTCGTCCGCGTACAATGACACTCGATGCTCCTCCCTCCCCTGCACCATGCCCCTCCAGTTCCCTGACTCCCTCAATGCCATGGCCAGGGGCTCAATTGCCAACGCAAAGAGCAAGGGGGACAGGGGGCACCCCTGTCTCGTCCCCCGATGCAGCCGAAATTACTCCGACCTCCTCCTATTCGTGGCTACACTTGCCATCGGGACCTCGTAGAGCAGCCTCACCCACCAAATAAACCCCACCCCAAACCCGAACCTCTCCAACACCTCCCACAAGTACTCCGACTCCACCCTATCGAAGGCCTTCTCCGCATCCAACGCCACCACTATCTCCGCCTCCCATTCCACCGCTGGCATCATAATGACATTGAGGAGTCTTCGCACATTTGTGTTCAGCTGCCTTCCCTTCACAAACCCCGTCTGGTCCTCATGTATGACCCCCGGCACACAATCCTCTATTCTAGTGGCCAGGATCTTTGCCAGCAGCTTAGCGTCGGCGTTCAGCAACGAAATCGGCCTATATGATCCATACTGCAGAGGGTCCTTGTCCCGCTTCAGGATCAAGGAAATCAGCGCCCGCGACATAGTTGGTGGCAAAGCCCCCGCCTCCCATGCCTCATTAAAGGTCCGGACCAACAGGGGGCCCAATAGGTCCAAATACTTTTTATAGAATTCCGCCGGAAACCCGTCTGGCCCCGGTGCCTTCCCCGACTGCATGCTCCCTATCCCTTTGACAACCTCCTCCAACTCGATCGGCGCCCCTAGTCCCTCCACCCGCTCCCCTTCCACCCTCGGGAAACGCAACCTGTCCAGGAAGCGCCCCATTCCACCCTCCTCCACCGGGGCTCAGACCGGTACAGTTCCCCATAAAAGTCCCTGAAGACCCCATTGACCTCTACCCCCCTCCGCACCACCTTCCCAGCTTTATCCATGACTCCCCCCATCTCCCTGGCCGCGTCTCGCTTCCGGAGCTGGTGCGCCAGCATCCTGCTCGCCTTCTCCCCGTGTTCATACACCGCCCCCTGTGCTTTCCTCCACTGGGCTTCCGCCTTTATAGTCGTCAGTAGGTCAAATCTGGCCTGAAGGCTACGCCTCTCCCCCAGCAATCCCTCCTCTGGGGCCTCCGCATACCTCCTATCCACCTGCACCATCTCCCCTATCAGTCTTTCCCTTTCCCTCTGATCCCCCCTCTCCCTATGGGTTCGGATGGAGATCAATTCCCCCCTCATCACCGCCTTCAATGCCTCCCAGACCGTCCCCACCCGAACCCCGTTATCATTGGCCTCGAGGTATCTCTCAATACACCCCCGGACCCTCCCGGCCACCTCCTCCTCTGCCAGCAGCCCCACCTCCATGCGCCAGAGCGGACGTTGGTCCCTCTCTTCCCCCAGCCCGAGGTCCACCCAGTGCGGGGCATGATCCGAAATGGCAATGGCGGAGTATTCCACTTCTTCCACCCTCGCCACCAGCCCCCTGCTCAGGACAAAAAAGTCAATCCTCGAGTAGGCCTTATGTACATGGGAGAAAAACGAGTTTTCCCTGGCCCTTTGCCTCGCAAGCCTCCAAGGGTCCACCCCCCCCATCTGGTCCATAAATCCCCTCAGCACCTTAGCCGCCGCCGACCTCCTACCCGTCCGGGACTTGGATCGATCCAGTGGGGGATCCAGCACAGTGTTAAAGTCTCCCCCCATGATCAGGCCCCCCACCTCCAGGTCCGGAATGCGGCCCAGCATACGCCGCATGAACCCCGCGTCGTCCCAATTTGGGGCATAAACATTCACCAACACTACCCGCTCCCCCTGCAGCTTGCCACTCACCATCACGTACCTCCCGCCACTGTCAGCCACCACCTTCAACGCCTCAAACGACACCTTCTTCCCCACCAGGATCGCCACCCCCGGAGTTAAAGTTTCAATTACCTTTCGTCGCAATATACACCTCAACCCCTGTTTTCTGGGCAGCATGGTGGCGCAGTGGTTAGCACTGTTATCTCATTGCAGCGAGGACCCAGATTCGATCCTGGCTCCGGATTACTGCCCGTGTGGAGTTTGCACATTTTCCCCGTGTATACGTGGGTCTCACTCCCACAACCCAAAGGTGTGCAGGATAGGTGAATTGGCCACGCTAAATTGTCCCTTAATTTGAAAAAAAAGAAGTGGATACTCTAAACTTTTTGTAAAACTCTTGTTTTCGTCCCTTTTTAAAAATGGTTCAATTTAAGTTATCCCTCTGTTGCCTGTAAAACCTCAGACACTTCGACCATTTTATTTATAATCAGTCACCCCGTCTTAAATTATCACAAACATTAATAATAATCCCAAGATTCTTAATACTACCCATGCCGATGAACTTGGTCAAGCTGTGGGCCCATTTCTGGAGTCTTGCTTGTCTCAAGGCCTATGTCCGCAAAGAAGGGACTTGCACGCGGCTTCCTTCCATCTCTGATCAGTTGTCCAATCTTCTCTGCTCCCTCTGTACTGAGTCTTGACTTGGGAGGGTCCTGGGTGGTTCATTCTTATACCCCTCTTCATGCCTTCCAGAATGTTCTCTGACCCTCAGCCAATGAGGTCTCGGGGCAGGGTTCGCAGCCCCAATGGATTTACATCAGGCCGAAAATTCAGGCCGCTGTTCATTCCCTCATTCTTCCCACCAAAATGAATCACTTCCCAATGTTTTCAAATTGCCTGGATATGTCAAGTGAGGACCCTCAGGGGGACTTCCGGTGGCGGCAATGAGGAGCACATTCGGCAGCTCCAGCTGAGAACGGACTTTGGGGCTCTTTTCAGGGCCCCCAACGGAGCTGTAGCGGCAAATCCCGACGGGGGAAGAGGTCAGGAGTCGACCCCAACGGTCTTATGGTCCGGACCAGGAGTGGGGTAAAGAAAAAACCGGAGAAAGCACCCCTGAAAAAACGGGGGAAGGAAGACAAAATGGCGGCCGGCGGAGGCCTCGAGGAGCTGAGGCAGTGGGCCCAGGAGCAGCAGGCGATTCTGCTGCGCTGCTTCCAGGAGCTTAAGTTGGAGCTGCTGGAGTCACTGAAGGTAACCAACAGGGAACTGATGGAGACCCAGACAGCCCAGGGGGCTGCGCTCCGGGAGCTGCAGCAGCAGGCCTCCGAAAGGGAAGAAGAGGTTGTGGCCGTGGCAGGGAAGGTGGAGATGCACGAGGCGCTCCATAAAAGATGGCAGGAGCGGTTCGAGGATTGGACAACCGGTCGAGGAGGAAGAATTTGCAGATCCTGGGCCTCATGGAGGGGCTGGAGGGGTCGGACCTAGCGGCCTATGTTGCGACTATGTTAAACTCGCTGATGGGGGCTGGGTCCTTCCAGGGGCCCCTGGAGTTAGAGGGGGCCCACAGAATTCTGGCTAGGAGGCCCAAGCCGAACGTGCCGCCACGGGCGGTGTTGGTGCGATTTCATCGGTTCGTGGATCGTGAGTGTGTGCTCCGGTGGGCCAAGAAGGAGCGGAGCAGCAAGTGGGAGAACACGGAGGTGCGGATCTTCCAGGACTGGAGTGCGGAGGTGGCGAGGCGGAGGGCCGGGTTTAACCGGACGAAGGTGGTGCTCCATAGACGGAGTGTGAAGTTCGGCATGTTGCAGCCGGCGCGTCTGTGGGTCACCTATAAGGATCGGCACCATTATTCTGAGTCCCCGGAGGAGGCGTGCAGGCCGAGAAATTGGACTCAAACTGAGGGTCTAAGATGGGGGATGCTGTATAATACTGTATTTGTATTTGCTTGGTTTGATGTAAGATGTGGGTTGGCCTTAGGGTGGGTGGGGTGATGTCGATTTGTCTTTTCTATATGGGTTTTTCTGTAGGGGTCTGGTGGACGGGTTCGGGCAGGGGGGTAAACGTGGAGTTCGGGGAGCTGGTGGGGGGGACTGACAATGGGAGTAGCCCTGGAGGAGGCGGGGCCGGGCAGGGCCAAAGCGCTGGCTTTCTGCGGGTTTCCCGCGCTGGGATATGGTGGGGGCGGGGCCAGGGCTGAGAAGCGCGGGTCGTTGCTGGCTGTTTTCTTTTCCCGCGCAAGAGCGGGGGGGGGGGGGGGGGGAGGACCTGTTGATGGGCACAATGGAGGAGGGGCAGTCCCATGTGGGGAGGAGTCGAAGGTAGGGCGGGAGTCGCCGGGGTCAGCAGAAGTTAGCTGGCTCATGGGAGTGCTATGGAGGGAGGGGCGCGGCTAGGAGGGGTCCTAGCCGGGGGTGGGGGGGGGGGGGGGTACCGGGTTGCTGCTGAAACGGTCAGGAAGGAGCTGGGGGACGCAGGGGGGGCGGGGGGGGGGGAAACTGGCAGAGCGGGGGACGCTGGCCGGGGGTGGGCAAGGGATGGGGTATGGCTAATCGGCAGGGAGCCCTCTGATCCGGCTGATAACCTGGAATGTGAGGGGCTGAATGGGCTGGTCAAACGGGCCCGGGTATTTGCGCACCTGAAGGGGCTGGAGGCGGATGTGGCCATGTTCCAGGAGACACACCTGAGAGTGGTGGACCAGGTTCGGCTGAGGAAGGGATGGGTGGGCCAAGTATTTCACTCAGGGCTGGATGAGAAGAGTAAGGGGGTGGTGATCCTGGTGGGGAAGATGGTGTCGTTTGAGGCGTTAAATGTAGTGGCTGACAGTGGCGGGAGATATGTGATGGTGAGTGGCAAGCTGCAGGGGGAGCGGGTGGTGTTGGTGAATGTTAATGCCCCAAATTGGGACGATGCGGGGTTTATGCGGCGTATGTTGGGCCGCATTCCGGACCTGGAAGTGGGGGGCCTGATCATGGGGGGGGGACTTCAACACAGTACTGGATCCCCCATTGGATCGATCCAAGTCCCGGACGGGTAGGAGGCCGGCGGCGGCTAAGGTGCTGAGGGGATTCATGGACCAGATGGGGGGGTGGATCCCTGGAGGTTTGCGAGGCCAAGGACCAGGGAATACTCCTTTTTCTCCCACGTACATAAGGCCTACTCGAGGATTGATTTTTTTGTCCTGAGCAGGGGGTTGGTGTCGAGGGTGGAGGATGCGGAATACTCCGCCATTGCCATTTCAGATCATGTCCCGCACTGGATGGACCCCGGGCTGGGGGAAGAGAGGGGGTTTGTGAAGGGAAGGCAGTTGAATACAAACGTACGAAGGCTCCTCAACGTTATTATGATGCCGGCTGTGGAAGGGGAGGTGGAGATAGTGGTGGCATTAGATGCGGAGAAGGCCTTCGATAGGGTTGAGTGGGGGTATCTGTGGGAGGTGTTGGAAAGGTTTGGGTTTGGGGAGGGGTTTGTCCATAGGGTGAGGTTGCTCTATGAGGCCCCGATGGCAAGTGTAGCCACGAATAGGAGGAGGTCGGAGTACTTTCGGCTGTACCGGGGGACGAGACAGGGGTGCCCCCTGTCCCCCTTGCTCTTCGCGTTGGCGATTGAGCCCCTGGCCATGGCATTGAGGGAGTCAGGGAACTGGGGGGGCCTGATGCCGGGTGGGGAGGAGCATCGAGTGTCGCTGTACGCGGACGACCTGTTGCTGTATGTGGCGGACCCGGTGGGGGGGATGCCGGAGGTGATGAGGAATCCTAGTGAATTCGGGGGTTTCTCGGGGTATAAGTTGAACCTGGGCAAGAGTGAGGTGTTTGTGGTGCATCCGGGGGATCAAGAGGAGGGGATTGGTAGGCTCCCATTGAAGCAGGCAGGGAAGAGCTTCAGGTACCTAGGGGTCCAGGTGGCGGGGAGCTGGGGGGCCCTGCACAAGCTCAACCTCACAAGGTTGGTGGAGAAGATGGAGGAGTTTAAGAGGTGGGATATGTTACCGCTGTCACTGGCGGGGAGGGTGCAGTCCGTTAAGGTGACGGTGCTCCTGAGGTTTTTGTTCCTGTTCCAGTGCCTTCCCATCCTTATGCCGAAGGCCTTTTTTAGGAGGGTCAACAGGAGTATCACGGGATTTGTGTGGGCGCATGGGACTCAGAGGGTGAGAAGAGTGTTCCTGGAACGAGGCAGGGATAGGGGGGGGCTGGCGTTGCCCAACCTCTGTGGGTACTATTGGGCTGCCAACGCAGCGATGGTGCGTAAGTGGGTAATGGACGAGGAAGGGGCAGCATGGAAGAGGATGGAGGCGGCGTCTTGTGTGGGCACGAGCCTGGAGGCGCTGGTAACGGCGCCGTTGCTACTCCCTCCAACGAGGTATACCACGAGCCCGGTGGTGGTGGCTACCCTCAAAATTTGGGGGCAATGGAGACGGCACAGGGGAGAAGTGGCTGGTTTAGCTCATTTGGCTAAATCGCTGGCTTTCAAAGCAGACCAAGCAGGCCAGTAGCACAGTTCGATTCCCGTACCAGCCTCCCCAGACAGGCGCCGGAATGTGGCGACTAGGGGCTTTTCACAGTAACTTCACTGAAGCCTATTTGTGACAATAAGCGATTTTCAATTCATTTTCAAGTGGGGCGCTCGATGGAGGCCCCGATATGGGGGAACCATCGGTTTGTCCCAGGGAGCATTGATGGCGGATTTCTGGGCTGGCACA
Source organism: Scyliorhinus canicula (assembly GCF_902713615.1). NCBI lineage: Eukaryota > Metazoa > Chordata > Chondrichthyes > Carcharhiniformes > Scyliorhinidae > Scyliorhinus > Scyliorhinus canicula. Next base: position 184,497,793 of record NC_052146.1, read on the forward strand.
GGGCAGGGGTTAGGAGGCTGAGGGACCTGTTTGTGGAGGGGAGGTTCGCAAGCTTGGGGGAAGTTTGGGCTCCCCCCGGGGAACATGTTTAGGTACATGCAGGTGAGGGCGTTTGCCAGGCAGCAGATGGAGGGGTTCCCCCTGCTGCCCCCACGAGGGGTGCGGGATCGGTTGCTCTCGAGGGTGTAGGTTGGAGGAGGGAGGATTTCGGACATACGCCGGGTAATGCAGGAGGTAGACGAGGCCTCGGAGGAACTGAAGGGTAAATGGGAAGAGGAGCTGGGTGAGGAGATTGAGGAGGGGACATGGGCGGATGCCCTGGAGAGAGTGAATTCCTCCTCTTCCTGTGCGAGGCTTAGCCTCATACAGTTCAAGGTGCTGCATAGGGCCCACATGACTGGGACGAGGATGAGGTTTTTCGGGGGCGAGGACAGGTGTGCTAGGTGCTCGGGGAGCCCAGCGAACCACGCCCATATGTTTTGGGCATGCCCAGCGTTGGGGGAGTTTTGGAAGGGGGTAGCAAGGACGGTGTCGAGGGTGGTGGGATCCAGGGTCAAGCCAGGCTGGGGACTCGCAATTTTTGGGGTTGCAGTGGAGCCGTGAGTACAGGAGGCGAAAGAGGCCGGTGTTCTGGCCTTTGCGTCCCTAGTAGCCCGGCGGAGGATCTTGCTCCAATGGAAGGATGCGAGGCCCCCAAGCGTGGAGGCCTGGATCAATGATATGGCAGGGTTCATCAAATTGGAGAAGGTGAAATTTGCCCTGAGGGGATCAGTACAAGGGTTTTTCAGGCGGTGGCAGCCTTTCCTGGACTTCCTGGCAGAACTGTAGGGAAATAGGCCAACCGCAGCAGCAACCCGGGGTGGGGGGGGGGGGGTTTGGATGGGGGGGGGGAGGAAGAACTGTGTACATGGGTCTGTGGGATGTGGCGGGTGCCATCTTTCCCTTTTGTTGTTGGGGTCCTCTTTTGTTTTTATTTATTTATTTCCTTTTGTTTGTAGTTGCTTTTGAAGCTGGGGGGGTATTGTTCTTGGGGTGTTACCGCGGTTGTTTTGTTAATAGAGTTAAGATGTTTATATTTTGTAAAAATTTCAATAAAAATTATGTTTTAAAAAAAGTGAGGACCCTCAGGAATCTGTACTTGGGCCTCATATTTTCACATTTATAATTGACTTAAAAGTTAGAGAGGGCTCATTTCTATATTTACCGACAAACTAAAGTTGTGTGGATGGGGCAGGAGTAGCCTTGAGCCTCTCCCAACATCATCATTGTGCACCTAGAACATGGAGTCAACACCCACTCCCCTCAGTGCATGCGCGGTGCCACTGACATCATCATTGTGGGCCCGGTGAAAGATCGGCACTCACTTGTTCACCCTGTTCACTGCCCGACGACAGTGACCCTGCAGGATGGCAAGTGGGAGGGAGACAGTGAGTGTTCTGGAGTAGGGTAGCCATTGGGGTAATGAGCAAATCACAATCAACATGCAAGGAATTTTTTTTTAAATTAAGAAGCAATTTAGCCTGGCCAATTCACCTGCCCTGCACATCTTTGAGTGTGGGGGTGAGACCCACGCAGAAATGGAGAGAATGTGCAAACTCCACACGGACAGTGACCGAGAACCGGTACTGAACCCGGTCCTCGACACCATCGGCAGAAGTGCTAACCACTGCACCACTGTGTTGCCCTTACATCCCAGTAATTATCTTTTTAATATAAATTTAGAGTACCCAATTATCATTTTTCCAATTACGGGATTCGAACCTTGGGCTGGAGCGGCGAAGCAACTGTGCTAACCGTTATGCTACCGTGCTGCCCTATCTTTGGCTTGTGGGGAGAACGTGCAAACTCCACATGGAAGTGACCTGGGACCGGGATCAAACCCAGGTCCTCAGCGCCATAGGCAGCAGACATCCTTGTAATTTTTAAAGAATTATTTTATAAATTTAGAGTAACAAATTTTTTTTTCTCCAGTTAAGGGGCAATTTTGCCTGACCAATTCACCTACCCTGCACATCTTTCGGTTGTGGGGGTGAGACCCACGCAGACAGGGTAGAATGTGCAAGCTCCACGCAGTGACCCAGGTCCTCAGAGCCGTAGGCAGTAGTGCTAACCACAGCGCCACTGTGCCACACTGACATCCTCGTAATTTTAACTATGTTTTGCGTTTCAATATTCTGTGACAACTGCAATTCTTTTTTTTTGAACATTTCAACACTTTATTTTTCCATTTGACATCAGTCTCCAAAGCGGCAAGTTTTTTGTACAAAAACAGTCCATGCTAACTCATGAAAATTCAATAGAAACAGCTTTCAACTTCATAGCAGTATGCAATTTTTAAAAAACTCAATATTAGTTTAAAGAAAGGATATTGTATTGTCTAGAATAGGATGGCATAATATTTCACTTCAGGCTATTACTGGATGAACCAGAGGCCAAACCAAAACAGCACAGTGGCATCCCAGCTGGGTTGGCACCAGTCTTTAAGGTTATACAGAAAGCAGTCCGTCTGATTTTTTGTTTTAAAACACGACCCACAAAATGCTAGGCAAGTAAAAATTTTAATCGATGGATCATGTCACAAACCACCCTCCCCCCAGATTGTTAAAGCCCTACAATCGCTAAAGCATGGTATTTTCTGTAACAGCAGACACGTTTGAGAAACATTTGTGCACACACCATAATCTCGAAATTGATAGTGTTTTCCCAATCGGCAGAAACACTAGGGCTATCCCAGGTTATTCTTTGGAAAGAAAAGTCGAAACAGACACCCCTCCCCCCACTTCAAATCAGAAAACTGGCAAAAAGGAGAATTAAGGAGGGGGGAAATCCCACTTCCAAAATTGGTCGAAGACAGGCGCCAAGTTAAGGCTTGAGACAGGAAGCAACTCGCCCAGGCACCATGGCGGCCTAGAAGGTTACTGCGGCCAGCCAGCGAGGCGGGAGCACGTTGTGGAGGGAGACTCCAGCATGGAGTCCGTGTGCAAGGTGAATGCGCCATTTTAAAACCACCAGAGTCACCCGGGGAGGCAAAGCAAAAACCGAAAAATGTGAGGGAACACCACCATCAAGTCCCAATGCTGGGAAAATCATACAAAAAAACAGGATAAAATTGCAAGTACATACCAAGTGCAACTTACCCAAATAATAAAAAAAAATCGTCATTTAATTTTATACTTAAACAACGGAATAAACGCTACAGTTTAAGTTATTGTGGCGGAATTAAGGAAGGTTCACGGGCAAGGGGCTTTTGAACAATAGCACTTCAATTTCGGAACATGGCCCCCAGTTGTGACTGAAAACCCCTTTACTGCCATTCCAGAGTAGGTGTGTGTGGGTGGGGAGAAGTTAGACAGCGTCCCGAATAAGCAAGATTGAATTCAAGAGATTAGACGGCGTTCGCCCCAAAAAAAAGTCCCTTCAGAAACAGTTAAGCGGCCGATGATCATGACGACCTGGAAAATGTCTGGCTGGCCGCCATCCCTATCTGGAGCTGTATCGATCGTAGCTGCCGCCACGGGAGTTGCTGCTTCCCTTGTATTCGTATTGCTTGTAGCCGCCGCCGCCGCCGTAGCCGCCGCCTCCCCCGTAGCCGCCGCCGCCTCCACTGTAGCCGCCGCCGCCGTAACCGCCGCCTCCACCGTAGCTACCGCCGCCTCCACCGTAGCCACCGCCGCCTCCACCGTAGCCGCCATAACCGCCTCCGCCCCGGCGGTAGCCGCCCCCGCGGCCTCCACCGTAGCCGCCGTCGCCTGACTTCTTCTCGGCGTAGTCCACCCGGATCTGTCGGCCGTCCAGGGACTGGCCGTTCAGCGCATTCATGGCGTCGGTGGCGTTCTCCGAGCTGTCGAAGGTGACGAAGCCAAAGCCGCGGGATACCATGGTGCTCTTATCCTTGATCACTCGAGCATCTACAACTTCGCCGTACTTGGAGAACATCGCGTCCAGGGCGTCGTCGTCTGTATCAAAACTGAGGCCGCCGACAAAGAGCTTTCTGTCGTCCCGATCAGCCATGTTGGTGTTTCGTTGTCAGGAGACCGCCTGATTTCCTCCTTCCTCCTTCCTCCCCAGCAGCAGTAATCGCAACTGCAATTCTTAGCCAGGGTGAAAGGCAAACCACATTTTATTCATGCCAGGGTGAAAGAAAACACACATTTTATTCATGCCAGGGTGAAAGGAAACCCATATTTTATTCATGCTCCACTTGTTTCAATGTCTTTACATTGCTCAGTATTATGGATAGTCCTATTCTTTGAAGCAGCTATCTATAAACTGGCGGTGACGTCACAGACACTGCAACTGGATGTCTGGTGACGGTGACCAGATGCAGTGGCAGTAAAGGCATCCAAAATCAAATGTATAAATCAAATTATTGTATTAACAAGTCTTCAATTAGGAACAGATTGCTTAATAAGAAGCGAGCCTCAATTGAGGTACAATTTAAAAAACAATACTTTTTAAAATATAAATTTACAGTACCCAATTCATTTTTTCCCCAATTAAGGTGCAATATAGCATGGCCAATCCACCTACCCTGAGCATCTTTGTGTTGTGGGGATGAGACCCACGCAGACACGGGGAGAATGTGTAAACTCCACATGGACCGTTACCAGGGGCCGGGATCGAACAGGGATCCTCAGCGCTGTGAGGCAGCAGTGCTAACCACTGCACCACCTTGCTGCCCACCATTTAAAAATCAATACTTAATTAGATATATTAGAAAACCTGGGTTATATTCCAAACTCTGTAAGTCTGTTTAATATCACTCAGTAACCATGAGCTTCTGTGCATGCAAAACAAATGAATGATCAGAGGTGTGCTAGCAATAAATCCTCCTGACCTTTTATTAAAAATAAATTTAGATTACCCAATTATTTTTTCCAATTAAGGGGCAATTTAACATGGCCAATCCACCTACTCTGCACATTTTTGGGTTGTGGGGGCGAAACACGCGCAGACACGGGGAGAATGTGCAAACTCCACACGGACAGTGACCCAGAGCCGCTCCTGACCTTTCTTAAACAAAACTACAGACAAGGAGTAGAAAGAGTTGTTGTCTTAAAGTTGTGAGGTATACCGTTAACTTTAAATTAAATTATTAAAAAATTTATTATGGTCTCTTTCATTGCATGCCTTTCGTTTCTTAGATGAGTTGATGCATTGATTGAAGCAAAGATCTTGTAAAGTGAATGATTTTCAGTAAGCAGTGGAGTTGAATTTCCAGGAGGTTGGTTCTCTTGAAGTTGGAACAGGTTGGGGAGTGTTATTCTCCCACTTTCAAGGTATTGCTGCTAATTATCTTGACTGCTTGGATGTCTTGCAGATGGTTGATGGCTTCCAGTGGACCTCTGTTTACCAGCAGCTTTTTGTTCAATTTTGAAGCAGACCAAAAGAGGGCCTCCTCACCATGTGACTTGCACAAGTTCAAAGTCCTTTTCTTCAAAAAAGGGGTGGTATGATCAAAACGTATCCTGTATCAGGGTGGCACGGTGGTGTAGTGGTTAGCACTGATGCCTCATGGCGAGGAGGACATGGGTTCGAATCCAGCCCCGGGTCACTGTACCTGTGGAGTTTGCACATTCTCCCCATGACTGTGTGGGTCTCACCCCCACAACCGAAAGTTGTGCAGGGTAGGTGGATTTGCCACAATAAATTGCCCCTTAATTAGAAAAAAAAATTGGGTACTCCAAGTGAAAAGGAAAAACACCTATCCTGGATTTTTGTTTGGCCCTTTGAAATTTATCAAGTCTAGTTTAGGGCAGCACAGTGGGTAGTCCTGCTGCCTCATGGCACCGAAGTCCCAGACCCGGCTCTGGGTCAGTGTCTGTGTGGAGTTGCACATTCTCCCCGTGTTTGCGTGGGTTTCGCCCCCACAACCCAAAGATGTGCAAGGTAGGTGGATTGAAGACACTAAATTGCCCCTTAATTGGAAAAAAAATTAATTGGGTACTCTAAATTTATATTAAGAAAAAGTCTAGTTTGCTTATGAAACCATCATAAAACAATGCAAGGTTAATGGAAATCAATTAACATTCATTTAAAAAAAAATTAGAGTACCCAATTAATTTTCTCCAAGTAAGGAACAATTTAGCGTGGCCAATCCACCTAGCCTGCACATCTTTGGGTTGTGGGGGCGAAACCCATGCAAACACGGGGAGAATGTGCAAACTCCACACGGACAGTGACCCAGAGCCGGGATCGAACCCGGGTTCTCGGTGCCGTGAGGCAGCAGTGCTAACCACTGCGCCATCTTGCTGCCCTATCAATTAACACACATTGAATGTTTATGTTTCCAATAGGGAAACAGAAAGATGATCCGAGTGGAGTACTTTAGTTCTTTCATTGATGGTTCATCCTTACACAAAGGGAATTCCAAGGCTGGCCATGAATGTCCATATTTAATTAGGTATTTACTTGAAACTCTGGACTGCCCTCAGCTCAGACAGAAAAGGTCATATTATTTGCAGTGACCATTTTATAAATTTATAATTTTTTAAACTATGACTAAAAGTTCATATTATACTGGAACGTAATACTGATTAATTATTGATTCTTCAATTATGACTCAATTGAGGTTCACTGTTTGGTAAATCATCTGTTTCTAACTGGTGATTGATTAGTACAGTAATTCTGATTAACACATTTGGTAATTGCAAATGACAGAACACAAAATGGCTTTATAGTTTAATGTCAGTTTCAGAATGGCTTCCTTGACCTTGGTCTCCGACAGTGGAGATGGTATGAAAGCATGGCGTAGCTAAGGTAAAACCTGTGCTAATGTGAGAGATAGGGTTAAGGAGCAGACAAATCGTATAATTCAATGCTGGCATTGGCTCAAGGACTTGAATGGCTACACCTGCTACTATGTCCCCATTTACACAATTTACCATGCCCCTTAACTAAGTTTTTTCAGCAAATTTGGAATGCAGCTCTCGCAAGTTTTATAAGTCAACTATAAATATTGAAGGGCAGCACGGTGGCCTAGTGGTTAGCACAACCGCCTCACGGCGCTGAGGTCCCAGGTTCGATCCCGGCTCTGGGTCACTGTCTGTGTGGAGTTTGCACATTCTCCCCGTGTCTGCGTGGGTTTCGCCCCCACAACCCAAAGATGTGCAGAGTAGGTGGATTGGCCACGCTAAATTGCCCCTTAATTGGAAAAAATAATTGGGTAATCTAAATTTTTAAAAAAACTATAAATATTGTGAAAATATGTGTACAAATTCTTGAGGAACATCTTCTCAAGGCATTGTGAGTGCATTTAGAAGTGATTTAGGTGGATTGGCCACATTAAATTGCCTCTTAATTGGAAAAAAAAATTGGCCTCTCTAAAATTTAAAAAAATAAAATGATTTATTTTGGTGGGAAGAATGAGGAGAGCCAATATAATTAATGGAACCATTCCAAAAGGCGTAGTTAAACAGAGAGGCATCGGGTGTGCATTATGATGAAACATCATAGACCTGAAATATTAACTCTGTTCCAGAAGGGTGGTACGGTGGCACAGTGGTTAGCACTGCTGCCTCATGGCGCTGAGGACCTGGGTTCGATCCTGGGCCTGGGTCACTGCCGAAGTGGCGTTTGCATATTCTTGCCATATCTGTATGTGTCCCACCCCCACAACCCAAAAATGTGCAGGGTAGGTGGATTGGCCATGCTAAGTTAGCCCTTAATTGAACAAAAAAGAATACTTAAAATGTATTTTAAAAACTCTATTCCACCATTCAACTGGGACTGTATTCGTTGGAATTTAGAAGGATGAGGGGGGATCTTATCGAAACATTTAAAATTATGAAGGGAATAGATAGGATAGATGCGGGCAGGTTGTTTCCACTGGCGGGTGAAAGCAGAACTAGGGGGCATAGCCTCAAAATAAGGGGAAGTAGATTTAGGACTGAGTTTAGGAGGAACTTCTTCACCCAAAGGGTTGTGAATCTATGGAATTCCTTGCCCAGTGAAGCAGTTGAGGCTCCTTCATTAAATGTTTTTAAGGTAAAGATAGATAGTTTTTTGAAGAAAAAAGGGAATAAGGGTTATGGTGTTCGGGCCGGAAAGTGGAGCTGAGTCCACAAAAGATCAACCATGATCTCACTGAATGGCGGAGCAGGCTCGAGGAGCCAGATGGCCTACTCCTGCTCCTAGTTCTTATGTTCTTATGTTCAATGAGATCATGACTTATCTGATAATCCTCAACTCCATTTCCCACCTTATCCCCATAAACCTTGATTCCTTCCTGATTAAAAACCTGTCTATCTCAGCCTTGGACACACTAAACAACCCAGTCTTGCCTCTTACAGTCCTCTGTGGTAAAGAAATCCACAGATTCACTTTTCCTCTAGAGGTTGCTGTTGCTCACTACATGAGACTTTGGGACAGATGGGACAGTAAGTTGCAGTGAGGAAATAAGAACTTTGCAAATGGATATAGATAGGTTAGGAGAGTGGAGCAAAATATGGCAGATTGAGTTTAACGTGGATAAGTGTGATGTCATGCATTTTGGTTGAAAAACTGGAAAGGCAACTTTTCTAAATAAGAACAAAGAACAAAGAAAAGTACAATATAGGAACAAGCCCTACAGCCCTCCAAGCCTGTTCCGACCATGCTGCCTGTCTAAACTAAAATCTTCTACACTTCCGGGGTCCGTATCCCTCTATTCCCATCCTATTCATGTATTTGTCAAGATGCCTCTTAAGCGTCACTATCGTCTCCAAACAATCTAAATCCTGCTGTATCCTCTGACAATGCGCATCGCTATCCGCAATTCCACCAACCTTTGTGTCGTCTGCAAACTTACTAATCAGACCAGTTACATTTTCCTCCAAATCATTTATATATACTACGAACAGCAAAGGCCCCAGCACTGATCCCTGCAGAACACCACTAGTCACAGCCCTCCAATCAGAAAAGCACCCTTCCATTGCTACTATCTGCCTTGTATGACCGAGCCAGTTCTGTATCCATCTTGCCAGCTCACCTCTGATCACATGTGACATCACCTTTTGTACCAGTCTGCCATGGGGGACCTTGTCAAAGGCCTTATTAAAGTCCATATAGGCAACATCCACTGCCCTACCTGCATCAATCATCTTTGTGACCTGCTCGAAAAACTCTATCAAGTTAATGAGGCACAATCTCCCCTTCACAAAACCGTGCTGCCTCTCGCTAATACGTCCACTTGCTTCCAAATGGGAGTAGATCCTGTCTCAAAGAATTCTCTCCAGTAGTTTCCCTACCACTGACGAAAGGCTCACTGGCCTGTAGTTCCCTGGATTATCCTTGCTACCCTTCTTGAACAAAGGAACAACATTGGCTATTCTCCAGTCCTCCGGGTCATCACCTGAAGACAGTGAGGATCCAAAGATTTCTGTCAAGGCCTCAGCAATTTCCTCTCTTGTCTCCTTCAGTATTCTGGGATAGATCCCATCAAGCCCTGGGAACTTATCCACCGTAATATTTTTCAAGACGCCCAACACCTCGTCTTTTTGGATCTCAGTGTGACCCAGGCTATCTACACACCCTTCTCCAGACTCAACATCCACCAATTCCTTCTTTTTGGTGAATACTGATGCAAAGTACTCATTTAGTACCTCGCCCATTTCCTCTGACTCCACACATAGATTCCCTCCCCTGTCCTTCAGTGGGCCAACCCTTTCCCTGGCTACTCTCTTGCTTTTAATATACGTGTAAAAAGCTTTGGGATTTTCCTTAACCCTATTAGCCAATGACTTTTTGTGACCCCTTTAGTCCTCCTGACATCTTGCTTAAGTTCCTTCCTACTTTCCTAATATTCCACACAGGCTTTGTCTGTTCCCAGCCTTCTAGGCCTGACAAATGCCTCCGTTTTTGGGGAGAGACTTTGGGGTGCTCTGATGGAGAGGGATCTGGGTGTCCTTGTACATCAGTCACAGAAAATGAGCATGTAGGTGCAGCAGATAATAAGGAAAGCAAATGGAATGTTGCCATTTATAGCGAAAGGAATAGAGTCTAAAGGTAAGGAAGTGTTGTTGCAACTATACAAGGCATTGATAAGACCGCACCTGGAGTATTCTCCACAGTTTTAGTCCCCTTATTTGAGCAAGGCGTAGTGGCATTGGAGGCAGTTCAGAGGAGGTTCACTAGATTGATTCCAGGGTTTGTCGTATGAGGAGAGATTGAACAGTTTAGGCCTCTATTCTCTACTCTTCACTCTCGAGGGTTTAGAACAATGAGGGGAGAGCTAATTGAGGTATACAAGATACTAAAAGGTATGGATAAAGTAGACGTGGAGCTGATGCCTCCTCTTGTGGGGCATTCTAAACAAGAGGTCATAATCTTAGAACAAGAGGTAGCAAATTTAAAACAGATTTGAGGAGAAACTACTTCTCCAAAAGGGTTGTAAATCTGTGGAATTCGCTACCCCAGAGTGCGGTGGATGCAGAGACAATGAGTAAATTTAAGGAGTTAGACAGATTTTTAATTGGTAATGGGTTGAAGGGTTATGGAGAACGGGCAGGACAGTGGAATTGAGACCAGGATGGGATCAGCCATGATCACATTGAGGGTGTTTAGGCTCGGGAGGCTAAATTGCCTACTCCTGCTTCTAGGTCATGTGTCCTAGGGAGGAGATGCTCTTAGCAATCCAGCTCTTGGCCTGTAACATTGTAGATAGCAGATGAGGAACATATCAGGCATGATAGAATGGTGGGGCAGTCTTAGTGTGCCGAATGGCCTATATCTGCTCCTGTACATTATGAATTTATGAACACTGGTAAAAGATGTATTTTGTCATTAACATTTCCACAAGAGAGTCGGACATGCCTATTGATGCAATGGAACCAGCTAGGTCCAGTGTACCAGGTGCGATACAATCTTTAAGTCAATCCGAAAATCAGACAGCACAGAAATGGGGTCAGGAGAATCGGGATCCACCCGACATTTTTAAAGAGTCAAAATAAAAACAATTTGCTGTGGATGCTGAAATCTGAAACAAAAACAGAAAACACTGGACAATCGCAGCAGGTCTGACAGCATCTGTGGAGAGAGAAGGGAGCTAAATGTTTCGAGTCTGGATGACTTTGTCAAAGCTGGAGCGAACTGGAAAATAGGGTTAGTTTTATATTGTTGTGGGGGGGGTGGAGCGGTGGGGATGGATAGGGGGCCAGCGATAGGTGGAGATTGACAAAGAATCATCTCGATTCAGTGAAAATTCAGCCTGTGAACTCTGTTTTACATCTCACTGATGTTACCAGACCTAATCAGTTTTCCTCCACATTCTTTTTTATTTCAGATTTCCAACCTTGCTTTACTATTCCTCTAGAGGGTGTTGTTTCACACTGCATGAGATTTTGAGTTTCTTTTGTCTCCCTTGTCATGAGAACAGAGGAACAAGAGGAGGCCATTCAGCCCCTTGGGTCTGTCCCATCATTTAATGAGATCATCACTGATCTGTGGCCAAACTTCATGGGCTGGATTCTCCATTTGCCGACGCCAAAATCGTGAAACGCGATTGGGTGGAGAATAGCTTCTGATGCCGAAATCGCAGTAGATGCTGGTTTCATGCCAAATCGGGATGCTCCGGCACCCCCAAAATGGCATAAATGCGGCGCTCGCCGCTCGGGCTGAAAGTACAGTAGGCATATCATTACCAGGCCTGATGCCTGATGCTCCGGGGCCTCCGCGATTCAGCGCCTCCGATGGGCCGATTTCCCGATGGCATGGTTAACTGGTGCTCTCACAAATCGTGGTCCTGGCTGCTGAGCGGGGAGAGCGGCGGAAGCAAATGGCCTGGTGTGACTGCGGGCTGCTGGCCCGAACACAGACCATGCTGGCTGCGGTGGGGGGGGGGGTGCCCTGCCAGGGCCGGGGAAGGGAAGGGAGGAGGAGGGGGTGAGGCCAAGCAGCCGGGATGCCCCCCCCACAGGACTGGGGCAGCGCCTGAGCACCGACCACTATCCTGCTGAACATCCACTGACCGCCCACCCACCCCGGCCCCTGGTTCCACACAGTGGCACCAGCCATATGGGTGTTCTTCAACAAACTCGGGTAGTGGAGTAACGGCATTTTCCCCGCCCTACCGAGGGACCCCACACATTCTTCGCCCGCCTCGGATCATACGCACCTCTCTCACCTCTAACCCCTCCTTCCCTCTGACCCCCACTGTCTGGAATGGCTCCTTACAGTACCAAATATTTGGGCAGGCCTCAGACCAGAACCGTTGCCCCACACCTCACCATTTGGTTGTGGGACCAGGAATGTATTCAGTGACTCAGGTCACAACTCATCCTCTTCTTCACTCTTCTACAGAGGTCCCCTTGGACCGACCCCACATTGTATTTACACTTAGCAACCCTACGGTGATTGCTGCTGTGAAGGAATCGGGCTCCCCCCTCCTCAGGTCAGACCTCTGTGCTCCTGGGTGAAACTGTTTACATCTGGCCGGCCTGGAGTTCGGCTGGTTAAGCCAGACCTCAATTAGTACACGGTTGCGTTAAGAAGAGGGTGGTCCAGGCAGCACGGTGGCCTAGTGGTTAGCACAACCGCCTCACGGCGCTGAGGTCCCAGGTTCGATCCCGGCTCTGGGTCACTGTCCGTGTGGAGTTTGCACATTCTCCCCGTGTCTGCGTGGGTTTCGCCCCCACAACCCAAAAAAATGTGCAGAGTAGGTGGATTGGCCACGCTAAATTGCTCCTTAATAGAAAAAATAATTGGGTAATCTAAATTTATATAAAAAAAGAAGAGGGTGGTCGAACACAGGTTCCGACCACTCCAAGCCTCAGCCAAGAGAAGGCTGTGTTGGGTTTGAACATGTTTGGATGACATGCGGAAAAGGGGGGGTCACGGATGGTGACAGTATGATAGAATGAACGTAGACATTAGGCGTGCGATAATAACAGAAACTATGCTTGATCCCCACAGGACGCCCGGAGACAGCAAGCCCAGGGTGTCACCCGGCAGATGCAGAAGGCACAGCCAGAACTTGGTGAGATGATTCCTTGGATTGGGGCTCTGACCTTCGGAGACACCCCATTGTTTGACTCCGCCCCCACCTGGCTGTCATGCTGATCCTGTTCACCTTGATCTACCTTATCTTTTTTTTTTAAATAATTTTTATTGAAGAGATTTTTTACATGAAAATATTTACCCCACCTAACTATAGACTATTACAAAATATTCCCTCTTAACAAATATCCCCCCCCCGCCCGACCCCCCGCGCGCGCTGTCCCTCCCCCCCCCCAAAAGCAAACAAAGCAACAATTAACATCAAACACGAACTGCGAACAAATTTGCCCGCATTACAACCTTAAATAACCCACCACACCCGTTGTTGCCACCCCCCCCTCCCCCCCCCCCCCCCCCCCCCGGGTTGCTGCTGCTGTGACCTCTGCACCCTATCTTTGAGCCAAAAAGTCGAGGAAAGGCTGCCACCGCCTGAAGAACCCTTGTACCGACCCTCTCAGGGCGAATTTGACCCTTTCCAACTGGATAAAGCTTGCCATGTCATTAATCCAAGTTTCCACGCTTGGAGGCCTCGCGTCCTTCCACTGTATCAGTATCCTTCTTCGCGCAACTAGGGACGCAAAGGCCAGTACTCCGGCCTCTCTCGCCTCCTGTACCCCCGGCTCCACCCCAACCCCAAAAATCGCTAGTCCCCATCCTGGTTTGGCCCTGGATCCCACCACCCTCGACACCGTCCTTGCCACCCCCTTCCAGAACTCCTCCAGTGCCGGACATGCCCAAAACATATGGACATGGTTCGCTGGACTTCCCGAACACCTGACACATCTGTCCTCACCCCCAAAGAACCGACTCATCCTTGTCCCCGTCATATGGGCTCTATGTAGCACCTTAAATTGAATGAGGCTAAGCCTCGCACACGAGGAGGAAGAATTAACCCTCTCCAGGGCATCAGCCCATGTCCCATCCTCTATCTGTTCTCCCAGCTCCCCCTCCCACTTGGCTTTCAGCTCCTCTACTGATGCCTCCTCCGCCTCCTGCATTACTTTGTAGATGTCCGATATCCTCCCCCCTCCGACCCAGACCCCCGAGAGCACCCTATCGCTCGCCCCCCTGCTGGGGAGCAAGGGAAACCCTTCCACCTGGCGTCTAGCAAATGTCTTCACCTGCAAATGTCTAAACATGTTTCCCGGGGGGGAGCCCGAATTTCTCCTCCAGCTCTCTCAGGCTCGCAAACCTCCCATCTACAAACAGATCCTTCAGCTGCCTGATGCCCACCCTGTGCCAGCTCTGAAATCCCCCGTCCATGTTCCCCGGGATGAATCTATGGTTCCCTCTTAACGGTGCCTCCATCAGACCTCCCACTTCCCCCCTGTGTCGCCTCCACTGCCCCCAGATCTTGAGGGTGGCCGCCACCACCGGGCTCGTGGTGTACCTCGTGGGAGGGAGCGGCCATGGCGCCGTTACTAGGGCCCCCAGGCTTATGTTGCCACAGGACGCCCTCTCCATTCGTTTCCAAGCTGCCCCCTCCCCTTCCATCATCCACTTGCGCACCATCGATACATTTGCCGCCCAGTAATACCCCGAAAGATTGGGTAATGCCAGCCCTCCACTATCCCTACTCCGCTCCAAGAAGACCCTCCTCACCCTTGGGGTGCCGTGCGCCCACACGTAGCTCATGATGCTACTCGTCACCTTTTTGAAGAAGGCCCTAGGGAGGAAGATGGGCAAGCACTGAAATAAAAACAAAAACCTCGGGAGGACCGTCATTTTAACGGACTGCACTCTGCCCGCCAGCGACAGCGGCACCATGTCCCACCTTTTAAATTCCTCCTCCATCTGTTCCACCAGCCTAGAGAAGTTCAACTTGTGGAGAGTCCCCCAGTTCCTTGCCACCTGCACCCCTAAATATCTAAAACTCTTTCCTGCTCTCTTCAACGGGAGTCTCCCGATTCCCTCTTCCTGGTCCCCTGGGTGTATCACAAATACCTCACTCTTACCCAAGTTTAGCTTGTACCCCGAAAAGTCCCCGAATTCTGCTAGCAGTTCCATCACCTCCGGCATTCCCCCTTCTGGGTCTGCCACGTATAGCAGCAGGTCGTCCGCGTATAGCGATACCCGGTGCTCCTCCCCGCCCCTTGTCAGCCCTCTCCACCCCCCTGAGCCCCTCAGTGCCATCGCCAACGGTTCAATTGCCAGTGCGAAGAGCAGGGGGGACAAGGGGCACCCCTGTCTGGTCCCCCGGTGGAGCCCAAAATACTCCGATCTCCTACCATTCGTCACTACACTTGCCGTCGGGGCCGAATAGAGCAGCTTCACCCATTTAATAAATCCCTCCCCAAATCCAAACCGTTCCAGCGTCTCCCACAGGTACTTCCACTCCACCCTATCAAATGCTTTCTCCGCGTCCAATGCCACCACTATCTCCGCCTCCCCCTCCACTGCCGGCATCATGATGACGTTTAGCAGTCTCCGCACGTTCGTATTAAGCTGCCGCCCTTTCACAAAACCCGTCTGGTCCTCGTGTATCACCCCTGGCACACAATCCTCTATCCTGGTAGCCAGGATCTTTGCCAGCAGCTTGGCGTCCACATTCAGGAGCGAGATAGGCCTATATGACCCACACTGCACGGGGTCCTTGTCCCGCTTCAAGATCAGAGAGATCAGTGCCTGCGACATTGTCGGGGGCAGAGCCCCCCCCTCCCATGCCTCGTTGAAGGCTCGCACCAGCACAGGGCCCTCCAGATCCGCATATTTTTTGTAAAATTCCACCGGGAACCCGTCTGGCCCCGGCGCCTTCCCCGACTGCATATGCCCAATCCCCTTGACTAGCTCCTCTAACCCTATCTGCGCCCCCAGCCCCTCTACCAGCTCCTCTTGGACCTTGGGGAACCTCAGTTTGTTCAAGAAGCCCTCCATCCCCCCTCCCCTCGTCGGCGGCTCTGACCGATACAGCTCCTTATAGAAGTCTCTGAAAACCCCATTTACTTCTGGCCCCTTCTGCACTATGTTCCCACCCCTCTCCCTCACTCCCCCAATTTCTCTAGCCGCATCCCGCTTGCGGAGCTGATGCGCCAACATCCTACTCGCCTTCTCTCCATACTCATAAGTCGCGCCCTGCGCCCTTCTCCACTGTGTCTCCGCCTTTCTGGTGGTCAACAGGTCAAACTTAGCCTGCAAACTACGCCGTTCCCCCAGCAGCCCCTCCTCTGGTGCCTCCGCATATTTCCTATCCACGTCCAGAAGCTCCCCCACCAGCCTCTCCCTCTCCTGTCTCTCCCTCCTTTCCCTATGTGCCCGTATGGAGATCAGCTCCCCCCGGATCACCGCCTTCAGGGCCTCCCATACCATCCCCACCTGCACCTCCCCCGTGTCATTAATGTCCAGATATCTTTCAATGCTCTTCCGGACCCTCTTATACACCTCCTCATCTGCCAGCAACCCCACATCCAAGCGCCACAGCGGACGCTGGTCTCGCACCTCCCCCATTTCCAAATCTACCCAGTGTGGCGCGTGGTCTGAGACCGCTATGGCCGAGTACTCCACTTCCCGTACTTTCGGGATCAGTCCCCTGCTCAATACAAAAAAGTCAATTCTAGAATAGACTCTGTGGACATGGGAGAAAAAGGAATACTCCCTCGCCCTCGGCCTCCCAAACCTCCAGGGGTCCACCCCTCCCATCTGCTCCATAAACCCCTTTAACACTTCCGCCGCTGCCGGCCTCCTACTCGTCCTTGAACTCGATCTGTCCAACACGGGGTCCAGCACTGTGTTGAAGTCCCCCCCCATGATCAGGCCCCCTGCCTCCAGGTCCGGAATGAGGCCCAGTAGGCGCCTCATGAAGCCAGCGTCGTCCCAGTTCGGGGCATACACGTTAACCATCACCACTTTCTCCCCCTGCAGCCTACCCTTCACCATGACATATCTACCCTCTTTATCCGCCACCACCTCCGCCGCCACGAACGACACCCTCTTCCCTACCAGGATCGCCACCCCCTCGGTTCTTTACGTCCAGTCCTGAGTGGAACACCTGTCCCACCCACCCCTTCTCAGGCGGACCTGGTCCGCCACCTTCAAATGGGTCTCTTGTAGCATTGCTACATCCGCCTTCAGTCCCTTCAAATGCGAGATTACTCTCGTTCTCTTGACCGGCCCATTCAGCCCCCTCACATTCCAAGTGATCAGCCGGGTCGAAGGGCAGCCCGCCCCTTTCCCTGCCGACTAGCCATATCCTGTCACCTGCTCGCCCCGAGTCAGCCCTCCCTTTCTGACCCGCTCCCCATGGCGATGGCGCCCCCCCCCCCACCCCTCCAGTCCTCAACTTCTCCTCCCTGGCCTTTTCAGCAGCAACCCGGTGGCCCCCCCCTTCCCCCCTCCCCCTCCCCCCCCCCCCCCACCCCCCTCCCCCCCAGGCTAGGACCCTTCCTAGCCGCGATGCACCCTCCATAGTACTTCCGTAAGTCAGCTGGTTTACGCTGACCCGGCTGCCCCTGCCACACTCCGGCTCCTCCCGGCATGGGGGACGTCCCCCCCCTTACCACCCCTCCTTGACCCCGCTCCAGCGCGGGAAAGGGAGCCATTGCTGACCACGCCCCTTACTCCCACCCCCCTCCCTCCCCTGCCCCGTGCGCGGGAACCCAGAGGAAAGCCCGCGCTTTCGCCCTGCCCCTCCCCGCCCCTCCATCTTCAGTTCCACCCCCGTCCCCGATCTCACACCGATAAATACAAAACAACCAAAAACCCCACAAGAAACACATACCCCCGGCACTCCCCCCCCACCCCGCCCTCCCAACATAACATTATAAATAACAGAAAAAAGAGAGAAAAAACTGGTATAGAGAACAAAAAGGGTCCGAAAATACGGCCAAGTGAAAATCCAACCAAAAGAAAGCCACGTGTCCAGCTTAAAGTACCAGAGCGGCAACGACCGCCAAGTATCCCCTGGTTCTAGTTCGAGTCCAGCTTTTCTTCCTGGACAAAGGCCCACGCCTCCTCCGGGGACTCGAAATAGTGGTGCTGGTCCTTATAGGTCACCCACAAGCGCGCTGGCTGCAGCATCCCGAATCTGATTCTCTTGGCATGCAGCACCGCCTTCGTCCGGTTGAACCGGGCCCGCCGCTTTGCCACCTCCGCACTCCAGTCCTGAAAGATCCTCACCGTTGAGTTCTCCCATTTGCTGCTCCTCTCTCTCTTGGCCCACCTCAGCACCCTCTCCCGGTCACTGAATCGCTGGAACCGAACCAGCACCGCCCTCGGGGGTTCGTTTGCTCTTGGCTTCCTGGCCATTACTCTGTAGGCCTCCTCCAATTCCAGGGGCGAAGGGACGGCCCCTGCCCCCATCAGTGAGCCCAGCATTTCTGCCACATACCCCTGGAGGTCCGACCCCTCCAGCCCTTCTGCCAGGCCCAGGATCCTCAGGTTTTTCCGCCTCATGCGGGTATCCATCTCCTCCAATCGGTTTTGCCATCTCAGGTGGAGTGCCTCGTGCACCTCCACCTTTCCCACGAGGACCGTGGCCTCCTCCTCCCTCACAGTCATCTCCTGCTGCAGCTCCCGAATTGACGCCTCTTGGGTCGCCTGTGCCCCCATCAGCCTGGTGGTCGTCGCGTTCATCGACTCCAGCAGCTCCACTTTCAGCTCCGTGAAGAAGCGCAGGAGAACGGCCTGCTGCTCCTCCGCCCATTTCCTCCAGTCCTCGGGTGCGCCGCCGGCCGCCATTTTGGATTTCTTCCCCCGCTTTTTTCGGGGAGCTGCTGCCGCTTTTTTTCCTGCCCCACTTCGGGTGACGACCATAAATTTTTCGGGGTTCTCCTCTGGGAACCTTCCCCCACCGGAAATTGCCGTTCCAGCGCCGTTAGGGGCCCTCCAATCGGCCCGAAAACACCTTCCTAACAGGAGCAGCCAAACGTGCGACTTAGCTGGTCATAGCCGCAACCGGAAGTCCCTTGATCTACCTTATCATCCTCACGGTCCAATTCCGTAGGTGGACAGCAGAGATCACGGAGCGCCAGGACGTGGGACTCATGGTAACTGAACGGGCCCTTTAATCCAGCCAGAGCAACGATTCCCAGGGACTGATACTTGTTTTGCACTGTGTATCCAGGTTGTCCTGTGCATGACCTTTGTAGAACTGTAAATTCTTATTTTTAATATAAATTTAGAGTACCCAATTCATTTTTTCCAATAAGGGGCAATTTAGCGTGGCCAATCCACCTACTCTGCACATCTTTGGGTTGTGGGGCGAAACCCACGCAAACACAGGGAGAATGTGTAAACTCCACACGGACAGTGACCCAGAGCCGGGATCGAACCTGGGAACTCGGCGCCGTGAAGCAACTGTGCGAACCACTTGCGCCACCGTGCTGCCCGAACTATAAATTCTTAAAGCCAGCCTGTTTATATTGATCTGCATTGCCGTCAGTATGTTCTGCAGTTTGTACGTGACAGAATTCCTCCACTTCTGTATCAGGTTTTCAAGATAGTCCCACCTGGGCATTGGACTGCCAATTGTATCTTACAGTACGGACACTTCCTTTCTCTGACCGTATTAGGTCCGTTATGGAATGTATATTTATATTTGTCTTTGTTATTCGAGTATACTTAATGATCTGTTGAGCTGCTCGCAGAAAATACTTTTCACTGTACCTCAGTACACGTGACAATAAACCAATCCAATCCAATCCATTCTGCATTCGGGAGTTGTGTATGTAGAGTTAGGATCCTACCTGATGGACAGGTGACTGGGGATGCAGGGCATGTATTGGTCCGAGTGTGTGATCCACCACGCTTTCCCTTCAGGATCAGGAGGGGATCTGTGGACTTCTGAAATGGCTGCCAGCAAAGACAGTGGGCACCACATGGACATGGACGGGCTGCAGCTTGCAAATGTATAAAGGCTGCAGCCCAGATGGTGCCTTGGGACATAGCGGTGGAACGCAGGAGGGGGCTATTCGGACTCTCATGTCTGCTCCGCCATTTGCTCTCTTGACTACCGATGGCAACAGCAGTGATACCTTCACCAGCCAAGGAGAGGAACATCCACGCCATCCAATGAGGGACCAGAGCAAGGGACACAAATGACCAGCAACAGACAACCAGCACTGCCAGACGATGGATTACAGATAAGGCCATGGGCTGGGTCTCCATTTGGGAGATTAAGCACCCACGCTGGCATGAAAACTATGCTATTTTATGCCAGGAAAACTGTCGCAAAACAGCCACCGATTTCCTACTCCTGGGGGGCTAGCAGCCAGGCAGCGTAGACCTCCCAGTTCTAGCTGCCGATACGGCCCTGAGCATTGCCGGGTCCATGGCTGCGCATGCGCACAGCAGCGGCCTGCAGCCGCTGCGCCATGCTTCATGGCGGACACAGCCTGCGACCCGGACCGCAAAAATAGTCCCCCCCCATCGGCCGACTCGCGCACCCCTGAGGGTCCCCCCAAAGTGCCCCCAGCCCTGAATGGTGCCCCCTTTGCCTGCGGATCAGCCTTCTCACGACTGGCGGCACTGGACTGAGTCCGCAGCCACCACGCTGAGTTCCTGCGGGAGGGACCAAATGTGTCCCACACTGTCGGGGAACTCAGCCGGTCGGGGACAGACCATCGCGGGGCGGGCCTCAGACAATGGCCTGAGGCCGTGGATACAGCATGCAGCCTACTCCTAGAGTACGCTGCTTTTCTGGGGACAGAGCATCGCGAAAGCGGCGCCGCCCCCAATTTTGTCGTCATCGAAGAATCCAGCCCCAGATGTGCTCTGCACTTGCCAGTCACCTTGACGTGGTTAGGGTCATTCTTGTCTGTTAGTTTAGAGTACAACTTGTCTGTGTGTGTTGTCGGTGTGTGCGTGTAATAAACTATTACCGTACTAAACGACTTGTGGTCATTTCATAGAATTTACAGTGCAGAAGGAGGCCATTCGGCCCATCGAGTCTGCACCGGCACTTGGAATGAGCACCCTACCCAAGCCCATACCTCCACCCTATCCCCATAACTCTGTAACCCCGATTAACACTAAGGGCAATTTGGACCCTGAGGGCAATTTAGCCTGGCCAATTCACCTAACCTGCACATCCTTGGACTGTGGGAGGAAACCGGAGCACCCGGAGGAAACCCACGCACACACTGGGAGAACGTGCAGACTCCACACAGACAGTGACCCAAGCCGGGATTCGAGCCTGGGACCCTGGAGCTGTGAAGCATTTGTGCTAACCACTATGCTACCGTGCTGCCCTTCTGCTTTTGTTCACCATATGCAGGTTACAGACACACACTGTGGTTTAGAAGGTACAACAGGGGTTGCGGGTGTGTGGGCTGTGGGGAGATGTCAGTGAGGGGGGTGGGCGTGTGGGTCGAGGGATGTGTGTGGGGGGGAGGGGGGGGGGGATGACCGCACATGTGTCATGAGGATGCGCAACTAAGCATGGTTTCATTTGCTCGCCCGCAGCCGACCTCTGAGTCGGCGACCTCCCTTTCCTCCGGGCCACTGATCAAGTCCAGTGTTCTCTGCTGGGCATGGTGAGGGGCCGCAGGTCTGGTGGTCACCCTCCGGTCATCTCCCGCTCCCGGCGGTTGTGCACAGCCATCCCTTAGGGGGGTTAGTGCCAGGGGCATGGAGCAGCTAACTCACCCTGCCTGCCCTGAGGAAGTGATGCAGTCTCCCGGCACTACGGCCAGTCCGGACAACATTGTCTACGGCGCTGACCACCTCTGTCACCTGCGCCCAGGCATGGTGAATGGCGGTGCCTGGTGGCCTTCCTCCCGGGCCGGGGTACAGGGTCATCTTTCTCTCCGCCACGGCGTCCAGGAGGGTGTCCAGCTCAGCGTCCCTGAGCCGTGGCACTGCTCTCCTTCCAGCCATTTTGTTGACCGGGACGGTGTGTGTGGGGGGAAGGCATATGAGCCTCATGTGCGCTAATCACGGTCCCAGTGAATCCGGCGCCCTTTCATTTGGACCAGTTGCCTTCCACGTGGCAATGGTGTGCGCCCATTTAGACTTGCTGAATTGGTGCACCCGTT
The DNA here is from genome assembly GCF_902713615.1 of Scyliorhinus canicula. Taxonomy (NCBI): domain Eukaryota; kingdom Metazoa; phylum Chordata; class Chondrichthyes; order Carcharhiniformes; family Scyliorhinidae; genus Scyliorhinus; species Scyliorhinus canicula. The sequence goes on from NC_052146.1 coordinate 184,519,734, forward strand.
GTGCCATTTTTGCTGTCGTAAAACACCACAGTTTCCACGCCGGCGTCAGCACTTAGCCTCAAAATCGGAGAATCCAGGCCCATATACCTGCCTTGGGTCCATATCCCTTAATATCTAGGCTCAGCACAAGTCTATCTCAGGTTTAAAATCAACACATTTTCTAGATTTGACCGCTGTTTGTGGGGAGAGTTCCAAACCTCTACCACCCTTTGTGTGAAGAAATGCTTCATAACATCTCTCCTGAATGGTTTTATCCTAATTTTTCGACTTCTCATGGAGACTGAATTACAAAATCACTTGGGAAGTGCAAAGTATTTGAGAGAAGCAATGATAACCTCCTGAGCGGCAGAGTGGCCACAATCTGCAGCTCCCCTTCTCCGGAAGTGCCAGGTAGGCCCCGCCCCCTCATCTACATAACTTGAATTCTGTACGAAAGCTCAAGACTTATTCCTGTTTTTGTGAACATTAACAGGTTGTAGTTAAATATGAAAATCTATATCAATTAAATGGTTCATTCTGCAGTGCGGATGTTGAGTGGCAGTGAGTGAAGCCAGTGTGATGTTAAAGAGCACCGTACGAGGTGGGTTGTGAGTAAGGTTGTGTGTAACGTCAATACACTCTGGTTTCTCTTCAGATCGTATAAATCTTTCGCCTTTTACTAAAGATTTCCGTGGAGAGGAACACTCAGAGTTTTAATTAATTTTTTGTGGCCCTGCTTCTGTGGGGCTGATTTCAAGTCAAAAAGCAGATTAACTATGTGTTCGTTATTCTCATTTGTGTTACTTTCCGAATGTGGTGAAATATGTGCTTGAGAGGCTGTCCTTTCGGAGATGAGCTAACAGAATGTACAGTGCGGAAGGAAGCCATTCGGCCCACCGAGTCTGCACTGACCCACTTAAGCCCTCACTGCCACCCTGTCCCTGCAACCCAATAACCCCATCTAGCCTTTTCTGGTCACTTATTGCAATTTATCATGGCCAATCCACCTATATCTTTTTATTAAAACAGTAAAAAATAGATAACACTCATTTTGTGTTGGAGAAACAGGATATCCTCCCCTTAGTACCAATGGGAGGGGGGTGTGTGTGGATAAAACCGTTCACAACACGTTTCTACAAAAACAAATGGTACAAGCACTAAACTTTGCGCTGGAGAGACCAGATACCCTTCCATCTGTACCACCAGAAGGGAAAGGAAGGGAGGCGGTGGGGAGAGAGGGGAAAGGAGGGAGTCAGAGTGTTGGTGAAGGGGGCCCATTAGGGCACTGCCTGAACTATCTAGAGGCAGAAATACAAAAGAACCTTCAATTATGTTGTGCCAGATTCTGGGAGTTCCCCCGAGGGGGTGAGGGGTGAAATAGTGCCAGGCACGAGTGAGACCCGCACGGAGTACCCGGAGGAAACCCACGCAGACACGGGAAGAATGTGCAGACTCCGCACAGACAGTGACCCAGCAGGGAATCGAACCTGGGATCCTCGCGCTGTGAAGCCACAGTGCTAATCACTTGTGCAACCGTGCTGCCTCCAAATATTTTTTTAAAAGTATCCGGGGTCTGGGTTCTCTGCCATGCCACATTTCTGTTTCACCCCGCCGGTGAAATGCTCCATTTCGCGAGCTGGTCAATGGATTTTCCCGTTGTGGGGCAGCTCCACATCATCGGGAAACCCCCGGGCTGCCTGCTTGGGTTTCCTCCGGGTGCTCCTGTTTCCTCCCACAGTCCAAAGATGTGCAGATTAGGTGGATTGACCATGCTAAATTGCCTTTAGTGTCCAAAAAGGTTTGGTTGAGTGGGATTATGGGGAGGGTGGAAGTGTGGGCTTTCCAAGAATCGATGGGCCGATTCTGCACTGTAAATTGTATTCTATGAAATAGTGTGCGTCCTTTGGAGGGTCTGGGTGCCTCGCCATACCACCCTGTTTCGCCTGTTGACCCGAGATGCACCAGGGCAGACCTCTGGAGGGGGGTGGGTGGGCAACTCCGGAGAGCTGGTGACCACTGTCATCTCCCTATAGGGACGCTCCAGGTTGACCTTCAGTGCACCTCCTCTCGGACACAGCCAGCAGGGCCCTCAGGGTCACCATGGGATGGAGGGGCAGCTCCAGTGCTCCCTGTGTCATCTGGCTCTGTCAGCCTGATGGGCAGGGTTAAGGCGGATCTGTTGCGGTGGGACAGCTGAATCTGAGGTATTATGTTTGGGCAGTGAACGCCAAGAAGTTTTGAGGTAATAGTAGGAGTCAGAGGCAATGTGGGTGAGGATGGAGGCAGGCTCTTGTAGGGGATCAGGGCTGAGGGTGCTGGCAATGACGCCACTCCCATTTGCCCCAGGGTAATATTCACCACAATTTCAGCAATATTTTAAGTTAGGCATGGGGTCAAAGTGGTTTCCAACCTGAGAGAATCATTTGTTTGAGCCGGCGAGATTGGATGCTCGGTTTCTTTGCTGGGAGGAGTGGGGGGGGGGGGGGGGGGGTGGAAATGAAGGACTTATTTATGGAAGGGTGGATTGCGTGTTTGGGAGTCCGCAGAACGAGGCCTTTAGATATATGCAGTTGCAGGATTTTGCAAGGAAGGTTCTCCCGAAGTTTCCTGTGGCACTGCCCTCCTTGCTGTTGGAGAAGGTGTTGCATGTTATGGTGTTGAAAGGGGGTCGTCTCACTGATTTATGGAAGGATTCTAGAGGAGGATACAATGTTGTTGGAGGGGGGTAAAGGCCAAGTTGGAGGAGGAGCTGGAGGTGGAGCTGGAGGAGAAGTTGTGGTGTGAGCTTTTGTGGAGAGTGAACGCCTCAATCTCATATGTGAGACTAGGCTTAATACAATTTTTTTTTGTTATAAATTTAGCGTACCCAATTCTTTTCTTCCAATTAAGGGACAATTTAATGTGGCAATTAGCCTACGCTGCACATCTTTGGGTTGTGGGGTGAAACCTACGCAAACACGGGGAGAATGTGCAAACTCCGGACGGACAGTGACCCAGAGCCAGGATCGAACCTGGAACCTCGGCGCCGTGAGGCAGCAATGCTAACCACTGTGCCACCATGCTGCCGGCTTAATACAATTAAAGGTGATGTACAGGGCACACCAGGTGAGATTAAGGATGAGCTAATTGTTTGAGGGTGAGGAGGACACTGCGAATGGTGTGGGAGGGGCCTCGGCAACCATGTACATACGTTCTGGTCCTGTCCGAAGTTAGAGAGGTTTTTGGGTTCTTTCACTTGGACTTGGAGCCCATCCCTTGAGGGAGGGGGGCGGGATTCTTCTGCTTTTCCTACTGCATTGTGTTCTTTTGTTTTATTGGATTTGGATTTTATTTATTGTCACGTCTACCGAGGTACAGTGAAAAGTATTTTTCTGCGAGCAGCTCAACAGATCATTAAGTACATGAAAAGAAAAGGAAATACAAGAAAATACATAATAGGGCAACACAAGGTAAAAGATTAGAACGATTGTAAGATAGGTAAATAGACGATCTGTTAGGGAGAGCTCAGAGAGAGGCGCCACACTCCGGCGCCATCTTGTGCATTTGTGGGAAGTGTTGAGTATCCAAAATTGCATTAAGGTAGACAAGCTCTCAGGGCAGAATGGGTTCTATCCCAGGTTACTGCGGAAGGCAAGGCGACAAAGAGCTGGGGCCTTAACAGATACCTTCACATCCTCTTTGACCACAGGCGAGGTTCCAGAGGACTGGAGAGGACTGGAGAATTGCCAATGTTGATCCCTTGTTTAAGAAAGGAAGCAGGGATAATCCAGCAAATTATAGGCTGGTGAAGCTGACATCAGTGGTGGGGAAGTATTTTATGTATAAAATGCTAAAAACTGAATTAAAATATTTTTAAAAAAATGTTCTGCACACAAAATATATTTTTGCAAAAGAAAACACGGAAATCCACAAGTTGCTGGCAGTGATTCCACCCTTCACAAGAGCGCACACTGTTGAAGTGGGAACAGAGAAACACACGAGAACATCTACATTTATAATACTCTTTATCATTGTCACACTCAACCTCTCTGCTTTCTGGTTAGCACAGTGGCACAGTGGTTAGCACGGTTGTCTCATTGCACCGAGGACCCAGGTTTGATCTTAGCCCCAGGTCACTGTACGTGTGGAGTTTGTACATTCTCCCCATGCCTGCGTGGGCCTCAGCCCCATACACCAAAGATGTGCAGGGTAGGTGAATTGGCCACACTAAATTATGCCTTAATTGGAAAAAAAAAAGAATTGAGTACTCTAAATTAAAAAAAAACCTCTGTTTTCATCCCTGTTTTAAAATGGTTCAATTTAGATTATCCTTCTGTTCCCTGTAAAACCTTCAACCATTTTGTTTATAATCAAACATAGTAAAACAGTCACCCGCCCCCTTAAATTATCCCAAACATTAATAATAATCCCAAGATCCTTAATACTACACATGCCGATTAACTCAGTCGAACTGTGGACCCATTTCTGGCGTCTCGCTTGTCTCAAGGCCTTTGTCCGAAAAGGTGGGTCTTGCACGTGGCTTCCCTTCATCTCCAAGCAGTTGTCCAATCTGCTCTGCCCACTCTGTACTGAGTCTTGACTTGGGAGGGTCCTGGGTGGTTCATTCTTCTACCCCTCTTCATGCCTTCCAGAATGTTCTCTGACCCTCAACCAATGAGGCCTTGGGGCAGGGGTCGCAGCCCCAATGGAGTTTACATCAGGCCGAAAATTCAGGCCGCGGTTCATTCCCTCATTCTTCCTACCAAAATGAATCACTTCCCAATGTACTCAAATTGCCTGGATATGTCAAGTGACGACCCTCAGGAATCTATACTTGGGCCTCATGTTTTCACAACATTTATAATTGACTTAAAGTTAGAGAGGGCTGCATTTCTATATTTACCGACAAACTAAAGTTGTGTGGATGGGGCAGGAGTAGCCTTGAGCCTCTCCCAACATCATCATTGTGCACCTGGAACATGAAGCCAACACCCACTCCACCCTAAGTGCATGTGGGGTGCCACTGACATCATCATTGTGGGCCCGGTGAAAGATCGGCACCCACTTGCTCACCCTGCTCACTGCCCTATGACAGTGACCCTGCAGGATGGCAAGTGGGAGGGAGACGGTGAGTGTTCTGGAGTAGGGCAGCCATTGGGGCAACGAGCAAATCACAATCAACATCCGAGGAATTTTCTTTTTAAATTAAGAAACAATTTAGCCTGGCCAATTCACCTGCCCTCCACATCTTTTGAGTGTGGGGGTGAGGCCCATGCAGAAATGGAGAGAATGTGCAAACTCCACACGGACAGTGACCCAGAGCTGGTACTGAACCTGGTCCTCGGCGCCTTAGGAAGCAGTGCTAACCACTGCACCACTGTGTTGCCCTTACATCCCAGTATCTTTTCTCTTTTTTATATAAATATAGAGTACCCATGCCGATGAACTCAATCGAGCTGTGGGCTCATTTCTGGAGTCTCGGTTGTCTCAGGTCCTTCGTCTGCAAAGATGGGTCTTGCACGCTGCATCCTTCCATCTCCGATCAGTTGTCCAATCTTCTCTGCTCCCTCTGTGCTGAGTCTTGACTTGGGAGGGCCCTGGGTGGTTGCCTTCCAGAATGTTCTCTGACCCTCAGCCAATGAGTCCTGAGATGGGGGTCACAACCCCCAATGCAGTTTCCAATTGCAACTCTGCAGGACACCAGGAACCCATCTCCAGAGTTCCATCTCTAGGTAAAAGCAATTTACTGCAGATGCTGGAATCTGAAACGAAAGAGAAAATGCTGGAAAATCTCAGCCAGACTGGCAGCATCTGTAGGAAGAGAAAAGAGCTAACGTTTTGAGTCTGATGACTCTAGGTGATAGGTGTTCCATCTCTAAGTGTATTGTTCACATATAACCTTACTCCATATATGATAACTGGGTGCCAGAAAAGCTAGCTTTATCTGGGGAATCCAAAACAATCAATCCCTATGAATAGGACCGATTATCTCCTGATGTAGTGTTGACAGGACAGGCCCAAACATGCATGGTAGTTTGCCCGTTCAGTGTATTCAAATTTGGCCAAGTTTGAATCCCCAGCTGACTGGTTTAATTTAAAATGTCTAATTCTTAATTTAAAGTGTCCAATTTTATATCAGGCGAAATTCAGGCCGCTGTTCATTTTACCACACCTCCTCATTCTTCCTACCAAAATTAATCACTTCTCAATGTCATCAAATTGTCTTTATATGTCAAGTTAAGATCCTCAGGAATTTGTATTTGGGCCTCTTTTTTCGTGACATTTATGATTAACTTAAAGTTATAGAGAGCTGCATTTCTATATTTTTAAAAAAAAATTATTTTTTCAAATTAAGGGGCAATTTAGCGTGGCCAATCCACCTAGCCTGCACATCTTTGGGTTGTGGGGGCAAAATCCACGCAAACACAGGGAGAATGTGCAAACTCCACAAGGACAGTGACCCAAAGCCGGGATTGAACCTGGGACCTTGGAGCCGTGAGGCAGCAATGCTAACCCACTGCGCCACCGTGCTGCCCAGTTTTTTTAAAATAAATGTTTTTATTCTCCTTTTTCACATTTTCCTCCAAATTTTACACCCCACCCATAAATAGTAAATGGTAACAAATACAAAATCAATCCCCTTAACAATTCCGGTGTTTCCGGTCGTCTCTGTCCAAATGTATGGAATGATGTTGGTTCTGTACTGGGCCTGAGGTTATGTTGTGTGGTGTGGTGTATATGTAATTCCCCTATAGAACTGTGGTTTTCAAGTATTTTTTATGTTTTCTTTTCTTTTGTAAGAGTGGGTATAAAGAATTTGTGATTGGCTCCTGCATGGGTGGAGATGGGTTTGGTATTCGAGGAGAGAAGGCTGTGGTGTGTCATTGGTACCATTCGTACCGCGAGAGTTTTAAAAAATATATATTTTCATTCTCCATTTTCACATTTTCCTTCAAATTTACACCCCCCAACAAGCAGTAAACGGTAACAAATACAAAGTCAATACCTTTAACAATAACAACGATCCCATCCTCCCACCACCCCAATCAACGGCCCACCTGTCAATATATGCATCCAATAAAACAAACCCTCCCACTGTGGAAACAAAAAGCAAAGGAGAAAAAGAAAAAAGGAGTCCGGGACCGCCCATGGTCACCCTAGAATCCACCCCCCCCCACCCCCCCCCCCCCCCCCCCCCCCCCCCCCCACACACACACTCAATGCCGTCCAACCTCTGAAAGAGTGCCGTACATGATACCCAAGAGTTGTAACCCCCCCCTCCACTCCTCCCCAACTCCTCCCGTCCACTGCCTCTTGTAAAACTCCTTCCCCCAACCTCGGTCCTTCCCCCCCAACTTTCCATCCCGGCTAGACCACTCGGACCCTGTTCTGCCAGACTCTGATGGCCGCAGCCCCTTCCCCCACCTAACTCCCGTTCACTGGCCGGCTTAGACCGGCTAGCATGGAGGCCCCCGCCCGGGTCCCTTTCCCCCTTGCCCATCCCTAGGAAAGCCCAAAAATCCCCCTTTTAGCACACAAACCCCGCATATCCACCTACACCCCAAAGAGCCCTCACTTCGAGTGAAAGTCCCATCACTTCCCTTGTCCAAATATATACAACACCGGCTCCTTTAGCCCACACACCCGCACGCAGTGAAACAAATTTAAAAAAAAGAAAATACAGTCATGAGGTTACATCGGCACATGGCCATTTCTCAATTTCTCAGTTCTGCCACAGTCCTTCTGCCTTCGCAAACTCCTCCGCTGCCTCCGCCATTCCAAAATAAAAGTCCTTGAGCTTGTAAGTCACCCTCAGCTTCGCTGGATATACAATGCAGCACCGCACCTTGCTAATGTACAGTGCCCTCTTCACCCGGTTGAAGGCAGCCCGCCTCCTCGTCAGCTCCACCGTAAAGTCCTGGTATACACGTATACCAGCTCCAGCCCACTGCGCCACCCGCTTCTGCTTGGCCCAGCACAGGACCTTCTCCTTCACACTGTACCTACAGAAGCACAGAGTCACCACCCTTGGCGGCTCACTTGCCTTTGGTTCAGGCCTCCACGAGCCAAGAGCCCGATCCAGTTCATATCGGGAGGGATCCTCCCCCTCCCCCAATAGTTCTGCCAGCATCGCAGCAAAATACTCAATCGGTCTCGGCCCTTCAACTCCTTCGGGCAGCCCCACAATCCTCAAATTCTGTCGCCTGGACCTGTTTTCCAGGTCCTCCATTTTTCCTCGCAGATCCTTGTTAACCTCTATCACCTTCCGCATCTCCTTCCCCATCAAGGTAAGTTGATCACCGTGCTGCAATAAGTCTCCTCCACTTCCTTCAGTGCCTCCCCTTGCTCCCGCACCTCCGTCACTGCATTCGCCACCGCCGTCGTCACCGGGGAAATCACCTCCTCCACCAGCACACTCAAAACCTCCCTCATCTCCTTCCCCATTGTCTCCATGTATTTTGTAAACTGCCTTTCGAATTCCGCAGCCATTACCTTAGTTATTTCTTCAGCCGTAAGCAATGCGGCCTCCCCTGATGCTCCAGCCTCCATTTTCCTTGGTGACCCCGTGGTGACCTTTCTACTCCCCAACGTACTTTCAGCTGATTTCACAGCCGTTTTCTTACTGGACCTCGACATATCCCTTCCCTGTACTTTCTCCTGGCCTTCACCGCCTTCACTGCCCCTAGGACCGGGCGTCAATCCCCGACAATGCCGTTCCCGAATGGGAGCCCTCCAACACGCGGCCCGCCGTCACCGGAAGTCAGCCGTCACCGCTTCTTCAATGGCCTTTGTGAGATCTTTTCACAGTTGTTCCCTCTGCTGCAAGAATTCAGCTTTCATAAAGGCCCTCAAGTCAGCTTGAGGCCACAGCCTTCTTCGAGGCTATGTCCAAAGTGGTGGGGGTGAGGGTGGAGCCATGCCCGAAAGTGGCGGTCTTCGGGGTCTCGGACCAGCCAGATCTATTCCTGGGGAGGAGGGCAGACGCCCTTGCCTTTGCCTCCCTGATCGCCCGCCGTAGAATCCTGTTTGCTGGCGGTCAGCAGCACCACCCAGAGCTGCAGACTGGCTGTCCAACCTCTCGGAATCTCTCCAAATGGAGAAAATCAAATTCGCCATCCGAGGGTCAGACGACGGCTTCCACAGAACGTGGGAGCCATTCACACAACTGTTCCGGTCCTTGTTTGTGGCCAACGAACAAGAGGAAGAATAACCAGGTAGCCAAGAATCAGGGGAAAGTAGCCAAGGCATGAAAGGGAGAGATAGACTGGGAGGGAGGGAGGGGGGGGGGGGGCGACGGCTAAACCTGAGGAAAGAAAGGTGAACCAAGGGGGGGGGGGGGGGAGGGGGGTGGGAAACAGCTAAACCTGAGGAAAGAAAGGCGAACCGTGGAGGGTGGGGGAGACAAGAGAGGAGAACCAGCGAGGTGGGGGGGGGGGCAGGGAAATGGGAGCCGGAAGGAAGGCACGGGATACCAAAACGTGCATGACATCTCCAGGGGCGGGGAATGAGGAAAATATAGACGGAGGACGGGAGGAGCAGCAGAAGCGAGCGCGGGACGGCAGCGAGATCCGTCCGGGAGAAGCAGACGACAACAACACAAAACACAGCCAAGTATCGCACACTGTAATTATCTCCCCGGCACCCAAATGTATATTTGCCTCCCCAATCCCCCCCCCCACCTCCCGCAAACAGTCGCCTACTTACGTGGTGTAAATAATTTTGTCAGGTGTACAGAGCTGCCGCTGTCGAGCTGGTGCACAATACCCTACCAGTTATTCTATTTCATTTTTTTTTACTATGTACCATTTCCTTCTCCTTGGTATGTTGGGGTGTGCCCTTCTCTTCTAGATATGTGTGTATATATATATATATATGTTTCTTATCCTGTGTACATAACGGTAATTATACCTTGTTCAAAAACCCAATAAAAAACATTTATTAAAAAAAGTCAGCTTGAGGCCTTCAAGCTCACCCTGCATGTTGGAAGAGGCTTTTGTCTCTGCTGTAGCGTCAGCCAAATCTTTCACTGTTTCTGCGGGTCTGGTAACCAAGAAACATACCATTCCTGGGGGAAAGTACTCCTCCAACATTCACTTACGCCTTATCATCAAAATTCCACCCGCATTGCTTAAAAAAGAGCTCTTTTCTGTAACCTTGGGCAGGAGCTGCCTTGTGTGTGACCACTTACTCCATGGTGCACACCGGAAGCCCACCGACAAACTAAAGTTGTGTGGATGGGGCAGGAGTAGCCCTTGAGCCTCTCCCAACATCATCATTGTGCACCTGGAACATGGAGTCAACACCCACTCCTAAGTGCATGTGCGGTGCCACTGACATCATCATTGTGGGCCTGGTGGAAGATCGGCGCCCACGTACACACCCTGCTCACTGCCCGACGACAGTGACCCTGCAGGATGGCAAGTGGGAGGGAGACAGTGCGTGTTCTGGAGTAGGGCAGCTACTGGGGCAGCGAGCAAATCACAATCAATATCCGAGGAAGTTTTTTCAAATTATGGGGCAATTTAGCCTGGCCAATTCACTTGTTAGGATGTAAGGACTGCACGGTGGCACAGTGATTAGCACTGCAGCCTGCGGCGCCAAGGACGCGGGTTTGATCGCAGCCCCAGGTACCTGTCCATGTGGAGTTTGCACATTCTCCTCATGTCTGCCTGGGTTTCATCCCCACAATACAAAGATGTGCAGGGTAGGTGGATTGGCCACACTAAAAATAATTGAGTACTCTAAATTTATTTAAAAAAAGGAACAGATTGTTGAATAAGAAGCGAGCCTCATTTGAGTTGCAATTTTTAAAAAAATACTTAATTAGTAGCTATATTAGAAAGCCCGGGTTATATTCCAAACTCTGTCAGTCTGTTTAATATTACTAAATAACCATGAGCTTCTGTGCATGCAAAATGAATGAATGATCAGAGGTGTGCTAGCAATAAATCCTCCTGACCTTTGTTAACCTTAAACAAAACTACATGGCTTTATTGAGAACTAAATTAATTGATTCATTGGTTAAAACAGAGAATTATTCAGGGAAACTGATGATGTGAAACAGTTCCATCGTATTCTTGCCTCAGAATATGAAGGAAGGTGGTCCAAAATTAATCTTTTGTCAAAATTGATGAATTAGACCATAAGACCATAAGATATAGGAGCAGAATTGGGCCACTTGGCCCATCGAGTCTGCTCCGCCATTCAATCATGGCTGATATTTTCTCATCCCCATTCTCCTGCTTTCTCCCCATAACCTCCTTATTAATCAAGAACCTATCTATCTCTGTCTTAGAGACACTCAGTGAATTGGCCTCCACAGCCTTCTGCAGCAAAGAGTTCCACAGATTCACCACCCTCTGGCTGAAAAAATTCCTCCTCATCTCTGTTTTAAAGGATCGTCCCTTTAATCTGAGATGGCGTCCTCTGGTCCTAATTTTTCCTACAAGTGGAAACCTCCTCTCCACGTCCACTCTATCCAGGCCTCGCAGTATCTTGTAAGTTTCAATAAGATCCCCTCTGATCCTTCTAAACTCCAACGAGTACAGACCCAGGTTCCTCAAACATTCCTCATACGACAAGTTTTTCATTCCAGGGATCATTCTTGTGAACCTCCTCTGGAACCTTTCCAAGGCCAGCACACCCTTCCTTGGATATGGGGCCCATAACTGCTCACAATACTCCAAATGGAGTCTGACCAGAGCCTTATACAGCCTCAGAAGTGCATCCCTGGTCTTGTATTCTAGCCCTCTTGACATGAATGCTAACATTGCATTTGTCTTCTTAACTGCCGACTGAACCTGCACATTAACCTTAAGAGAATCGTGAACAAGTCCCTTTGTACTTCTGCTTTCCGAAGCATTTCCCCATTTAGAAAATAGTCTATGCCTAGATTCCTCCTTCCAAAGTGCATAACCTCACACTTTTCCACATTGTATTTCATTTGCCACTTCATTGCCCACTCTCCTAGCTTGTCCAAGTCCTTCGGCAGCCCCCTGCTTCCTCAATACTACCTGTCCCTCTACAGATCTTTGTATCATCTGCAAACTTAGCAACAGTGCATTCAGTACCTTCTTCCAGATGGTTAATGTACATTGTAAAAAGTTGTGGTCCCAACACAGACCCCTGAGGCACACCACTAGTCCCGGCTGCCATCCTGAAAAAGACCCCTTTATCCCCACTCTTTTCCTTCTGCCAGTCAGCTAATCCTCTATCCATGCCAGAATCTTACCCTTAACACCATGGGCTTTTAACTTATTTAACAGCCTCCAATGCGGCACCTTGTCAAAGGCCTTCTTTAAATCTAAATAAATCACATCCACTGATTCTGCTTTGTCTAACTTGCTTGTTACCTCCTCAAAGAAGTCTAACAGTTTGTCAGACATGACCTCCCTTTGACAAAGCCTTGCTGACTCAGTCCTATTTCACCATGCACTTCCAAGTGCTTCGCGATCTCATGTTTAATAACAGACTCGAAAATCTTACCAATGACCGAAGTCAGGCTAACTGGCCTATAATTTCCCATCTTCTGCCTCCTTCCCTTCTTAAACAGTGGTGTTACATTAGCCCCCTTCCAGTCCTCAGGGACCCTTCCTGCCTCCAGTGATTCCTGAAAGATCATCACTAATGCCTCCACAATTTACTCAGCTATCTCTTTTAGGACCCTGGGGTGTAGTCCATCTGGTCCGGTGACTTATCCACCTTCAGACCTTTCAGTTTCCCCAGAACCTTCTCCTTAGTAATGGTCACTGCACTCACCTCTGCCCCCTGGTTCTCCTGGAGCTCTGGCATCCCACTGGTGTCTTCCACCGTGAAGACTGATGCAATGTAACTTATTCAGTTCATCTGCCATTTCTTTGTTTCCTATTAATACTTCTCCAGCCATATTTTTTATTGGTCCAATGTCTATTTTTGCCTCTTTCTTACCTTTTATTTTTTTTAAATATAATTTTTATTGGAATTTTTTACAGAAAATATAAAACATAACGACAAACAATGAAATGCAACAAAATAACCCATAATAACTGTAACACCCCCAGACTGTATTGACGCATGTATCACATCCCCCCCACCCCCCCAACCCCAATGAACAACAAAAGAACTTAAAAATAAATTTAAATTAAATAAACAAACATAGTCATCGTCCGCCCCCCCCCCCCCCCCCCCCCCCCCCCTTTTCCCTCCCCCTCCCCCCCCCTCCCCCCCGGGTTGCTGCTGCTACTGTCCCCGTACCCTATCATTGAGCCAGAAAGTCGAGAAAAGGTTGCCACCGCCTAAAGAACCCTTGTACCGACCCTCTCAGGGCGAATTTGACCTTCTCTAGCTTAATGAAACCCGCCATGTCATTGATCCAGGTCTCCACGCTTGGGGGCCTCGCGTCCTTCCATTGTAGCAAGATCCTTCGCCGGGCTACTAGGGACGCAAAGGCCAGCACACCGGCCTCTTTCGCCTCCTGCACTCCCGGCTCCACCCCAACCCCAAAAATTGCGAGTCCCCATCCTGGCTTGACCCTGGATCCCACCACCCTCGACACCGTCCTCGCCACCCCCTTCCAGAACTCTTCCAGTGACGGGCATGCCCAGAACATATGGACATGGTTCGCTGGACTCCCCGAGCACCTGACACATCTGTCTTCACCCCCAAAGAACCTACTCATCCTCGTCCCAGTCATGTGGGCCCGGTGCAGCACCTTAAATTGGATGAGGCTAAGCCGCGCACACGAGGAGGAAGAATTAACCCTCTCCAGGGCATCAGCCCATGTCCCGTCTTTGATCTGTTCCCCCAGTTCCCCCTCCCACTTAGCTTTCAGCTCATCTACTGACGCCTCCTCCGCCTCCTGCATAACCTTGTAGATATCAGATATCTTCCCCTCTCTGACCCAGACCCCCAAAAGCACCCTGTCGCCCACCCCCCTCGCGGGAAGCGAAGGGAATCCCTCCACCTGCCGCCTAGCAAATGCCTTTACCTGCAGATACCTGAACATGTTCCCCGGGGGGAGCCCAAATTTCTCCTCCAACTCCCCCAGGCTCGCAAACCTCCCATCAATAAACAGGTCCCTCAGCTGTCTGATGCCCGCTCTGTGCCAACCCTGAAATCCCCCATCAATGTTCCCCAGGACGAACCTATGGTTCCCCCTTAACGGAGCCTCCATCGAGCCCCCCACTTCTCCCCTATGTCGCCTCCACTGCCCCCAAATCTTGAGGGTAGCCGCCACCACCGGACTCGTGGTATACCTCGTAGGAGGGAGCGGCCACGGCGCCGTTACCAGGGCCCCCAGGCTTGTATCTCCACAGGACGCCCTCTCCATCCGTTTCCATGCTGCCCCTCCCCCTCCATTACCCACTTGCGCACCATCGACACATTGGCCGCCCAATAATACCCCGAGAGATTGGGTAACGCCAGCCCCCCACCATCTCTACCCCGCTCCAAGAAGACCCTCTTCACCCTCGGGGTCCCATGCGCCCAAACAAAGCTCATGTTGCTGCTAGTCACCCTTCTAAAAAAGGCCCTAGGGATAAAGATGGGCAAACACTGAAAAAGGAACAAGAACCTCGGGAGAACTGTCATTTTGACGGACTGCACTCTACCCGCCAACGATAGCGGCACCATGTCCCACCTTTTAAATTCCTCCTCCATCTGCTCCACCAGACTGGTAAAATTAAGCTTATGGAGAGTCCCCCAACTCCTGGCCACCTGCACCCCCAGGTATCTGAAACTCTTCACTGCCCTCTTAAATGGGAGTCTCCCAATTCCCTCCTCCTGATCACCCGGGTGTACTACAAATACCTCACTCTTGCCTAAATTTAATTTATAGCCCGAGAAGCCCCCAAATTCCGCTAACAGCTCCATCACCCCCGGCATTCCCCCTTCTGGATCCGCCACATACAACAGCAGGTCGTCCGCATACAGCGATACACGATGTTCCTCCCCACCCCGCACCAGACCCCTCCACCTCCCTGACTCCCTCAACGCCATAGCCAGAGGTTCAATCGCCAGTGCAAAGAGCAAGGGGGACAGGGGGCACCCCTGCCTGGTCCCACGGTAGAGCCTAAAGTACTCCGATCTCCTTCCATTGGTAACTACACTTGCCATCGGAGCCACGTAGAGCAGCCTCACCCATTTGATGAATCCCTCCCCGAATCCGAACCGCTCCAGCACCTCCCACAGGTACCCCCACTCAACTCTATCAAACGCTTTCTCCGCATCCAGCGCCACCACTATCTCCGCCTCCCCCTCCACTGCCGGCATCATAACAACATATGGCAGTCTCCGCACATTCGTGTTGAGCTGCCGTCCCTTGACAAATCCTGTCTGATCCTCGTGTATCACCCCTGGCACACAGTCCTCTATCCTGGTGGCCAGGATCTTCGCCAGCAACTTAGTGTCAACATTGAGGAGCGAGATAGGCCTGTATGATCCACACTGCAAGGGGTCCTTATCCCGCTTCAGGATCAGAGAGATCAGTGCCCGTGACATCGTCGGGGGCAAAGCCCCCCCCTCCCATGCCTCATTGAAGGCTCGCACCAACAGGGGGCCCACCAGATCCGCATACTTTTTATAAAATTCCACCGGGAACCCGTCCGGCCCCGGCGCCTTACCTGACTGCATTTGTCCAATCCCCCTGACTAGCTCCTCCAACTCTATCGGTGCCCCCAGCCCCTCTAACAGCTCCTCTTGAACCCTTGGGAACCATAGCCTGTTCATGAAGCTCTCCATCCCCCCTCTCCCCATCGGAGGTTCTGACCGGTACAGTTCCTCGTAGAAGTCCCTAAAGACCCCATTTACTTCTGTCCCCTTCTGCACTACATTCCCACCCCTATCCGTCACTCCACTAATTTCCCTAGCCGCATCTCACCTGCGGAGCTGATGCGACAACATCCTGCTCGCCTTCTCCCCATACTCATATACCGCGCCCTGCGACCTCCTCCACTGTGTCTCCGCCTTTCTGGTGGTCAACAAGTCAAATTTGGCCTGCAAACTACGCCGTTCCCCCAGCAACCCCTCCTCCGGTGCCTCCACGTATCTCCTGTCCACATCCAGGAGCTCCCCCACCAGTCTCTCCCTCTCCTTCCTCTCCCTCCTTTCCCTATGGGCCCGGATGGAGATCAGCTCCCCCCGGATCACTGCTTTCAGAGCCTCCCAGACCATCCCCACCCGGACCTCCCCCGTGTCATTGGTATCAAGATACCCCTCAATACTTCCCCGGACCCTCCTACACACCTCCTCATCAGCCAGCATCCCCACATCCAGGCGCCATAGCGGGCGCTGGTCCCGCGCCTCCCCCATCTCCAGATCAACCCAGTGCGGAGCATGGTCTGAAATCGCTATGGCCGAATACTCTGCATCCTGCACCTTCGGGATCAATCCCCTGCTCAGGATGAAAAAATCTATTCAGGAATAGACCCTATGGACATGGGAGAAAAAGGAATACTCCCGCGCTCTCGGCCTCCCAAACCTCCAGGGATCCACCCCTCCCATCTGGTCCATAAACCCCCTCAGCACTTTGGCCGCCGCCGGTCTCCTACCCGTCCTTGAATTGGACCGGTCCAGTGGGGGATCCAGCACTGTGTTAAAGTCTCCCCCCATTATCAGGCCCCCTGCCTCCAGGTCCGGAATGCGGCCCAACAAGCGCCTCATGAAGCCGGCATCATCCCAATTCGGGGCATATACATTAACCAGCACCACCTTCTCTCCCTGCAGCCTACCCTTCACCATAATATATCTGCCCTCCTTGTCCGACACCACCTCAGCCGCCTCGAACGCCACCCTCTTCCCCACCAGAATCGCCACCCCCCGGTTCTTCGCGTCCAATCCTGAGTGAAAAACCTGCCCCACCCACCCCTTCCTCAGATGAACCTGGTCCGCCACCTTCAAGTGGGTCTCCTGGAGCATAGCCACGTCTGCCTTCAGCCCCTTCAGATGAGAAAATACCCTAGTTCTCTTAACCGGCCCATTCAGCCCCCTCACGTTCCAGGTAATCAGCCGGATCAGAGGGCAACCTGCCCCTCTCCCCCGCCGGCTAGCCATAGCTTATCGACTGCTCGCCCTAGGCCAGCTCGCCCCGCCTGACCCGTTCCCCATGGCGATAACGCCTCTCCTCTACCCCCCCGGCCCACACCAGCTCCTTCCAGGCCATTCCAGCAGCAACCCGGTATCCCCCCCCCCCCCCCCCCCCCCCCCCCCCCCCCCCAGGCTAGGACCCCTCCTAGCCACGATGCACCCTCCATGGTACTTCCGTGAGTCAGCTGACTTCTGCTGACCCGGCAGCTCCTGCCAAAACCCATCTCCTCCCGGCATGGGGTCATCCCCCTCTTGCCACACCTCCTTGGCACCGCTTCAGCACGGGAAAGAAAACCAGTAGAGGCCATGCCCCCACCTCCAGCTCCACCCCCCCTGCCCCGCAGCGCGGACAACCAGAGGAAAGCCTTTCACACTGCCACACCCCACCCTTCTGACGCAGCTCCTCAAAATCCAGTTTCACCCCAACCCCCAGCCCCGTACAGAAGAGACCATATAAAGCACATACCCCCAACGTTCCCCACATACCCCATACCCATACCCAACAGACAAACCCACCCGGAAACAGAGCAAAAAAAAAACTAGCATAAAAAAAACACGTGTCAAAATTGAAGAACAGCAACAGCAAAAACAGCAACGGCCATAGTGTGTCCCCAGACCCTAGTTCGAGTCCAGCTTCTCCGCCTGTACAAAGGCCCACGCCTCCTCCGGGGACTCGAAGTAGTGGTGCCGGTCCTTATATGTCACCCACAGATGCGCAGGCTGCAGCATTCCAAATCTGACCTGCTTGGCATGCAGCACTGCCTTCGTCCGGTTGAACCCGGCCCGCCGCTTTGCCACCTCCGCACTCCAGTCCTGGTAGATTCGCACTACCGAATTCTCCCACTTGCTGCTCCTCTCTTTCTTGGCCCAGCGCAGCACACACTCCCGGTCACTAAATCGATGGAACCGCACCAGCACCGCCCGCGGGGGTTCATTTGCCTTAGGCCTCCTGGCCAGCACTCTGTGAGCTCCCTCAAGCTCCAGGGGCAAATGGAAGGACCCCGCTCCCATCAACGAGCTCAACATCGTGGTCACGTACGACGGGAGATCCGACCCCTCCAGCCCCTCCGCCAGGCCCAGGATCCTCAAATTCTTTCGCCTCATGCGAACGTCCAGTTCCTCCAAGCGGTCTTGCCACTTTTTGTGAAGTGCCTCGTGCAACTCCACTTTCCCCACGAGGACCACGGCCTCCTCCTCCCGCTCAGCGGCCTGCTGCTGCAACTCCCGAATGGACACCTCCTGGGCCGCCTGGGTCCCAAGCAGCTTGTTGGTAGTCGCATTCAGGGAGTCCAGCAACTCAGCCTTCAGCTCCGCAAAACAGCGCAGAAGAGAGGCCTGCTGCTCCTGCGCCCACTTCCACCAGTCCTCGGGTGTTCCGCCTGCCGCCATTTTGTCCTTCTTCCCCCGCTTTTCTTGGGGAGCTGCTGCAGCTTTTTTCTTTGCCCCACTCCGGGTGAGCACCATAAATTATGGGGAATGCTCCTCTAGACACCTTCCCCCACTGGGATTCGTCGAGACAGCGCCGTTTGGGGCCCTCAAATCGGCCCAAAAGTCCTTAAGTAGCGGGAGCTGCGGTGCGGCTTAGCTCCGCATAGCCGCAACTGGAAGTCTCCAAAGCCGATTTTCTGACCGCTCCACTCCTAGTCCAGGCCATCCACCGGTGGAGAATCTGAGAAGGAGTGTTCCCACACGGGGAAAAGTCCAAACAGCACCACTACGAGCCCTTAAAAGAGCCCCAAAGTCTGGAAATAGTGGGAGCCACTGAACGTGCGGCTTAGCTCCGCATCACCACTACCGGAAGTCCGTCTCCGCTTCTTCAATGGCCTTGGTGAGATATTTTCACAGTTCTTCCCTCTGCTGCTAGAATTCAGCTTTCATAAAGGCCCTCAAGTCAGCTTGAGACCTCTAAGCTGGCCCTTCCCCCGCTTGCATGCTTGCAGAGGCTTTTGTCTGCTGCTGCTTCAGATAAATCTTGCACTGTTTCTGAAGGTCTGATAACTAAGAAACATACTATTCCTGGGGGAAAGTACTCCTCGAACATTCACCTACGCCTTTTCATCAAAATTCCAACCCGTGTTGCTTAAAAAAGAGCTCTTTTCTGTAACCTTAGGCAGGAGCTGCCTCTGTGTGATCACTCACTCCATGATGCACACCGGAAGTCCTCTCTTACCTTTTATATATTGAAAAAAATCTCTTCCTATCTTCCTTTATATTACTTGCTAGCTTACACTCGTACTACATCTTCTTCCCCTTATTGCTTTTTTAGTTGTCCTCTGCTTGCATTTAAAGGCTTCCCAATCCTCTGGTTTCCAACTAATCCTCACAACTTTGTATGCTTTTTCCTTAGCCATTATGCTGTCCTTGACATCCCTCATCAGCCATGGATGCTTTGTCCTCCCCTCAGCATGTTTCCTCTTCCTTGGGATGAATTTCTGTTGTGCCTCCCTAATAACCCCCAAAAACTCCTACCATTGCTGTTCCACTGTCTTCCCTGCTTGGCTCCTTCTCCAATCAACTCTGGCCAGCTCCTCCTTCATGTCTTTGTAGTTACCCTTATTTAATTGTAATACTGTTACATCTGATTGCAGCTTCTCCCTCTCAAACTGCAGGGTAAATTCTATCATATTGTGGTCACTGCCCCCTAAGGGTTCCTTCACTTTAAGTTCCTTAATCAAGTCTGCCTCATTACACATCACCAAATCCAGAATTGCCTGTTCCCTAGTAGGCTCTGTCACAAGCTGCTCCAAAAAAAATCCATCTCTTAGAGTCTAAGACTTAGACATTCCCCAAAAAATTCCATTTCTTGGGATCACAACCAACCTGATTTTCCCAGTCCACCTGCATATTGAAGTCCCCCATGATTATTGTAATATTGCCTTTTTTAGATGCCTTTTCTATCACCAGATTTATTTTCTGCCCCACATCCTGACTACTGCTAGGGGGCCTGTACATAACTCCCATCAGGGTCTTTTTACCTTTGCGATTCCTCCACTCTGCCCACAGAGATTCTATGCCTTCTGATCCAAATCACTCCATGCTATCGATTTAACTTAATTCCTTACTAACAATGCAACCCTGCCCCTTTTGCCCATCTGCCTGTCCTTTCGATAGGACATATATCCTTGGATATTTAGATCCCAGCCTGATCCCCTTGCAGCCATGTATCTGTGAGGCCTACAACATCGTACCGGCCAATTTCAATGTGAGCAACATGCTCATTTACCATGTTCCATATACTGCGCACATTTAGGTACAACACCCTCAATCCTGCATTGACCACCTCCCTTTTCACACTCTCCTCAGTCACTGTACCCTGTACTGTGGCCCTTTTTGATTTTTGACTATGGCTTCTCTGCCTTACACTTTCCCCCTTACTGCTTTTTGTTTCTGGCCCCGTTTTACTTCCCTCTGACTTCCTAGATTGGATCCCATCCCCCTGCCACATTAGTTTAAACCCTCCCCAACGGCTCGAGCAAACACGCCCCTAGGACATTGGTTCCAGTCATGTTACTGTGAAATTTGTAATATCCGGTTCCTTGGCAAGGGACATGAGTTAGTGTGGAATCCTGATAGCCTGTTCCTTAGCGAAGGACATAAGTTAGTATGAAAAGCATAATATCCTGTTTCTCAGTGAATGACATAAGTCTGTAGAGACAGGACGACGGAGGTAGCCTTCTCAGGAATGCACTTTTCTGTAAACTAGTGTAACCGACAGGCAGAGGGATCTGGATGTACTGGTCTGCAGGTCACTAAACGTGGCAACGCAGGTGGAGAAAGTAGTCAAGAAAGAATACGGCATGCTTGCCGTCATCGGCTGCGGCATTGAGTATAAAAATAGGCAGGTCATGCTGCAGCTGTATAGAACCATAGTTAGGCCACACTTGGAATTCTGGTTGCCACACAACTAGAAGGATGTGGAGGCATGGAGAAGGTACAGAAGAGGTTTACCAGGATGTTGCCTGGTCTGGAGGGCAATAGCTATGAGGAAAGGTTGGACAAACTCGGATTGTTTTCACTGGAACGACGGAGGTTGAGGGGCGACCTGATAAAAGTCTACAAAATTATGAGTGGTATGGACAGTGTGGATAGTTAGAAACTTTTTCCCAGGGTGGGAGAGTCAATTACTAGGGGACATAGGTTTAAAGTGCGAGGGGGAAGGTTGAGAGGAGATGAGCGAGGGAAATTTTTTACACAGAGGGTAATGGGTGCCTGGAACTCACTGACCGAGGAGGTGGTGGAAGCAGGTACAATAAACACGTTTAAGGGTCGTCTTCACAAATACATGAATAGGATGGGAATAGAAGATACAAACCCCGGAAGTACAGTAGGTTTTAGGTTAGACGGGCATCATGATCGGCACAGGATTGGAGGGCTGAAGGGCCTGTTCCTGTGCTGTACTGTTCTTTGTTCTTTGTATAAATATTGTGAAAATATGAATACAAATTCCTGAGGAATATCTTGTCAAGGCATTTTCTCTTTTAGTTTCAGATTCCACAGTAATTTGTTTTCATCTTGCCAAGACATTTTGAGTGCATTTAGAAGTGATTTATTTTGGAAGGAAGAATGAGGAGGGCCAATATAAATTAATCGGTTGTGTATTGTGATGAAAAATGTTAACTCTAGAGGTTACTGTGGCTCACTACATGAGAATTTGGGCTTCCTTTTCCCCCCTTGTCATTGGAACTGGAGGAGGCCATTCAGCCCCTTGGGCCTGTCCTATCATTTAATGAGATAATCGCTGATTTGTGGCCGAACTCCATATACTTGCCTTGGGTCCTTATCCCTTGAAACCTGTAATCAGCAAAAGTTTATATATATCAGGTTTAAAATGAATCACTGTTTAAGATTTGACCGCTGTTCGTGGGGGTCAGTTTCAAACCTCTGATGATCACCTCCTGAGCGGCAGAGTGCCCACAATCTGCAGCTCTCTTCCGGGTCAGTGGTCTGGGTCAGATGGGCCCCGCCCACTCATCTACATAACTAGAATTCTGTGCAAAAGCTCAAGAGTTATTTCTGTTTCTGTGAACACTAACGGGTTGTAGTTAATTATTACAATCCATATCAACTAAATGGTTCAATCGGGTGCGGACGTTAAGTGGCAGTGTGTGAAGTCAGTGTGATGTTAAAGAGTGCTGTACGACGTGAGTCGAGAGTGAGGTGGTTTTTAACATCAGTACTCTGGTTTCTCTTCAGATCGTATAAATCTTTCGCCTTTTACTAAAGATTTCCGTGGAGAGGAACACTCAGAGTTTTAATTAATTTTTTGTGGCCCTGCTTCTGTGGGGCTGTTTTATTCTTAAAAAATAGATTGATCTTACTTACTTTGACACACTTATACTAGCTTGTGAAAGTGGTGAAGTGATGATGTTCTTTTAGATTTCCAGAGGTGTAACTATCTCCAATTATTTTCTGAAAGGGTATCTGATTTTTCCCCAATTATGCGGCAATTTAGCGAGGGGGTTACCCATGCAAACATGGGGAGAAGCTGACCCCAAATTTCACATTATCATCATAAATTCCCGACAGTGCAGAAGGAGTCCCAACCAATCCTTCAAAAGACCACCCCACCGAGGCCCTGTCCTATTCCTGCAACCCCATCCTAAGATGTACCCCGAGGCTGAGTGTGCTGTTCTCAGCAAAGTACTCAGCTTTGTACCCTTACGTCCCCACCTTAATGAATTCCGGGCTCGACATGATGCTGAACTCTTTCTTTCGTCGCCTTCGTCTCCGTGCTTACTTCTTTGGGCAAGAATCCTCCCCTGTTCCACTGATCCTTTCATATGCCTCCAACATTCTGCCTCCAAGTGGACCTCCCCGCCGGGACAATTAACTGCCCTTGATCTTTTCATTGAGAACTGTCGACGGGACATTGGCTGTCTTAATTTTTCTGCCCGCTCACCCATTCCAACCTCTCTCCTTCTGAACTTTCTGCTCTTCACTCTGTCAGGTCTAACCCCGACTTTGTTATCAAACCTGCCAACAAAGGGGGTGCTGTTGTCATCTGTAGCACTGACCTCTACCTCGCAGAGGCTGAGCGCCAACTCTCCGATACTTCCTCTTACCTCCCCAGACCACTGAACATCAAGCCATTATCTCCAACACCATTAGTGACCTCATTTCCTCCAGATGCCTTCCCCCTACGGCTTCCAACCTCATAGTCCCCCAACCCCAGACAGCCCGCTTTTACCTACTTCCCAAAATCCACAAAAAAGACTGTCTCGGCAGGCCCATTGTGTCAGCATGCTCCTGCCCTACCAAACTTATTTCCTCTTATCTTGACTCCATCCTCACTCCTCTGGTCCATTCCCTCCCCACCTACATCCGGGATTCCTCTGATGCACTGAGTCATATTGACAGCTTCCAATTCACGGGCCCTAACTGCATTCTATTCACCATGGATGTGCAATCCCTCTACACCTCCATCCCACACCAGGATGGCCTGAGAGCTCTTCGCTTCTTTCTCGAAAAGAAACCCGGACAATTCCCATCCACCCCCACTCTCCTCCGCCTGGCTGAACTCGTTCTATCTCTCAACAACTTCTCCTTTAACTCATCTCACTTTCTCCAAATCAAAGGTGTAGCAATGAGTACCCGCATGGGTCCTAGCTATGCTTGCCTTTTTATGGGGTCTGTGGAACATTCCTTGTTCCAGGCCTATCCAGGCCCCCTGCCACAACTCCTTTACCGATACATTGATGACTATTTTGGTGCCGCGTCATGCTCTCGCCCGGACCTGGAAAAATTCATCAACTTCGCTTCCAGTTTCCACCCCTCCATCGCTTTCACCTGGTCCATCTCAGACACTTCCCTTCCTTGATCTTTCTGTCTCCATTTCTGGCAATAGACTATCCACTAATATCCACTACAAGCCCATTGACTCCCACAGCTATCTGGACTACAGCTCTTCGCACCCTGCACTCTGTAAGGACTCCATCCCTTTCTCTCAACCCCTTCGCCTCCATCGCATTTGTTCCGACGATGCCACTTTCCAAAATGGTGCTTCGAAACTATGTTCCTTCTTCCTCGACGGTGATTTCACACCTACAGTTGTGGACAGGGCCCTCAACAGTGTGCGGTCCATCTTCCGTGCCACTACCCTCGCCCCCTCCACTCCCTCCCAGAACAAGGATAGAGTCCCCCTCGTTCTCACATTTCATCCCACCAGCCTCCGTATGCAAAGCATAATCCTCCGCCATTTTCGCCAACTCCAGTGTGAT